>NW_020451038.1:1607063-1625183 GCF_003343035.1 Apteryx rowi | reverse complement strand
GCCGGACCGGCCCCCCCGCGCCGCGCTGCACCGCGCCTCCCGGGCGAGGGGCTGGGCTGAGCCCGCCGCCCCCGGCCCTACAGCTCCACGTGCACGCCGCTGTAGGCTTTATCCACCGTCCACTCGCCCGGGGCCCCCGCCTCGGCCCCCGCGTAGCGCGCCATCTCCTGCTCGAACTGCAGCTGCCGCCGCCGGTTGGGGTCCACGTTGATCCAGTTGTTGGCGATCCACTTGGTCCCTTGGGTGACGAGGCAGCCTCCGTGCAGGGCGAAGTCGTCCAGCTCCCCCACCCAGCCTGCGAGCGCAAAGCAGTATCATAGGGCGGCAAGGAGTAGCATCCCTCCCCCTTAAGGCTACCAAAGGAGGCCAAAGGAGGAGTGCTCCAGGGCAGGCTCCCAGAGCATGAGCAACTGCTCCTTGCTTCCTGTCTCCACTCAGCAGCAGGGGCTGTTACATTTTGTATCACAGCTGCTGTTTTTCTCAACTTTTCTCAACAGCAGAGGCTGGGATGGAAGGCATGAGTGCTGCCACTAGGAGGCCTCTTGGGAAGTCAGAACCTCAAGGCCATATTAGACGTCACATTTCAGCAGCTCCTCTATTTATAGAGGTCCCACGGATTTTCTCTGTGTCAGACTCACATCAGCAGCCTTCTATCTAGGAACAATTTGCTCATAAAAATACTGCAACAGGGCTCTTCTTACAGGACAATGATGGTCCTGACATTACTATCCAACAGCCCAAACATTGGCCTTGTGATCTCCTCTGTGGATTTTCTAGAGATAGAAACACAGGCTGCTCCCAAGAGAAGTGGGATACTACATGCCTTCTTCCCACCAGTGCTCAAAATCTGTCACTGAAACACTCTGGAGTCATATTCACCAACAGCCTGGAAGATCCAACTTTATCCCCCAGCCTGACTGAATGTCAAGGATGAGAAAAAATTGCACTGAACTTTGTGAGAAAAACAGCCACTCCAAGCATACCRTCAGGCTGCAGCTAAGCTATACGGCGGGAGCAAGCCCCAAGCACAGCAGAGCCTCGCACAGTTACAGAGCTTATGGCCGTGCCTTTGTCTACCTCCCCTCCCCACCCCTTTGGGCAACACCACATCAGTGAAACATTTTGAATTGCGGACCAAGTTCCAGCAGGAGTTTCAGCTCACACAGCGGGAAGGAAGGCAGCTGGCAATGGCTGGTAACAGTCACGGTCTTTGTTTGCTAACTAGTCCCGTCCCCCAAAGCCATCAGGATCCACTGACCTACTGCCTGTAAACAAAGGCCTTTCAGAACCAGGAAGCTCCTACCCAGCTGGTGACAAATAGATTCAAAAGTTCCCACTAGAAGGCAACTACCACCCCTTTTGGCTCTCCTCTGAGCACCCAGCCACAGCAAAACCCATAGAAGATGGCTGTCACCTCGTGCAGCCCTATCCCTCGCAAGAGCCAAGTCCTGAAATGGGATGCTACCTTCTCCGTCCGACAGGTAGTTGTACCAGAAGACAGCAGTGCCTTGCTGAGGTTTCACTCGCAAGTTGCCCTTATCACAATTCTTCCGAGTATCTCGCAGGTCAATGTCATTCTGGATCAGAGACTGACAAAAAACACAGAAAAGGGATGGTAAATGGGTCTGGAACGAAGTGCGTGGACTGGGCTGCCTCCACTGCCAGCCATCATCCTGTCGTCTGCCTGAACGCTCCACCGGCTCAGCTCTAGGCCGGCACTGGGCAGGACGGGGCTTTCACAATCCATCCGGAGCAGCCAATTTCAGCCCCCTGGAAGCCCAAGACTGGTTCTGAGCAACTTCTTTTTCCTTAACACATGGTTTGGCAGGAGCACAATATACTTGTGAAGACTTATCTTAGCCTGAGGAAACCTGCCCAGATACAAAAGCAAGCAGGACCTGCATTATGGCAGCAAGGGCCACAGACTGCTTCACATATCTCTAAGCGGGGAAAGCTGCAGCTGTCAAAGCCCTGCACATCTTCCCTTGGCCTCTGAGCAGAAGACAGCAGGTGAAGCACAGCTTTCCCATGTTCTAGCTGTAGAGGCTAGTGTCTGCCAACCTCACCCTCCGGACCCCTTCTGCAGCCACAGTGAATACAGACATTCAGAGAGGGACTCAGAGTCAGGAAACAGTGAAATCCCCAGGGGTAACGAGTAGGAGAGTCATTTACCATTTCTTCATATGTCCTGTTATCAGCTATAGGAAAGACTGTTTCGCCTCCCCCAGTCACGTTGTTCAGGTAGAACAGCACTGTCACATAGCTGTAAGAGAGAGCATGGAGTGGCTATCAGGGGACACAACCAGAACAACAGATGTGTGGTGGCCGTCCATACCCTGCCCCTCCGTCATACATACAGTGGTTCCTCCAAGACATCACAAGACACATGGTTTACATCAGCTTCTCTCCTAGGCCAAGACAAGGACAATGAAGAAAATCTCCACTCACAATGCCGACAGTGCAATTCTGGCATCTGGCAGGGACAACCCAGTAGCTCGGCAGAACCAGCATACGCTGTTCTCACTGGCCTGTAGACCTGCAGGATTCACCCACTTGCCCCTTCAAACCCATTTAAGCCAGCAATCTCCAGAGCTGGTTTCTGAGCCTGCAACCTGAGCATCGAGTCCCACATGAGGTGAGGTGAACCAGCTCTCCACCTCTTTCTGTTAGCACGTTCCAGGTAAGTCTTTAAAAAGCTTTCTTCYAAACTGACCCCTGCAATGCCCTGACCTGATATATAGCACAACCACTGTGCCTTACCCCAAGGTTTCAAGGCAGGACTTACCGGCATGAGGTCTCAAAGGGAGCACTTTCATTGGCGACCAGCTTGGTGTGGCTGCAGGCAGTTTCAGGGAACACAGGGCCACTGTCCATGTGGGCATGGTAGTGCCCTCCTTGGTCGTACCGCACAACCTGGAGGGGCTCGCTGTGCTCCACAATCTCTGGGGGCAAGCGAGTCAGGCGCATTACCCTGGGGAAGAGGAGAGCAGAACAGGTGAGGAGAAAGCACAGTCACCCTGGTTAGCCTCTACTCCCGAGCACCGAACAAATCCGGAGAAAGATAACCCCCTTCCCCAACAGACCGGACAGACGGATGGGCTGCAGCAAGCATGCCAGGAGATAACTAGGTCCTTACAGATCTGTTGGACCATCAGCATCAGCTCAGAAACTCCTTGTCAAGGTTAATAAAAAACAAAAACGAAGGGTGCATCTCCAGCAGGACTGCTCTCAGGAAGACTGCTTGCTCAGAAAGATCCCTTCTGTGTGTGTCCCTGGAGCCTTCATGTGCCATCTCATTGCTTCTCTGGACTCCTGCACACCACCTACAGACCTCGGGGACAGTTAGCAAAGCAAAGGGCTCCTACTGAGAGTGAAGGAGAGACTAGCTCTAGGAATATTCTGGTCACCTAACTCACCTTTCCCTGTTGCCTTTTCAACAGCCTCCCCCCAGGGCAGAGGGGCATGGGAGTGATCAAGGAGACCGGAGCCCTCCTGCTCTGGGATTTTTCCGCTGCTACATCTGAGATCATCCCCAAGGCAAGCAGGTACCTCTCGAGACCTGCCAAAGAACACTTAGAGCTCTGAGAATCCAGATGGGTGAAGCCCTCGGGACAGGAACAGGGAGGTGCAGCACCGAATCAGGATGGCAGAGCCCATCCAGGCACCGCATGGTCCCATGGAGGATTTTAAGAGCCTCCTTCTGCACCAAGTTTCCACTTCCGCAGAGGTGTTCTAGCAGTGACAAACCAAAGAGCGTAAAAGCAACATGCTGATGCTTGTGTGCCCTGGCTAGCTGGCACAGAGCCGGTGGCACCCACTGTCTCTGCTCTAACCAAGGCCATATGCAACCCCGTTCTCCCTCTGGAGCGTACTGAAGAAAAGGAGCGGCCACCAGCCATTTTCAAGCCTCGGGACAGATTTTACCCACCCATGTCCTGGGCGAGGACCAGTACCACAAGAACAAGAGAGTCCCCAGCCAATTATCTGAAACTCACCACAGCTAAATGATTTGGCCTGGGTGCTGGATTTCAACCCTTCCCAATAATCAAATCCAAGATGAAGGGATAGATGAGAGGCTCTCCCATCTGCCGCGAGGCGCCCTGTTAGATGTGTGCTCAGCAGATTATGCTAACTTAACTTACTTTAGATAAAATCGTGCTTGTTAAAAAGTCACTTCTGAACAGCTAGGACAGGCTTCAGTGAAATGTATGAGTAACTAAAGCAAATGACAGCAACTACTGGCACCCAGACAGCATTGGAAATGAACAGTTTCTCTCAGTAAGCTCATTTACTAATTGGAATGAATTGTGTCAAATAATGCCAAGTCTTCCTGGTTTTGTAAGGCTGTTCCCAAAAGTGAATGGAGATGTTGAAAGGTTTGATTTTTTTTTCTCTTTTCCACAGGACAATACAAATTCTTGTTCTACTGAGATCCTCCTCTCCCCATTTCATGCCTGTGTTCGGTGCTCTTTATACTCCAAAGGCTTTCACGCAATTAGGAAGTGTGAATATTAACAAGTCTCCCACTACATCTCCCAGCACAGGTGGCCTTTGTGCCTGCACAAGCCCGTCTGCCGCTCGGCTGCTTGGCCGGAGCCCTTACCTTTGCCGTATGGCTCTCATGACCTGGTGCGCCCCCTCGCCCTGGTACAGCCAGGTGTGCTGRCTGTTCCGCACTAAGTCACTCATCTTCACTTTCTGGCTTCCCATGTATTTGTGGAAATCATGAATGTTCAATTGTTTGAACTCCTCCAAACTCAGCACACCTATGGGAAGAGAACAAAAAGCAGGGTGACTCTTGTGCAGCTACCTGTAGGTAATGGTTCTTCGTGTCCTGAACTCAAAGCTGCCAGCTGAGGGCATTGCAGAAATTGCCTTCCTCAAACAAACACCATTAAGTGTCCACCACTGTAGCTCACCAAGGGCTGCACCCCACATGCACAAGAGTGCCGATCCCAGCGATGCCTGTAGCTGAGTGGAGGGCATACAGCAACATGCAGAAATGAGCCTTCAGCTGCAGCGGAGACTCAGAATTGGGACAGGCAAAATACAATTTTTAACTTTAAAAAGCTCCTAAAACACAAAACAATCCATCAGAAAAGAGAAATTACTACACCTCTAACATATGCAATATTGTAGCAAAAAATCTGTGTATGCTGACTCCATAGAGGGGCTTGTTACTTAAATATTTAAATAGACATGGTTCAAAACAGAGTGGGACGCCTCAGTCCACGTTTTCTACAAGACCTTTTAGGGTTATTCTAAAAAAACCAAACCCAATCAACAAGCAGGAGGTTCTGYGTTTGTATAATTAAAAAACACGAGAGAGAAATGCAACAGAGCATSATCTGGCATAAATAGGAGTAACAAAAAAGTGAGAGGTAAAAAGCGGCTTCCACTAAAATGGGTATTTCTTGTTTGCACTCAACTGTACTTGGCAAGGGAAGGATTTTTGCCTTTGCCAACTTCAGAAAAATCCTTACCGTTTGTTCTTTCCCTGTTCTGGAGGAGAAGGGAAGTCTGTCACTGGGAACCAGGTCCCCAAGACCAAAGCAGGCAGAGCGCTGCACTGGGCAGCCCAGCAGCGAGCACACATCCAGACACCTCGCAACATGTTTAACTTCAAACCAGAAGAACAAAGTGCCTGCAGGACCCAGTGCCCAGGCAGCAACTCCCCGGACTGTGAGTGGAGCTCACTCAGGCAGCACATACGCTGCTGCTGCTGCTGCTTCCTGGGCACAGAGCACCCTCAGGCAGGAGGGAGGAAGGACCAGTCACCGAGGTCAGCCTGGGACACTTCCCCAGGTACCGGCAGTCATGACCAAATTATTCACCATTATTATATCTAGCTCCCCGCTCACATCTCCCTGTCCCCACTTCCCCTTACTCGCCATGGTCTTTGACGATGCAGTGCCACATCTAGGTTGTGACCCGGCCGCTCGGTGTCACAAACCAAAGTAACAATGGAGGGAAGCAGCACTTTGGAAGCAAGGTCCTGCCAAGAGCACTTTAACAGGACTTTTCATTCGTTAATGTCCAGAATGGTGGAAAAAGCCACTGACGACTAGTCATCCGCTCCTATCCCTGCCAAGAATGCCATCAACCCGGAGGAGCGAGGCATGGGATGCTCTCCAGATATGTAGACATTCACATGGGTACTGCTTTGACTCCTCTTGGGCAGCTCTTGACGCCAGGCTGCTGGAAGAGTGTGTGCACAGCCTGTGCGTTCACTTAATTTGATTAGGAAATGGAGAGCTGCTTAATTGAGGACACTCTAATTAGAGCAGCAGAGGTTAGAGTGCATGTTCGGGCCAGCAGGAGCCCTTGGGAGACCAGCGGAAGGAGGAGCGGAAGTGGCTGCTTGGGACACAGACTTTCTGCAGCAGCAGAGAGGGAGGGCAGCACCAAAAGCTGACCAACAAGACCCCACGTCCACCTGTTCTGCCCTCCCTACCCAGCCAGTGAAGTTCAAAGSAGCTCTCCCAGCCTGCTGCAGAAGTCTCCCTGAAAATGAGGGGTGAGTGGAGGAAGCACCTTTAAACCTGCAGCCCAGGTAACGAGAGCTACGCTATGAGAGATGGCGCGGCCTCAGAGGACAACGGAGCAGAAGTGCACCTTGAATATCCTGTTATGGCAGGGCACAAATTAAAGCAGACCTGACATGGGCTCGTGCAGGGGACAGGGAATGCACAGCTGTGTGTTCTGGTCCTGTTTCTGCAAGATCCACCCTCCTCAACAGGCAGGGGGACTAGTCTACCTCTAAGACTGGTGGTGAAGGGGTGGGAGGTTTATGCTGATTTTACTTTTCTGTGAAGGTCTCTACAGCAGCATTATTTTGCTTTGAAGAACACATCTAGCAAAACAGGCCTGGGCCTGGACATGCCTCCTGCTCTTCCCTGCAGCGCTGTGTGAAGTGTCCAGTGTGCTGAGGACAAAACGATCCCCATGGAGCTCCTCTTACCGTTCCCATCAGGATCGGCCTTGACTGCCGTGTACATCTCCCGGATGTTTTCAGGGGTCATCCACCTGCCATTCCCAAGGCGGGTGTGGGTCAGCACCTGAAATTCAGAATTGGATCAACACTGGGCACTAGTTTCTAGCGCTAATGATTCCCTGCTTGAGGCCTGGCAGAGTGTCCTCTGAGGAACAGCAGCCAGCCAGACTTCAGCACGTCTCTGCAGAAAGATTTGAGTGGGAATCATTTGGCAACCACAGCCACAAGGATCTCTGCTGTTATTTCCAGTTTAGGCCATGGCAATTGACTGCTGGGACTCAGTTAACCAGTCCTTAGACAAAGAGGGCACAGTTCTTTCTCTTGAAGGGAAAGTCAAACTACTGATTACGAAAGTGAATGCTTTTACTTATCTGAGATAAGGCCTTGGAACGAAACACTCCCTCTCCTAAGGGACGCAGAAATGTAGTATGCCGGAGAGCTCTTTGTAGGCTCTGGCCTCCAGAGAAAGGAGCCTTGCACCAGCTTGTCCCTGGTGCCAGTTCCCCATACTGCCACAATGTTTGTTGCCCACACAACAGCATGTGTCTCCAGCCCCACCTGAAATGGGAGCCTGGGAAGCAAATCCTTGAACTGCCAGGGTTTACCCCAGTCTATCTTGCTGTACAGAACAAGGGTGCTGAAAAGCTGCGTACACGGTGCTCATCCCGGGCTCATTAATATGGGTGACTTTGCTGACATCCTGTCAATTGTGGGAAGATGCAGTCAGTTCTGCCACAGGCTTCACAAAACCATGCCTACAACACTACAAATTCACTTTGCTAAGACACCTAGCAAGAAGAAATCCACAGCATATGGAACATCTTACCCAGCACATTCGAAATACACATTTCCTGGCAAGGACTATTGCTACCTCCCAGCAGGATCACAACTGTTGCACATTTGCCCAGAAATTTCCCTTCCATGCTGAAGTCCGGTACAAGACTCGAACCGTAAAGTTAAGGAAATACTATCAGTATACACTGGGGTCTAGCCTGCTCAAGCACATGAGTAATCAAGAGCCCACAGGAGGAGGGGCGCAGCCAGAGGAAACCTGCCCAGGTCTGCCACCCTGCTCTCTACCTCTTTGAGTTGCAGCTGCCCATCCTGATTGTGGTCCAGCAAATTGAAAATGTCCATCTGGCTGATTTCTATCATCTCCATGGCTTCCTCATAGTCATCCGTTGGTAGGATCTGGCTCTTCTGCAGCCCCTTCAGCTGTGCCAGATGGACGATCAGCTTGCATTCCTCCTCTGTCAGGAAGTCTGGAATTTCTGCAGCAAAAGCGTGAGCAGCAACAGAGACTAAGGCAACAGTCACAGTGAAACTCTTACCAATGGCAGGTTACTCGAAATTAAAAAAAAAAAGTCAGAGGAAAATTTAAACACTTCCCAACAAGTCAGGGGGATGAGACATTCAAGCACATCCATCCTTCTACCAGAAGAGCTCTAAAAGAGCAGACCTCGCACAACTTAACTGCTGGAGGCAGGTATTTTTATAGTAGCAGTTCTTAAACACTTGGATCCACAGGTCACAATAAACCCTTAAACTTTCTTGCAGATCTCCACAATAGCCAAGGGAGTGAACAAACACATGTAAATCACTGCGTATTGTCACTTCAAAGGGTTATATGTGGATTGTGGTCTGGGCACTGCTGCTCTACAGGAAGGGAAGCCAAAAATTTTCACAGTAGGAAATGGTTACAGTGGCCAGGGTTTCAGGCTTCCTTGCTCTCATGTGGAGAAGATAGCATGTAGCACGTACCCACACACCTTGCAAGGAAACCTGGCACAAATGATGCTCTGCTATGAAAMGCAAACTGCAAGGAGACAACTTCCAAACTTATTCCCACTCATCCCCTTGATCCCCCATTAAAAATAGTCTTCAAAGGTAAACGAAAGGGGAACATACTGCACATTCTGGATGCTGTGCTCCATCCCCAGGTAGCACACTGACARCACTACCTCTCCTCTGCAGCACAACACCAGCAGCAATCAAGTAAAACCACGATCCCAAGCAAATTTAAATTTAGAGAAATCCACCAATGACTATGAGGCTAAGAGATTTCTAGTTGCATGGTTGCACTGGACATGCAATCGCACTTGCAAAATGCTGGCAAGGTCCCATACGATAGTCCAGCTATATTGTGGTCCAGGAGGYTGAACACATCCTTCTGGCTGATTTCTGTTATTGCTATGGCAATATCTCATTATTGTCTGTTGAGACTTTTGAAGAAGAGGGAAAGAACAACCATCAACGCAGGGGAGATATAAGTGTTCTTAGGCCTAAAGTCCTGCTCTCCAAATCACAGTTCCCTAGCGTTTCTGCAGGTATGCGCCAAGGACACGTTATATCCCAACCACAGCAGCATTCCACAAAGGAAAAAAAAAAAAAAGTTAATTACTTCCATGACCTTAAATCGACTCTAAATGCTAAAAMCGACAATAAACAGTTGGCTTCTCGCTAAGTACAGACAGGAACTAGCCCTGTAGAAAATGTGATGTTGCTGSGTAGCCCCAGCAACACAATGCAGCCAGTTGCATCCATAACAGCCTCAGAGGAAACAATTTCCGTCCCAGGTGGCAGAGTCCTTATAACAGAGGATGCTTCAGAGCTGAAACTCCACTGGCCGGTTTGCGGTTAATGGCACAGCACTAGTTAAGAATTAACTGTACGCAAGCAACACTCCCAGTATTTCCAGTTCCTCAAACTGGGCAAAAATAATTAAAGCTTTTGGAATCTTAATTACATGYAAGAGAAGCCACAATCTCCCTCTTCGGCTGTAGTAATAGGATCCCAATGAAACAAGCAGTCTTGCTAACCAGAAAGGGCTTTCTTTTGCACAGGTTGCAAGGTGAGAGGTTTTCCAATTAAATGCTGGCAATCTTCTGTGCAAACAACCTTTCTCCACAGTTGCAAATTAGTTCCTCTCTATCCAAAGCTCTCTGAAACAGTTAACTTCTGGCTGTGAGACCATCCTATCTCTCTGCCTGCTCAACAACAGATCCAGCTAAACAAATGCCTCCTAATTGACTTTGAGCAACACTTGATTGCTTTTACAAAAAACAAAAGAGGGGAAAACATGGGGATTTATGAAATAATGCCTAATCCTAGAGCAAGAGAAAGGGGCTGGGTTGGAGCACTGGTGTCAAACTGAGATGCAATTTCAGCTGAAAGAGCCCCAAGACACATGGGCCAAGTCATTCATCCCTCCCCAACTGCCCTCATTTCCACACCTGCTGATCTAAGCCAAACCCCTGCTAAAATCTAAACAATCGGGGCCGCTGGCAAATGAAAATTGGAGCATTGTCTTCCCCATGAGAGCTCTGAAAGGGCTGCACTTAATGAGGATGGACTGACAGAGAGGTGGCTCGTAGGCTATAAAAGGCTTCCCACAGGCAGGAGCGGCTCAGTCCGGGGTGTGCTGCCCGTTCGTCTGCTCCCGGCTCGCTCCGAGCATGGTCACGGCCCACCGCAGGCACTCCTCGAGGTCGGGCAGCCCATGGCTGCTGGCTCTGCTGGTGCGTCTGCTGCTCGGGGGCTCCCCGGGAGCCTGGGCGAGCTACCTGAGGAGATCCTCCAGCTGCACGGCCATCCCCGACAGCATGGCCTTGTGCTACGACATCGGTTACTCCGAGATGAGGATTCCCAACCTGCTGGAGCACGAGACCATGCCAGAAGTGATCCAGCAATCCTCCAGCTGGCTGCCCTTGCTGGCCAGAGAGTGTCATCCAGATGCTAGGATTTTTCTCTGCTCCCTCTTTGCACCAATCTGCCTGGACAGGTAAGATATTTTTGCAAGTTATTTCAGCTGTAGCAAGGAACACTTCCCAACAGTGCAATTGCATTTGCCTCCTGAGAGAAAATGTGTGAAATCTGATCATTGCAGTCATTTAGCAGCAGTCCTGCTCCACTCAGTGAGGGGAAATGGGATTACTCAGCAGGGATCYTCCCTCTGAAAGCGAAACATGAACATTTCTGAAGGGGAAACAGAAATCCTGTCAGATTACCAAAACGGCCTTTTTGGTTTATCAAATCAAAATACRCCACGTATAAACATATTCATGTTACCAATTATCTTGGAAATAGCTTTTCCACCCACTGACCATGCTGGTCTTCATCTCATACTCTCGCTCTTCTGTTGCGCACAAGCTCAGCTGGCCCCTCTTCTGCCTTGCACACAACGCAGGTACACTTCTACCAGCCCGCAGTCGTTTCRTTTTGCAGGAGCAGTAACATTGCATTCCTCTGCGGGATTTCCCTGGTTTCCCATCTCAGACATTGCTCCCGTGTGCTCCTGCACACCTCTCGCACAACACTAGCTCACCGGGAGCCACATGCTGCAGTCCCACAGCTTCACCTCCAACCTCCCTCCAACACACCATACACCTCTTCTGCAGCCCTCACTGCTACCTCTCCCCAGCCACACACAGGCTTTCTCAGTCCAAAAGTGATGGCAGCATAGACAAATACTCATTTTTGTGGCCTAGGCATCGAACTACAGAGCTGTTAAGGAAATCAGGTATCTAAATGGGCACCTGCAAAAATAAGCAGCCGTTGGTTGCACAAATACAGAAAATCCCTGGGGGGAGGAAGGGCTTCTGGCAGCAAGCACCTATACCAAAAAGCCTGCTCCCATCTCACTCCCATCTTTAGAAATTGCCTGGTTCCTGGACTTGAGTGTTCAAAATACATCAAACACCCCATAGCACTGCTAGCGCTGCAGTGCACAGCGCAAACCTGTGAGGCAGACAGCAAGGTGACAGAGCTCAACCCTCAGCCTGCTGCAAGAAAAACTCAACCTYTGCTGCAATCCTGATTCCCTCCCCAGGCTCATCTACCCCTGCCGCAGCTTGTGCGAAGCCGTCAAGAGAAGCTGTGCACCCGTTATGGCTTGTTACGGTTACCCGTGGCCCGAAATCCTGAACTGCAACAAGTTTCCTGCAGATCATGAGCTGTGCATCTCAGCAGTCTCCACTGATGAAACTTCCTCAAGCAGGAGAAGTAAGGTGTTTTTCTCATCCATTTTCCCACGTGTAACATTGAAAGGTGAAAAGATGGGCCTAGGCCTTGTTCGTGTTCCTAATATTTTGGGGTTTAAGCTATATTTAAAAAAAAATTAGAAATTCTAGTTTTGTTCTCTCTGGGAACCTCCCGTGACTAGAAAATTAGTGTAACATTGACTAAAGCTTATTCCCCCTAAACTACTGTGCTCATTAGTTACCYGGGACCAGCATTCAGCTGCAGTGGGAGAGTTATTAATACGCAGTCCTAAGGTGGCGAGATGTCCGACCACCAGAGAGAAGGAAGTGCAGCCCTCATGTTTCTGCTATACACAAGGCTTAAAAAGCATACAAAAAAAGTGTTTTTCAAACTTTCTCTTTATACTTTAGGAAATGACACAAAGGGGGATGAGCTCCACTTAAAAACACCCTCTATTATTCTGCAGACATGACTGGCACAAGAAAAATCTTTAAGACTACCAAAATAAATTTGCGTGCTTGAAGGAAAACACCCTGAATGTTTTCTCTTCCTCAGGGCATTAGCTGAGGTGTCAGTGCTGCTGCATTTTCATACCATACAACTATTTCTATTGCCTAGGTGACACCACTGCTGCCTAACAGGTCATCCTGTTAAATGCAGTTATTTGATAGGATTTCTCCAACACTCCTAAATGCTAATCCTGGTACTCAATCGTTTGCTCCAGGAAAAGCAGGTGCTGAGCATCCAGATCAGTATTTACATTAGTGTTAGCTAACCCAACAGTAACAGGCTGCCCTGGACAGACACCTGGGTGGTGCTCCCCTTCTGAGGATACTCTAGTCACTGAAGTATCTTGAAGCACCAGACTCTGAAAACCACTGTGCTGATCCCCCCAAAAAAATGAGGGAAGGAGAGTAGGAGAAAAAAAAAAGGAGATTGTACATTAGAAACACTGACACTGATGGGAGACACTGGTGGGAGATTTAACTGAAGTCAATGGGAGAACAGATGCCTCACTTCAACCTCACTGGATGGAGTCTGGCCATGCTGACTGCTTTACCATTTCATCCAAACCGATCTTCGTTTTGCTTTTTCACTGCTGCCACAATATGCGGTGACAAACACAAACCTAAGCAAGGAATGACAAGTAATACCTGTGGTGATCCAGGTCACGGGGAGGCAGCCACGGCAGCAGTAAGGAGAGCTCAAGACTTCCCCTCCCGGCAGCCTGAGCAGTCCCTCCAAGGACTGAGTAGCTCGGGGGAAGCACCACTTGAACCCGCAAGCCGCCACTCTCAGATCTCAAAATGGGGCTACGCCTTTTGCAGTGAAGTTTGAYGAGTTTGTTATAACCAGATTTCTGTTGCAGCAGTGCCCCGAGCCAGCTGCAAGGATTGCGAGCTCGAGGAGGCCAGCACTGCCAGGGAGATCCTGGAAAACCTCTGTGCCAGTGATTTTGGTGAGTACGCCCATTTCTTCTCAGTCAGTGGTTTCCCCTCCAGCAACCAAACAGTGGCAGGCACCGAAAATGGCTTTGCCATAAAAACTTGACTTGGAGGAATTTCATCTTTTACAGCAGATCCCAGAGATTTTTTCAGCTCCCAACTTACCTGCTAAGCAGCAGGACGGCTCAGCTACATGGTGTGCCAAGGGCCAAGTCCTGCTTTATTTCTGTGGGCTCTCATTTGTTTTCTGTCTGTGGCTGTTAAATATAAGTACTACCCTGGTTTTCCTGTAGAGACCAACATCTAATCCATGTCCATAAAAACCTTTGACAGACTCCGTGTGAGCTGTTTCAAACTTCAGCACCGGTCCTGGCAGTGCAACTCTCTCTTGCCCAGCCAGAGCAGGCAGCAGCACCAAACCTGCTAAATTAGCTGACATGAAGTCTTCAAGATATTGTTCCAAATTCAGGCACACRGCCTTCATGACAGCAGACAGTTAAAGTCCTGGGCAGCTGGCAGTCATGTCATYTCCTGAAATCCCAGCTCAGAGAAAAGGAAATTAATTTGTATGAGACCAGGACTGAGATGCATCCACTTGCTTGTGCGGCTGCTTCCTGCAGAGAGTTTCTGCCCACATAGTGAGGCTGATGTGCCTTTTCTCCACCCTCATGAGAAGTGGAGYGAAAAAATGGTTTTCAGTGCTGGAAACACTAACCTCAAATGAGAACTTTTACAAGTTTACTGCAATTACATGTGCTTGGATGGATGTGTTGCCACTTTACAGAAACAGCAAGAAARCCTCCTGTTAGGTTGTGTGTTTGGGTGACTGAAGTGGGTAAGAGCTAAGAAATGTAAACAGAACTAATATCTCTCTCTCCTCCCCCACAAGTGGTGAAAATCAGGATCTTCAGGAAAAACACAACCACAACCATCTCCGACTTTGACCTGGACCCCTCCCGGGTGGAGGTCCTGAAGCACGGCCCACTCCTCCGAACCGCAGTCCCTGGCAGGCTCCAGCAGTGGCTGGACATAGACGCCACCTGTGCTCACAACATCATGAGAGGCACTCACGCAGGGGTCTTCGTCGTAAGCGGAGAAGCGCAGAGTGACAAACTCGTGGTGAACAAGGCCTACGCCTGGCACAAGAACAGGAACCTGCACCAGGCGGTGCGGAGATGGAAACATCACCGCTGCCCGGAACAGCCTGGCAGGAAGGTCTGAAGTCTCCCTCACGGCAATAAGAAACTGCTCCCTTCCCTACAGCTAGAAAACTCCTTTCTCTGACAGTTGGGGGTTTGGAGACATACAGTTGATGTTTTTAGGTGATTCAAAGCAATTCATAGTCAGCATAAAGGGCCTCGCTACAGATCATCACTCTGAGAGATCACTGAAATTGTTTTAATGAGACAGAGCTTAAGGATACAGACGTGACACTCCTCTCTCAAGGTTTTACGGATTTACGATGGACAGCTTTGCGTAGGAGCAAACATTGCAGTAAAAGTGAACTGAAATCTGCAGGTGAGCACAAACTAGAAGAGACCTTTCATAACAGTTCCTACCAGTTCTCGTAATCAAAGTTGGTAATCATTTCAGCTGCAGCATTCGACTCTGAAACACTGATGCTGTTCAAGTGCCTGCTTGCTTTAGGTCCAGAGAGATTACACAAAAGTTACCCTGACTGCTAAAAGATGCTCTTTATTTAGCGGAACAAATACTTTATTTTTGAGCAGCCTGCAGTACATCAAGGGGGGAGAGAAGGCAGTGCCTAGCCCCTTAAAAAATGAATGCTAAACTCCGCTCTTGAGCAGTCATTCGGGCTGTTCCTACGGCTCGCTGCTCTGAGTGTCAGAGGGCATCTGCACAGGTAAAAGGAAATGGCCATTTTGGCACAGGAAAGGGTAAAGATAGCTGAAGATTTTTAAGTAACAGGAAAACACTTTTTTTACATTAGAAATGCAGTTGGGATCAAAAGATTCTGGTAACTGGGGAACTATCGAAGATACTGCAAGAGCCTTGAGAAAGAGCAGAGTGGGACTGGACTTCAGCTGTTTAAAGCTGTTTTGGTTTGCAGCGGCAGCTTTGCTGGGCATTCAGAGGTGAGCCCCAAACACAGAGCCCAGCAGGAGGTACTTCTGCAAAACCCGAGCCGCCGCTCTTTGCATTTCTGAGGTGGGGAGAAAAAAGAAACATTACACATCTGTTTGGCCTTCTCTCTGCATGCAGGAAAGATAGAAAGGGTGACAAAACCCAGTCTCCTGAAGTTCTTTGCAGATCACTCTCTAATCCAAGTACGTACTGACTGTAGTTACCTTCAGGGATAAATACAGCTATAGCTCTAAGCTACGGACTGCAAAACAGAGAACAGCAAATCCCAAAATGAGAAAACATGTCTGATTGCTAGTGTCTAACAAAGCACTGTCCATGGAAAGTTTTCTATACTGGATTAAACTTGGGACTGAAACAAGGAAATCACAGGAAAAAACAGCTTTGGGGATAAATGTGTTCTTCCTCATGCATGAAGTCTGCATTCGCAGTTGTGGAGAGAGCCACCGGGTTTGATGAAGACACATTGCCTCCCTGTGCTCGTAAAGCACACCAACAACCCTCGACCAGATTTTCTCTTCAGATTTAGTGCCGGCTGAGATGAGTGCTCAGACACTCGTACTGAAATTCAGCTGTGCCCCGACATTTGTGCAGTGATTACTTCTATTCCCCGAGGCTCAGAAGAAAAACATAAGCGAGATTTCCTATTTTTATTCCTCCCTGCTGCCTTGTCTTGCAAACTGCAGTCCAATCTACAGAATCTGCCGCCAGGTGGTCTCTGTAATGGCAACATCTTCTGAACAGACTGCATTTTGAAAACACAACGGAACACATAAAGCTCTGAAGGTTGAAAAGGCTTTGTCTGATACTTGTTTTCCATTAATAGGATTATTTGATTACTAGTGTTTCCTAACTAAAAAGGGCACAGATGGTCTGACTTACGAGCTTTAGAAATGACGTCTCATAGCCAGAGGGAAGAAAAAATAGGGCAGGGACTTTGTCATAGCTCCATGAAATACGCTTGGGTTCAATTCAGATGATTTATCCACATTTTTAAAAAACAAACTGCAAATTCCCCTATGGTGTCCACTGCCATCCTCCAAAACACAAAGCTCACATAAAATCATTAACGAGGCATCYGCTCCGTAGTCCCACTATGGCCTGCTTTGCTGAACGCAAAGGTCCCAGACCAGCCACTTATTTCCTTGAACTGCCCCTCACAGGCCACAACACTTTGTTAAATAAACTCCCCAGAATTTAAGAGCCCTTCTTTGCTGATGACTTTCAGTTTGTCTATCACAACCAAGCTAAATATATGCTTCAGCTAATTTAAACAAAAGAGATGCAACAAACGAGTTTTTAAAACAGTTGATTTAGATCGACACCGTTTGCATAGATAAAGAAGTCTCTGGAAGTCTTTTTAAGTCAGCGCTGGCTCCCGGCAGGTTCATCTGGGAGATAAGAGCTGTCTTGCAAGCTGACACTTCTAAATAAGGACCCCCTATCAGGGGACAAAGGAGAGCAGACTTGCACAGAGACCAAAATGCCGAATGTCCGTCACTGCCCCGGAGAGCATCTTCCCTGATCTCATCCACAGAAAGCAAAGCTTCCCCCTGAACCTGACAGAGGTGCTGGAGTGACAAGTTAAAAGCTGCGAGATTACTGCTGCCTGCCTTTTATCAACTCTAGCACCTTCCTTGCAGGGCAGGATTAACTCTTTTCCATAAGTGGTATCAGGGCAGAGAAGCTGGAAGCAGGAGCGATAGGAAAACCGGACTGATCCCCCCAGACTGTGATACTGGTAATTATGTTGGTTTTGTGAACATTGAAGGATATCAGTTCCAGAACTGTGCGTCTGTTTACTGAATGTCAGGACAGAAAACCACTTATGAATTTGCAAGCCATGAGTAGCACATATGTAGAACTGATAAACAAGCTTTGTGTATTTCTTATAGATACTTATTAAAGGTGTTTAATAAGAAACCTATCTGATTTATGGCCAAGCTTTCAATCTCCATAATCTATTCAGAATCTGGAAAACTTTTTCTTACTTTTTTGTGAAAGCATCTAAAAGACTCTCAGCGTTACCTCTTCAGAGGCAACAAATTTTCTATGACTTTGCAGTATTAGGAAYTTTGTAATCATTAGTGCCAAAAGATTAATTTGTATATTCTTAATGGATTTCCAGACTATACTGAGCCAAATGTTCAATTAAGGAGATTTTACCAGTTACAGTAAGGTGACAGAAAGGCAAAGAAGGCTTTAAAATATTTGAAAGAAGGATGCTGCGTACCTGTACGCCACAGAGCAGCCAGAATAAAAGATAAGTCTAGAACAGCATGCAAAACGGTGGGAGACGTGATGCCTATCGGTGGCTTTGCTGTTCATTTCCTCATCATTGAAGCACCAACACTAAGTTGCTTTATCACCGTTTATTACCAAAACTTTGGGGCTCTCTCGTYCTTTCCTAATATTCAACAGTTTCTCCAGCGTCCTCTTCGGCCGTCCTCTAGTCGCGGTATTTAAGAGGCAGACTGCAAAACCTGCAAAGATCAAACCTGCCACGCGCTTCCCAAGGGGCCACCCAGAAATGCCACAGCGAATTACCTCGGGCGGATCGAGGCGCTGGTGAACGCCGCGCCGGGGGGGGGGGCGCGG
>NW_020451038.1:1570727-1606409 GCF_003343035.1 Apteryx rowi | reverse complement strand
GGCCGGCGCTGCCCCCCCCCCCCGCAATGAAGAGCCGGCACGCCTCTAAAATTAGAAAGTCACAATTTATTTCCAATACACCAACCGCAACCGTCTGTTTCCCCTGCCCCTCTCCAGTGCCTGCAAAGAAAAGCCGGGGGGGGGCAGCTGCTTCGTGGGACCCCCAGTGCCGCCCCTCCGGGACACGGGGCATCCYGCCCTCCACAGCACCTGCTGCCCCAAAACCTGAACCATCTGACCAGACCTGGGCATGGAAAGGAAGCCCCGGAACAAGTGTCTCATTTAAAAATAAAGTTCTATTTTTCACCCGCTTAAAAAGTCTAAAATTTAAGAGTGCAAGATTATAGTACAGAAACCTCCTGCTGCTCCGCATGGGCACGGCACACTCCTCAGTGTGCGGAGCCGCAGTCATGCAGTTTATGTTGTCAGTAGAAAACTTTTTGTTACAGTCTGGGAAGCCTGAGGACTATTGGAGATGAGGCAGCCAATGCACGAACACAAGCGAAGCTGAAATGAGAGAGCAGCGGATGCAAGGATGAGGAGGCGTCAGGCTGGTGCAGGAGGGGGAACCAACGCAAAAAGAAAAAAAGAGAACAAACGTTCCACCGCTGCAGCAGTAATGCATCAAAGGGAAACGTGTACCTCGGAGTTAATGGTTCACGAACCAGTTTCTAATCACCTACGTTCAGGTAACCTCACTGACTTGAATAGGGCCGTGTACCCAGCTATTAGAGGGGAAAAAAACTGGCCTTCTGCTCTGATGTCAGGAACCTGTTTTCCTTCCTGCCTGTCATCTGCCTCTCGAGCAGCATCAGTCACTTCACACAAACAGCCAATATTCCCGCGCTCTGTAGGCTTCATCTCGGAATCTGTGACTTTCTGTATGACACCAACACAGAAGTCACCCTGCCTGTGCTGCAAAAGCAAAGTCCTGTTGTTTTCCCAGCAAGCATAGAAGTAGGATCTGCGCAGGCAAAGCGGGACGTTGACAGCCGCCTTAGAGGGCATGCGTGCGGGGTGGTATTAAATAAAACTACTGACAAAGCTCTAGTTTCATGAAATTTCAAAGAATTAGGGGGCACTCGATGCAATATGCATTACTACTCCTCAGCCAAGCACCTCAGCAGTCTGTTTAGTAAGTCTGGCTGTTCGGTCTAGTTTTTCTATAAACAAGGATTCTTAGCAAAGCATTTCTGTGGGGGCATGGGAGAGGGAGGGAGAGAAGGGGAGAGAGAGAGAGAGACAAAAACCCTTCTCATGTAGCTCAAAGCCAGACAGCTATGTAACCACAGTGAGAGCTCTTTGGGATTTGGAAACTCCATATACCTGTTCTGCAAAGAGATTGGGTGTTAGCTAGTTACATTTAGACAAGAACACCAGCTTTTATCCTAGATTAGTACCTTGCACATTACATCTTTAAAGAACAGTTTAAACATTAGTTCTAGACACTGTAAACTGCTGGGTACACAGCAAACTTTCTCCTGTGCTCATGCCTTCCCCTGCATGTAGCACCCCCAGACTTTGGGAATCATTTGGGAAGGAAGAGACAGACCTGTAGGATATATTTTGAGGAGGGCACAAAGAGGCTGCCGCTGGGAGGAGAGGAGGGAATGAGGTCAGGAGATGGTGGCTGGAACAAAGAAATATCTACCCCCACGGCTCCAGCCTAAAGAGGGGAATGGCCACAGCATTAGTTCATACGACAGCTATTCCTCTTTTAAACTGATAAACCTCTCTTGTTAAATCCACCTGCCCAGTTATACATGCTGCAAATACCTGTCTCACACATCTCAGGTAGATGAGAAATGGCTCCAACAGCAGAGTTAGCTTATTCTGACAAGCAGGAATTTAGGACTTTTCCCCCTCCAGTTTAATCTTTGTCAAATGACCTTTTGTAAGAACAACATGAGAGTACAGGGATGCATCAAAGGCAATGCCTCCAAAYGTGGCAGGGAAGGGAAACCCGTGACTTCCCCATAGAAGTGAAGATTTCCTCACACCAGAGACTCCAGCTCCACCCTACTGGCCTGCATACAACATGTTCCTGGCGGAGGTGACACATGCCTGTGAGATCTTAACACGTGACCTGCTTCCTATAGCAAACAGGCAAGCATCAACATTTAAGTAACCATTTTCACGTTAAGCCCCTGCTAAGATGAACTGGGTTTTCACATTTTTATTTTAGTGTATATTTTACATTAGAAAAAGAATGTTAATAAAAAAGCTCCACATGCTCCTAACAATCAATTTTCTGATAAGTCTCCACCAGCAYCAATACTAATATACAAATAAATTAATTTTGCCAGTTAATTTTCTGCCTGGCTCTGCACAAGCAGTGCACCTGTTTTCAAGTGCCTGTCCACATTGCCAACGTGTGCCAGGGAGCGTGTTGTACATAATCTTTCCTCCTCATGATGTAGTGGCATTTAGTTTCACCTTGATGAATGCGATCAAATTTTCTCAACCATATTACCTAGCAGGCACAAATAATCTTTACCAGGTTGTATGGCACTGTTATAACATGGACTGTTTCATTCTGCAAAAGTCCCAAGCCTCGATTAGCAACGGTATGCTACTATGTCCTTGTCACTCACTTTGGCAATACAGTGCCCTCCCCACAAAAACAAGTTAAGCAAAAATCTACATGGAAGACCTAAGATTCATCGAATGCAAGGATCTGACCTGCCTCAAGGCATATCCCCCAGTGTTAACCTGGTCTCTCTCCTGCAATTCCTCTGTTCGCTTTTGTTTATGTAGCAGGATTTTGCACAGCTGATTTACGAGAGAAGAGATGCCACATGTAATTGCACTAAATCACAGCCACTGCTGGTACTGTCAGGTCAGACACAGCAGCAGCCACTCTTAACACCAGCCACTCTCCCCGTGCAATGCCAATGCTACAAAGCCCTGGTTAGAGGAGGATCAGAAAACCTAGCCGGTTTATTTTGTAACCTCCTTCAGTGCCTGGGAGGATTTTTGGGTCAGAGGAGGGGAGAGGGAGAAGGGGAAAAGCCCATTAAATTTACAAGCAGATTAAGGAAAAACACTCCACTGCCAATTTATTTTTAAAAAGGGTTGTGTGTTATTCTAAGGTTTGTTTGTATAATTGTACAACCGTTGAAAATTACATAAATTGTAATGATCTAATACTATTAACAGCCATTCAGAGAAAAACTCCCTCCCCTTCTGAAACCATCAAGGGCAGGAGGGAAATATCCCAGGAAATACGCCAATCTGAACTCTGGCCTCTAGCCTGGCAGAAACAGAAACAGAAAGATAAGAGAACAAACTGGACTAAGATGTGGTGTTTGCATGTGTCTGACTTGCAAGGGGAGGGGTGGCTTTGTCCTTGGCCATGTTCTCCCAGAGGCAGTGCCTGCTTATCACGGTGAAGCTGCCATCACTTCACTCGCTGCTCTCACCCCTGCACTCTGTCACTTCCTCCTGTCTTATGTGTCATGGAAGTCTTTCAGCAGGGTCCTCCGTCTCTGCTCTGCTATGTGCATCTGATTCTCTAAGTCCTGGGAAAACAAGGTAGAAACTGTTAGTGTGAACTCCCTAGAGAAGGGTTCATTTTCTTCAGGGAGATACTCAGCTCTAGTCTGAGAAGCACCAATCTTCATGCTACATATGCGCTCTGGATCACAAGGATTTCTTCCTCTTGACATGGGCTCCCTCTGCAGTTACCTGGCTCCTGCTCTGTCTTAAAAAGCTAAGGAATCTGCTCTTAATCGGAGGGCTGAATGCAGCTTCCTCTAGAGCTTTATTGGTTCCATTTCAGTTCTCCAGGACTCACTGCAGCCCTCCTCCCCTCCTAGGAGGCAGTGAGCTCTCCACCTCTGCAACATCTGTTGCCTACAGGAAGAAAGGCCAGACTCAGCTTCTCAGCACCCTCCCTTAACTGCCTTAGCTCTCCTGCAGAGGTGTTAAGTCTGACCATAACAAAATCTGGCCAGCAGGCTCAGGCCAGCGCAGAAGACTCACCCCTCTGTCATAGCTGTCTGCTCGTTCCACCTTCCATGAGAGATTTTCAATTTCAGCTTCCAACTGGGCCTGCTGGTATTCAAACTGCAAACAGCACAATTACACAGCAACAAGAAACAAGTTTAGTGGAGAAGCTTCATACCACAAGCTATGCTTGAAGTACAGACAAATGCATTCTGCTGACAGCCGTGCTAGCAGAGCAGGTTTGTGCCTCCTTCCCATCTACCTTCAGCTAGTCATCCTCAGCTACACATTATCACCCCTTCCAGGAGTTCCTCATGTGAGCACTCCCTGACCTGCATCACTCAAAAATTAAGCATGTCAGCCTAAAAACAGCACAAGTGACAAATAGCTACTAACTCAGCTCATTTTGCCAGGAACGGGTCAGGAAATGCTCACAGGAGCAGCTCTGCAGGCAGARCTGAGGGCCTGCTAACCACACCTGCGAGCAGTAAGCTGCTCCACAGGCAGTCAGATCCAAAGAGAACATCTCTCCACAGCCTGAGCGAATACACACAACGCTGTGGAGAGTTCTGATAACATATTTTACTGGACAACTAAGTCAAAGAAACAATCTCTTCTCAGACTGGTATGTCCAGTGAATTCAGGACTCTTTTTGGACATGTCCAGCCTATGGGATGCTCCAAGCCAGCAAGGAACTGAGAGAAGGAATCAAAAAGTCCACAACTGGCAAGGCTACACTCTGATGCAAGGCTGGAAAAATTATCCTCCAGCAGCTCTTCACATGAAATATGGCCCAGAGCAATGTGACAGTCTAACCAGGGGACAAAACCACACTTCCAGCCTCATATCATTCTGGATAAATTGCTTGTTAGGGTAAGTGCAGTGCTGCCCTGGGAAAATAACGTAATGTATCAGATGACTGAGCTGCTGGTGAAACCCAAGTGAGGGGGAAAGGTGCAAAAACACGCGTATTTGTCCTGTCCTTACCCCAAACTCAGGAAAAGAAAACCAAGCAGCTCAGCACCCACAGAATCTGGTAACTCCCCAGTTAAACAACAGGGTGTAGTTCTAAGGCTGAGATTTCTCAAGGTAGGGTGCTTTCCCTAATTCTCTGCACTCCAGCTGACTTTCTCTTATTCCTTTTGGACAGTCTCCCGGACAGGCAGCCTGTTACCGATAACTCTCTTGCCTTGATAAAAAGCAGTGACCAAGACCATGTACTTGTTCATGGCAATCCAGAACTATGAAAAATCTTTAGGAAAAAAATCCCAACATCTTGAAAACCATAATTTTTGCATTATGTAATAACACCCTAATACATTTACGGAATCTGTAAACTAGGTCTTTGAAGTGAGACAGAATAACCAAACCAACACCAAAATATCTTTACTCAGAAGGGGGAGAACTCAGGTGAGGAGTCACTTTTTCCCCTTAAGATACATTTGAAAAGTGTGGCAGCTCTCCAATTAAATAATATTTCAGATAGTGCCAAGCTCTGGAGTTAAAGAGAGATGCCTGCCTATTCCTTTGGCCCAGTATGCTGCCAACTACACCCCAAGATACTACCAGCCAAGAAAGAGCAAAATGTCTTACCAGTTTCTTTCTGGGACCAGACTCCATGTAGTAGGCATATGGATATGTGTACTGCAGGGTATAACGACACTATTGTGGGGTTGGGGGGAAAGAAGAGAAGGAAAAGAGTCTCAGACTTTAAGTCAGCACAGTCGCATTTGCATGACCAATATCGACAGAGGAGCTCCCATTCTGACAAGGGTGACGGGACATCTCACAGTGGAATTTYCTACCCCTTCCTTGGAAGAACGGATACAGTTACACTTTAACTTCACAGAGGTCAATTCCAGCTGATTTTTGGCTGGCTCATGTCCTAGACCAGAGGTACTGTCCCACATACCCATAACTCTCAAATTCCTCTCCTCTCACTTGATATTGTGAATTTGGCATTCTGGTAGATTCTCTTCTCTGTGCCAAACAGGCCACAACTACCCACCTTTGCAAGTAGCTTTGCAGCATTTTGTAGGTATTGCCAGTCTATCCATGTTCCCAAGTTGTTCATAACTCTTTCTTGGATTTTCTCCTGGATTCGTTGGTATGTCTGTGCCTCCAACTGCAAGCTTTTATTGTGATTCTCCCACTGCGGGGGGGGGGGGRGGAGAGGGGGGATGAGGAAAGAAAAAGTGGCATGAGACCAGAATACTGCTGCTGTAAAAGCACAAGCTCTAGCAAGCAGAAATTGTAGTGGGGCAGGAGTCCAGCAAGGCAAGACATGCTGTGGGAAAGAACAGCAAGGCAGCACCTCCAGCAGCAGGTAGCGGAGGCTGTATACAACAGACTGACAGCAGCAAAAAGCAGGGAGCAAACCCAACTCCTCAGAGTGGGGATGCCCTCTGCTCACGCAATGACCTTTTGACTAATAAGATGGAAAGTAATGGTGATTCCCCTACTTAAAGGATTTCTATAGAAAAGTCAAGAGTTTAAATTTACATTTAACACGGGCTCAGTGAACTCCAACATCCATGTACAGATTGTAAACATGGCCATTTCCCAAAGCCTGTTGGTTTAGAGAGCCGAGAATGAACCTATTTATTTTGTCACAAGACTTGGCTCATGGTATGAAGAATAAACTCACTTTAATGGGGAAACAAGTGCACTGAAAAGCAGCAGCACTGAACATCTACCACATTCTCTTCTAGAGAAGCTGCTTTAGAATTGCACTGTCTGGCCAGGTGCATCGAGTCTGCTGAGCAGACAGAGGGGCTCTGRCTGCCTCACTGCTTTGTGACAGATTCTAAGAACATTAAAAAAAAAAAAAAGCATGAAATTTTATGAAAACTTTGCTACCGCGAGTGGAGCTTTGAACATGGCAGAGTTTATTTCTTCTTGGTCTCTATAAAGACATAATGCAAGGAACTCTGAAGTTYCCTGATCCTGAGAGGGAATGATTGGAATAATATCTATCTACATCTATTTACTACAGTGGCACTCATCTTGTAGGAAGTCTAGTGTGCCTAGTGGCACACAGGTAACACTGATATTCTCTAGCTTAAGGAAACATGGGAGTGAATATGATTTGCTTTGTGAAGGACATTACTGGTTTGTATGGGACTCACAGGGAAGGATTTTGAGTAAGAAAGAATAAGGCCTGAAAATTCTGCACAGATTCTCTTTGGGCAGTTTCTTGCACGGAGATTGCTGGCAATGACCTTTGCACCAGGCAGGGAGCATTAAAAGGCTACAGCAGCTCTGGCCAAAGAGATGTCTCCTACCCTCTCAAAATAGAACAAGTACTTCTTAAGGGCCTCCCTGGCCTGTGCTTGCTGACTCTGGTTTACAATATCAGGATTCTCTTTGTACCGACTGCATTCGTAGTACTCGCTGCCATGAGTCTTCCAGTCTCCCAGACACATCCAGCAGAAGTCTGCAGAAAACAGCAAAAAACCCATGGTGATACACAGAAAAAACAGCTCTAAGAAAGAAAAGCTTCAGGAGACACAGCCCATCTGTTTTCAGATATTTCTGCTAAGCCGAGGAACATGTATTTTGTCACATCTTGCATAACGGAACACAACAGGTGAGCCAAAAATACCAGCCCGTCTTGAAGGTTTTTGCTGTACAGCCTCCCGTGCAAGTATGGAAATAAACCCTGAAGTGCTGCATTCTGTACACCCCAAGAGGCTTGGACCAATAAATATGCAGAACTGTACTTGCGCACTGCACAGGCTGTCACACTAGATTATGAAAGAGGCAGGCTGCAGTCTTATTTGTGAGTTGCATCCTCCACACTACTGGCATACTGCCATACATGAATCTCTGGCTGAATAAAATATGAACAATCCAATCCAAAAGTGAACAAACTCATGCAAAAGAAAGTCTGCCCTCATCTCTCTCAAGGAGAAAATAACTACCGTGGTAACTTTAGACATCAGTGGTTTATGACACTTCAAGTTAGGAGCCACTGAACTGGGAAGAAAGTGGAGGAAAGAGAGCAACAGTGAAACCTGCATGGCAGTTTTCTGATTTCAGGGGAAGGCTGGGAGTGTTCCGCTGGGAAGGAAAAAAGATAGAGATGAAGTCATTACAACAGGAATCACTTTCATGTCACTCATAATGAGAGACTGAAACTGGTATTTCCAGAGTTCACCAGCCTTTCGAGTGCCAGTCACCATGGTATCTTGGCACTTGCTTGCTCACTCTTGTCACAGAGCTCCATCAAATCACGTCCAGTGCTGCCGAGAACCCCAAAGCAAAGGAAATGAGAGAGGACAGAAAACTTTAAACATCTTCCAAATAAGGTTCTGATATTAGAATATTTCCTAGTGGCACATTTAACATAGAGGGCTTGAATAGAAGCTATCTCACTCCAAGACAAAAGAAATGAATTCTGCCATGAAAAGAGCAGCACAAGAACAGGACATCATTTTGTAGGACTACACCATGGGCTATTACTTGCACAGGGGTGGACTGAGGAGTCTAATGCATAATGTTATCCAAAACGATTCACAACTCCTTCTGCAGTTTCATCTGAGTTAGGACTCATTCTTTCCATCAGTGAGCAGAAAGAAATGGTTCAGTTCTGCCAGTATTTTCAACTGACGACAAGTCCATTTACATGGAAAGCATTTAATTCCCCTCTGAGATGGTTTCTGTTGTTAACATTATGACAGAGATGGAGACTTCTTTATACAATGGACCTGTCAGGGAGAGGGAGCCAAAACAGCGCTGAATCAGAACCCAGCTGAGATCACAGCCAGTGAAAAAAATAAAGCTATCACACACAAGTCTGTAATTAGTATCTTGTTCACCTTTTACTAGAGGAAAATTTGTCTTCATATCACAAAAAAAGAGGAGAGATCATCATCACTAAAAAACACTGTTGAGAAAACTGCTTCCAAATCCTTCTACTTACCATGCTTGCATTTGGAGCATTGCTGAAAGAGAAGAGACAGGAGGCACTGGTTAGTGGAAAGTGGAAAGAAAAATTTCTGCTAAGAACAAGGAAGATCTGAAGTATTCAGGGAAGTGCTCACCATGTGATTGCAGCCTCCATTCTTTTCAATACAGATATTGCACTTGGGACACTGGGAAAACAGAGGTATTTGTTAGACCAAACTCTGTCTTGAGCAACCTTTTGGAGAACAACACTTGCATGATTACTCCCCGTTCCCCCTTTTTTTTTTATATATGTATGCGTATGTGAGAATACGAGCGTGTATACACCCCTCTCCCCACCAATTCCTGACAGCTCCATTTAAAAATGAGGCAGAAAGCCAGGGATGGTGCACTGCAGCACTGGATTGCTGGCTCAAGAAAACATCTCCTTGTTGGTGTTCTTACTGCTTGTAAAATTGAAGGTCTCACCAAGTTACCATTTAGCAGTTTCTCAGGCATACAGATATAATCAGTTCACATATGACAATAGCTTCCACAGCTATTTAYACCACAAGATAAATCAGCTCTGTATCCTGCCTTCAGCAGCCACTAACAGAGGACAGTCAGCTAGTAGAAGAGACTCTGACTGACCACAGTTGAGAGCCACACACTTCCTTGCTCCATTAGCAGTCCATTGATGCCCTGGAGCATCAGGTTCTGTTACATTTTTTGGGTTGCACAGGTACCAAGAAGGGAGTGAATTTTACGGCTTTTTAAAAAWTTTAACAGCAGGTAAAATGCATGCCAGGACAATGCTCCATGTAACAGAATCTTACTTCTACAAAGGAGCATAGCAGCAACAGTCCTATCGYAACATGTTGACAACTTCTCCAGAGAAAGAGTGGAATTCAGTATCTCTAGTCTATTTAAGTACTCGCTTTTCTAACAGAACTGAAGCTTGTGGCTAATTAGCACTGTCACAATTTTCATTAGCTATGGTAAAACAAACGCCAGCTGACTAAGAACTGTTTTGAAGTCAGGCCACAAAATYCCCAAATGACATTAAACATTCCAATCTGCAGACAGCTAATCTAGAGAATAAAGGCAGAATATCTATAATCTTTAATTAAAAGACTACAAATTCTGCAGGTAGACCTGACTGCACAATATATAATACTATTTCTTTTTCCTGGGTCTAAATTTACTACAAGTATCTTAATGTCTTATTTACAGATGCTGTCACTCCCTTTTACTGTCCTTGCCAAATCAAGACTTTTATCTCCTGCACCTTCCATTTCACAGTATTCTACACAATTATCCAAATGTAAAGAACACTAGTGTATTATTTGATACTAGCTCTGCACTTACTGCACTTACTCTTCTCCCTTTAAATAGGCCTCCGCATTGTTTAGAGGCAGCCACAATTCTGCCTTTTGCCCGTGGGAGGGCAGCACACCTGACCGCCAATGATTTTTGCACCACACCATGTCTGCAATAAGGACCGCCAAGTCCCCAGGGATCCCTGTGGCACTCTGGCCAGGAGGGCAGCTGGACTTCCTGCACAAAGTGTTCCCAAGGCATTCAGCTGTGTAATACCACAGTCCCTAGACAGCTGGGGGAATTTGCTCTCTGGAAAAGCAGGATACAGTGCTAAGTATGTATAGAATTGTATCTTGCTTCCCAGGACAAGAAGGAGCTTGCAGGTGTTCTCCTTACATCTTTAGTGTGAGCACTGATGTAGTTGGCTGTTTCGGAGTCGTCTGCACACTTGGTGAGCCATTTCCGAATGGTAGCACAGTCTGTGGGTGCATGGTACATCTGCCGACACTTGAAGCTTAACAGGGAAAAAAAAAGGTCAGTTTTGAAGGATGTTACTCAAGAATTGAATCTTTTCTGATGACCAAAATCTCAGAGGCCAAGAGAGGTAAGGGACACAAATGTACCTGCATATTACTAGAGCGCAAAGACCAAAGCTAAGTGTTGCAAGGCCAGCGCTCCAATAAATCCCACCCTCTCGCACAGAAACCTGTGTCAGGATGAGAGTGAATTGAGGACTTCTCCGACAAAAAACATAAGCCTGAGAGCCGACATATCCCTTCCTACAGAGTCTACCTGTGTCTGCTCTAAGGTGACTACAGAGGTCTTGGCACATACCAGTGCTTTACAAGCAGGCTAAATCCAATGATGGGTATCAAGCTCCTGTATTAGCATGATCCTAACAGCCCCAGGTGAGTGAGAGCCATTTGCATGGAGACACCAGGAAGCTGGGTCTCTAAACCTAGTTGTATTGTACCCCACAAACATTCTCAACAGCAGTGATTCTGGAGACCTAAGAGCAGAAGACATTCCAGCAGTCCCGTTTTTACTACAAGCTGTTTCTTTTCTTTTTAAGGCTCATTAGGCTTCCTATCCAACAGACATTTATTCTTGCACCAGCCTCAAAACACACCAGACATTCCGGGAATAAATACTTGTAAGAAACCTAAAAACTCAAAACTACCAGTTGATAGCTGCGAGGTCTTCACATCTACTACCAAAATCTCTTTACCAGTATTTGTAACCTAGCCAAACCAAGAGAAGGCAAGATTTGTAACCCCTTGCTTGCTCAAGTCATGAGTTCCCTGGTTGTCAGAACACCCACCTCCCAAGGAGTTTAGGGAGCTAGGGGAAGGCTGACCACCTGAAGAAGTCAGATCCTGAGTGTCCAATTACTCAAGCTAACTCAAGTTACAAACAACTCCAGCAATGCATTTGAGATGCTTCTACACCCTGAATCTGTTGGCAAGCAAATGGAGCAGCCCTGAGGACAGCATATACTTTCCCCATGATCTTTAACCTTTTCTGTTTCTTACCAGAAGACCTCATTGCAACGATTGCACTGCACTCGCCGGGCTTTCGGCTCCTGTACCTGTATGACCATAGGGCAGTCTGCACCAGGACACAGCTGCAGCTGATAATGGCTCTGTGAACACACCAAGGTGGTAAGATTAGCAGTGGGTGCAGAAGAACATTACCAGTTTAAGTTTAACCACTCCTATCCTCAAAAATATACAAGTGAGTATTTCTTATTGAAAAAAGACGGTGAAAACTGTCACTAAATGTTGGCTAACAGAGCAGACAGACCTCTTTCACATTAGGAAAGGGAGTACTGGGTACTTACAGCTTCTCTAGAAGAGGGAATTCAAATGTAGAAAATTTAAACCCACAGCAACACAATCAAACAGCCCCACCAAGACACTCTGAACAAACAGTTTTACTACATTTGAGCTCTTCCCCCATCCTCGCTTTATGCTCCAGAAGGTACTGATCTGCTCTCTTGTGGAGACTCTTCCCTCCCAAAGAATCTCTTACTGAAGACAGGCGACACCACTCTTCCATGCTGCCCCTGCTTCTTGAATGTTCTTCACTGTTCCCACTCACCAGAATACTTCCTACACACTTAACCTTAATAATTTCTTCTTTAGTTTCAATAAAACTCATGCAAAATGTTATAAAGCAAACCAATACAGCTGTGCTGCACTGAGATGAAGGACTTATTTTTCAAAACCTAAAATATCTACACAAGAACAAGGAAGACTTTAAAACTCAGACCGAAATTTTAAGTTCTCAGCTGCAACACTCAGAAAGTTCTGCTTCAGGAAAGGAGCCAAGCRGCAGCTAAGGAGGTACTGGGTGACCTTACAGCAGAATCTACTTTGGCAACCTGCTAGAGTATTTTGTCAGCGAGCCCTGTCGTATAGCAGCAGCCACGTCATGTTTATCAGAGACAAATTTGCTGCAGTTACTGCATTTCTAATCAAAGATGCAAGACACTTCAAACAAAATTTCTGCAAGTCATTGGTGATTACAATGGACTCCGGGTACTTTAAGAGACAATACCTCCACATAGTCCCTGAAGAGGTAGCGTCTGTATTTGTCTTTCAGCTCCTCACTAGGCAGCAATGGAAACACAAAGTCTTCTGGTGTCCGAAGCAGGCAGTCCTGAGCCATGCAGGAGACCCCTGCGAAGAGAAAGCAATGTTTTAGCACAGTGCAACACGTACTAGGGAGTGAACGCACAGATAGCATCCAACAGTTTCCTAGGTGCCATCTGTTGTTGTGGCAAGAGGGACACAACTGTGAAACAAATCTATCAGGGCTGCTGAAAAGCTGAAGCCCAACTGTATTCACTGAAAGATGACAGGGCACAAGTGCATCCAAGACCAGTAAGTGCTTCACCCAGTATTCACAAGGTCAGACACTTAAAGTAGAAAGCGCATGTTACTGCCAAGCCAGCATGAAGGACAGGCTAAGAGAAGCCCAAAGCAACTCTGGCAACTACCAGCTTCTACCCAGCAAAAAGGGAACAGATGTTTGCATCCACAAACACTCCAAAGACACTGAAACAATACATCATGAGAGATGCAAATTCAAAATACAGCAGATTTGCAACTCTACTTTGTTACAGTCATGCCCTTGAGATCACAAAGGGGGAGAAAGAGCATCAAATGGATCTATGGGCTTGCAGGTTCTGTGAGGCAAGAGTAACACTCTCCAGACAGTATGTGAATATTCACATCAGACCACTAGTTAAAACTGTTAAGGACACAAATAGTTTGTCACAAAGACTCATTCCATGCTCCGTTTTCTCATTATTGTGATGTTCTTACAGCAATTCAGCCACTCATCTTCAGAATGGTCAACACACTGAATACAGACCCACTACCACACTGCTTTGAACTCACCAACTCCGACACCATCCTTGACGAGCACTGTACAATGCTGCTCCCAACAGCTGCGGCAGAACTGGTGCTGACAAGCTAGAGAGAGCAAGTTCTCCTTCCGGACAAATTGCATGCACACTGCGCAGTGATGAGAGGAATGTACCATTGCCTAGGAGAGACACAAATCAGCTTTACAACGAAAACATCCCAGCTCTCCCAGAGCATTCTCACCTCATTCACAGTCACCTTCATTGCCTTCTTTGTGACAATGTCTCAGGTGAGCTCCAGGCCAGAACAGCTTCATAAGCAAGCCGTATGTTGGGGTACTACACTGCCCCGACAGTCAGTCCTTCTCAGGAGCCTCTTAATCTCACAGAGCACAACAGATTCACTGAAAGCTCCTGCCTCAACCTGGCACTACCGAAAACTCAGCTTTGCTTTTCTGATACATACTATCTCCCAGTTTGAAAAATGAGGAAATACTCCAATGCATTGGTCTGGATCTCCCCTTTGCTAGCACAGAACTCATCACTAGATAACAGAGCTAGCCCTTAATGCATCTTGGCTCATCCTTGGGACCCAAAGAACTAGGTCTAGCATAGCATCATCAAAAGCAAGGCTCTACAAAGCTGCAAGCAGGAGTTTATGTTCTTATGTTCCCTTATATGGCAGGGAAGCCATATAATCGCTTTTCATCTACTTAAACTTCTGCTACCCTTTGAGAAGCCTGTGTGAGACAGCCCTCACCTCCATGCATACCGCTACGTGCCAGAGACGTTCACAKAGGAGCAGCAGCATGAAAGCCCAGCCATGTGACCAATAGAGCACGTTTTATATCATGACTTCATGAAGAAAGGAAATAAAGCAACTTTGTTCTAAGCAGCACCACTTACGGACCAGAACAAGATTCATCAAGYCAGCAATGACTAGGTGATTGTCTAGATCAACTGCTCAACGTGAACAGCAAGCATTTTGTACTCTGTCCCTCTGGGCTCATCACTGTGCAGCCTCTGCCTATAGGGTTAGTCGTTGTACAGATACTCAGTATGAAAAGCTGCTCCAAAGTGCCCCCAAAAAATCATCATTCTGCATTAGGAGTTGAAGCACAGAGCAACTTGCCCTAGCTCATACAGAAAGACTGTAATGAATTTTCTACCGAACCAGATTTGTCAAATCTTACATCAACCTCTTAACTTTAAGGTCTTTCTTCCCCAAATGAAGTCACCATTGCAATAGAGGATACTTAAGTGACAGCAGATAAAAGAACCAGACAAAACTCAAAATGCATTAAAAAAGTGCTCACAGGACTGATTTGCAGATATGTCAAATAACAAAGACTTTTTCTGGARCCTAGGCAGATTGCAATTTATTTTGAGTCCATGAAGCTTACTCCTGCCAGCTGCTTAACTGTTTTCACTCTCTGCTAGTTATAAGTCAGCTCAGATGCCAAAGCAGGCTTTTAGTTTTTTTAAAGCCCTCCCCCTATCCCCTCTTACTGGCCCCTACCTCAAAGAGTCCTTCTCAGGAGTAATATTTTATCATTCAAAATCTGACACAAGGCAATCTGTTCCTGGAGTAACTGTGGATTGGACTGAGACACCTGCTGTGAATAAATTCTGTAAACGTGCAATAGGAAGCTTCTATTTAAAAGAAAAAAAGTATCCAAAGATCTGCATAGCCCTGGCTGCAAAACACAAGCTGTTGGTTCAAATATCACTACTGACTGGCTCAGCAGGAGCACTGCTAGAAGATTTGGCTTAAGCATCCTCAAGCACAGTAGTGCAGCAAACTCAGTTATCTCAGGAAAAAAATCTCTGTTCCAGTCACAAACAAGCTTGTTCAGTCTGTGCAGCCAGAACTTCCCTGGAGCATCTCTTACAGAGAGAGCAGAATCGGAAGAGGTAACCAGGCCCACGCGCTCTGCTCCTTCCACTCTGTAGCATTGCTCACGTCAAAAAAATTATCTTAATCTTCTTGAGGCTCTACAATATTTAAATTATTTTACAGGGCAAGTAATTCTTGAACATTAACTGCAAGACAATAGCAAAGTCGTTATTTAAATGTTAGATACCTCTTGAACGCGTTCTCAGTGAAAAAGCTGAAACAGTGTTGAGTTGGGGTGTAAGGCCTTGAGTCTGCAAAAGGTTAATATGGGACAGACTACGCCATTAGTAATGCAATCCTCGAATGAGGTGGATCAAAGGTGTCTCTGCCAAGGGACAGACCAAAATAGTTAGCATACTTACGTGTTTGGATGAGGTGGGCTGAACTCGTGCTTCTACTAGCAACTGGGCAGCATTAGACTTGTGCCTGAAAGGGCAATTGAAGAATGACCAAATCAATTCTGAATGCTTTTTGCTTTGTTAAATTGATCCTTCTCACCTGAATAAATAATAGGCTCTGCGTGAATGGTGGTGCAGGCTTCAACAAGGAAAGAGTGCATGTGTCCTGTGTGAGGCCCCCTCACACAGTGAGCTGAACTATCATCAAAAAAACCTTTTTGATAGCTTCTTCAAAATCAGAAACAGGGATAACACTTTACCCAATAACAGGCTAACATTTCCCTTATTATCCTTGATGGACATTTTTCTACAAATATTCCTCCCCCACTTTTTTAAGTGGCCAGAGAAATAACTTTTGAAGATAAGATTTCCTACCCACATTATCGCTTTCACTCCTAGATCAGTCCTAAGCCATTGCCCATGATAACACACTCCAGCGAGGCTCCTGTCTGTCTGCTATTCCTTTGCAAAATCAAGCTTTCCTAGCTAGGTCTCACATTGATTCCTGTCTAATACCCCATTAATATTTACCTTGGGAGAGATTATCATCCTTTAGGAATATGAAGCTATCAGCAGCACTAGAATTAAATATTCCCACGCTGTTTGTGATTTTCATTGCAGGGGAATGCTTATATCTCCAGTAAAAACTCACCAACGAATTCAGACAATAGAGAGCAGAACCACTGTTTTGACTAGGCTGTAAACCCTCCCTCCCCACTAGCACTTTTTTGTTGTATTAGGGATTATTTCAGAATGTCACTCTACAACAAACGCAACCACAGAAGGAAGACAGAAGTCTGAGGACCAGATCAACTGAAGAACAACTTGCAAAGTCACAGCTTTAGGAATAAATCCTTCCCCAAAAGACTTCTTGTTTAAATCTGGTTATAGTTACCCAGCAGAATTGCTYGGAGCTGCTACGGATGAACCTCACCCTCCACGTTCCCCAGAGAAGGGCTGTCACAGGAAGCATGGTAACCAAGAAGCACACAACATGCTAGTTACCAGAGATGCTGCAACAACACCCATACAAAAGACCCATTTCCCATATGTTATCTGGACAAAGTTGCTGGCTAACAGGGCCAAAAATGGCATGGCAGAGAGAGTCAGACTGATGCGCTCACTATTTTCAGACAATGTTCAGCTCCGAGCCAGTATTTTCTGGAGGGGCTGCCAGACAGCAGTGCCTCCTGACACACTTCCTGCGCACACTTGGGCAGAGTCCGAACCCTCCTCCTGAAATCAGCTGGAGGATTTCAGTGCAGTTCAACACTAACCAAAGGACAAATGAGCTGCAGCACCACTTCCCAGTTCCCTCACATCATCTCCTGCTGCTCTACAAATGCTAGGCAGATTGGAAAAAAAAAAACAAAAAAACCAACACTTATGTCCAGAAGGAGCAAAAGCCTCAACACAAATTTATTACTAACTTGTACATCAGCATGGGTTCAGTACAGCTTTATGATTTATGCCTCAGCTTTTTCTCAATAGCAGAACTCTTACTAGAAATAGATTCAAAACAGAACATATGTTCTCTTTATATTTGTTAAAATAAATAATTATAGATGCAGCTCTCAATCTGTTATCCCAATGTTTAAGCTAAATGCATCTACAGGGTTCCCAGCATGATGATAATTCCTCAAATTGAAAGGCATCCGCCACCACTACCGTCTCCTTGTTGACAATTCTTTACAGGCAGCGCAGTCTCAACAAAATAATGTTTCTCCTCTGTTCCCTGGAATGGACTGTGTAGCCTGCTTTCAGGTCCAATGACACGTGTCTAAGGACACCTGTAGGACACCCTGAGCATTCTTGCAAAAAGAGGGGGGAAAAGCATGGAGCACAGCGAGGTGAAGACTACTTGTACTTACCTTTCCAAAATCTCTGAGATTTGCCAGTGGAAACTAACTAATACAAGCTTAGCAACAGCATGCGATACCTGGGTGGAAAAAAAAGAAAGGTCAAGTTCGGCATATTTTTAGGGCACATCTCTGCTTAGGACTATGACTTTCTAAAAAGACTAATACATTGTACAAATGAGAATAGCCCAGTACTAGCCAGTTCCCATCAAACTATTAGACATAATACAGTTTTCCCAGTCAGGTGTATCTGCAATACACATGTCGTAATGAAGAATGGATGTACCCAAACTCCCATACTCTTAGCAATCTAGTCACACTAGCACAGAGAGGAAGGAACCAAAAAATCATTGGATTAGCTTAATCACTAATGGATGCCCAACTTCCAGGCCTGACCAGGGTTGCCAGTTGAGAGGCCCAGACCGGACTGGGATCAGGGTCCTTGCTAACTAAGTGTTAACAAGTAGGTTACACAAGTGCAGATACCACTTACTTAGCTAGAGAAGCAGTAACGAGCTGCAAGCACAGACATGCTGTGACAGCAAAGGGTAGGGGGGGGAGAAAAAATATTTTCCCAAGCCTTTAGTATAGAGAGGAAAGTTCTACACTGGAATGGCATAGGAAGAGGGAAAACTGCTCTGACAGGGACTATTTCTGTGCAGAGCTGCTTCCACTACGGGGACTCCTGGCAAGCTCTAGCATGGTCCGTGCTAGCCACAGCAAGTATTTGAGCACTCTCTAGAATACTGCAACAAGATGTTTAAAGTCGTGTTACAAGGGTACAGGCGAACAAGTTCCGCTTTACTTCTATGCATTCATTCATTTCAGAAGAAAATAGACTGCTCTGTTATCACAAAAAGGCTCGCAGACACCAAAATCACGGCATCGGCTGAACTGCTGGACTTTCAGCCAGTCAYTCGCCCCCCCTTACGCCTTTTGTCAGGCTCACGGAGTTCAAATGAAGCAGGTCTCCTGCAAACCAACGCCTCTCCCAGGGAATCCAGAAGCTCAAAGACTYGTGCCTCCCCGCTCCTCTCCATGGTAGGAGGCCCCTGGGCAAGCCCCGTGGTCTGCACGCTCTGCATTCAAACACTCTCTGACATTAAAGGGCTCTATTTCCTCACTGTGAGAGAAACCATCACCACAGCATCTGGCTCTCTTTACTACCCATACAGAAAACACAACTCCTTCCACCTCAGCGGCACGAAAAGCTTTTTTCTAGAGGAGCTGTCAGTCCAAATCATCAGCTGAAAAGCCATAAGCCGTCTTGAATCCTGCTRCAGCTGAATCATGGAATCCAATGTACCGGTACGTACAGATACTCAGTATAACCCGTTAAGAAAAAACAAGCAATGGTTGCTCCTTCTACAAAACAGACGGGCTCTGCACACATGCTGGCAGCATATTAATTACTTCTCTAAACCTCCCCCTGCAAGAGGTGCAGTTTCACAACACAGCTGACCTATTCCTGCCATGTGATCCCGCGCCAGCACTGCACCGGCATTTGTCAGCGTTGGACAGTCAGTCCGGGGAGCTAAACCGGCACAACGCTGCCGTCCAGCCCAGGCAGCCAAGTGCTCGTGCAAGGACAGAGCAGGGGAGTGGGACCACCCTGCGAGGAGCAGCTAGCCAGTAGGTCAGCTCTGCTCAGTGGGAAGTTGCACGACGCACTTAGCATTTTTAACTGGCTCTTAGCCACCTCTGCTTTTTGATTTGCCAACCTTGCTGGCCACGAAGAAATCCCAATAATAAAAGAGTAATTTTCAAAGTTCAGATAATCCTGTTTCTCAAAGGAGAGACGCACTGGCTCAGTGCTGCGCGAGATCCGGTACGTCACCTTCCTTGACTTTACCAGCGATGCGACTCTCGGAAAACAAAGGCCACGCGTGCAGGGCCGCCACCGCCGCCAGCGCAGAGGCCTTTGATTAGACGGCGCGTGGCCCGCACGGCCCTGCTGCTGACAACAGCCTGCTCCAGTCTGTATGGGTGAGGTGCCACTGCCAGCCTCCCACGGGTTGTTATCTCAGCCCTCCCTCCTCCTGGCAGCCCCCCAGGCAGGAGCTTTAACTCCAGACAGGCACCTTCGGCGTGCTTGCACAAGGAAGACATCTGCCTTTCGCTTTTGAAAAACAAACAAGCATCAGGAATGTGGTCTCTCCAAGACTGGCTTCCTGCGCATGCAAACCACACGCTAATGAATCATTCCCTAACAGCAACAAAATTATTTCTCAGTAGCAGTAAGGAAGAACTACCATCCTGACAAAGGAAAAAAACAGTCTTAAATGGGAAGTTCATGTGTAACACATGAAAATTAGTATTCTTCAGTTGCCTTTTCACAGCTGGAGGTGTAGCATCCATTCCAGCATTGCATTGCCCTAACAGTGACTCCATCAACACTGCATGAAGTTACTYGTTCCCAGAGAAGAAACCAATTAACAAGTATAGTCAAGAATGAAGATGCATAGAATTACCAATATTAGCATATGTATCCCTGAAGTCTAACAAATTACCTTAACACATTCAAATGCTTTTGAATCAAATTATTTGTCAGGCAAAATGTGTAATTATTGTACCAAAAAGATGCCAGCTTAACAGCTCTAGGGACAAGTCTATCATGGAAGAAATTTTAAATCAAGATCAATGATTTTGTAAAACTTTTTTTTTGTTTGTTCTAGAACATGTTTCAGGGAAGTTCCATCACAAGCAAAGAAAGTCATTTTTGCCCTCGACTGTGAATCCAGCTAACCACAGTAGCCAAACTTTGCTTCCCAACTACCCCTTCTCTGCTGTTCTTGGTAGGGGAAGAAGAAGAAAGCTTCTGTGGCTATTCCTGTTTTGGTCCATCTGCAAACACAAGGCCCGGACCAGCTACGGTGCCTATTTTATTACTTGCATCATAGAAGCACCAAAGAATAAAACATTCTCAATTCATAAAGCCAGGTTCMTGACAAGAGTCCACTTTCATAAAAGCCCTGAAGCAGAAGAAAAGCCTTGATATTGCCTGTTTGGAGTGCATGGGAACTTGCAAACAAGAAGTCCCAGAGTCAGTTACAGCAATGTACCCAAAGTCTGGTTGGCATAGAAGTACTAGTTCTTATATGTTAAAGATCGATAACATTCAAACCGTGAGAATCAGGGAAGGAAGAAGGATGAGGCTGGGCCTTCCCTGTTGATTAAGGCCAATGGAATCTTGCCACGTGACCATCTATGTCCTATTCACCAAGAGCATGGTTGGGAATTCAAAAGTCAAACATGAATTACAATAAGGGCCAACCCTGCTGGAGAGATTCAAGAAAACAAGTATGGAAAGAAAAAAAAGTTTTTAAAAAAGCCTCCTTCTATTGATTAGCAGTGCTCTCCAGATTTCAATTAGGAAAGTGAGTAAATGACTGTACCAAGTCAGCCAGATCTTTCACAATGCCATCCCAGAATAATGGGAGCATTTCTTTGCAAGTAGGAGCCAAAACATGCTGAGCACAAAAAAAACACTGCAGCAGTCGAAAGTTTGGTCCATGTGTACCTAGTCCATTACCTTACAGTACTGGAGAAGCAATGCACAGAAGCTGACACTGCTGCATGAACTATTCACTAGAAGACATCAATACCCCCGTGCACCCACTGCAGTCTCCCTGCAGGAGAAAATAAGTCTTGGTTGCTGTTCAGGGCACACTGCCCAGTATAGGATTTCCTGGACAGTCAGAAGAATGAAAGATCTCAAATTCACAAAACATTTTGGAAAGCTCTGATTCAGTCTTCTATCAGCATGTTCTCTGGAGCAATTGGGTGCCACAAGAATCTCACGTTATCCAAGAAAAACAATACTTCGGCTCAGAAGCAAAGAAAACAAACTGAAAAAGATGCCTTTGATAATTTTGCTTGTACCTTCTTATCCTGGTTTCAGAGTACTAAGACCCCAAAAAGAGTGAGATGGCCCACCGGTGTCTCACTGGCAGCAGGCCATTTCAGTAAATACTTCTACAAACCACARTACAGAAGAGAATGCATATTCTAGATGCTCTGCTTCTATTTTGGGTTTTGTCTGCAACTGATGAATTGYTCCAATGCTTCTACATAACTTGAGTTCTCCAGAACTTTGCTCATTGTAATTAAATGTACTAAAGTTTAGAAGAGGAAACCTGAAAACAGTAGTCATGCTGAAAGATTTCTTTCTCTCTTTCTTATTTTTCTCACCATCAGGCTTCTTTTTCTTCATGACAGTGGGGTGAAGCTGAAGAAAGAGGATTGGCTGGGCAACATKTCATCCAATCTGCAATTTCCAGCTTCCCACTAAAACAGCAATTTGGTTATCTCAGAAGCCTTTTCCCAATCTCCATCAGCTTAACTCTGATTTCCTTGTGATAGATCGCCAATTGTCAGAATCGGGCACCAAATGCTGATGTTTATCAATGCACTGGAGAAAAAGTGCAGTGCCTATACACACAGGAAGGGTGCCAAGAGGAAGCTTCTGTGTATAAAGGGAAGTCTCCACAGGAATCATAAAAAAARTCTGAAAAATGTACACAATGCTAGACAAAATTAGATTTTGAAAGTAGAACAAAGAAGTAATGCCATAGCATTAAACACATCTATTCATTTCTTGGAAGATGGCACAATATTTTATATTATTTCTATCTCCAGGTTAATCTCCTGGTTTCTTTACTCTCCAGGTTAAGGACAATTCTCACACTTCTGATATACATGGAAAGATTGTCTTGTCCAAGAGAATGCCAGACTATCAAACAAATTTGCAAAGGAGCTTTGTAGGCACCTTCCTGGGTTTGGACAGCTCTAAGACAACTGTGTCTCAGCTTGCTTCACTAGATAAGCTATCCTGTTTTAAGAGCTGCAGTTTCATCTCTCTAGAGCAGAAAATCTTTTCAACCACACCACTTTGACAGTTGCTCATTCAGACAAAAATGTTTCCTAAAAGCTAAAAAAACCAGTCTTTTGTAGAGTTTTTACTCTACAGAAATTGTTCATGAATATTTATGAAGCATGCATACCTCACGAGTTTCTCGTCTCACTTTTCTTTAAGGGATGGCCTATTTTTTGGCCTGCTTGCTCTGCTTTCAGCCTCGCTTTTGCAGAAAACTTCCACTAGGAATTTAAACAGAATTCTAGGGACACTCTTTTTAAAATTAAATATTTTTTGATGACCCAAAGATTTGGAAAGGCACCCCAGAAAGGTACAATCCAACCCACAAGTTCACAACATGGTTCTGAAAGAGATTCAGTTCAGAATGCGTTGGACATGTTATGATCTGGTTGGAGCTGATATCCTGTGGCTTCGCATCAAGCTGACAATGTCCCATTAAATCAAGGTTGCACTGAAACATCCGGCTGAGGTGAACACAAACCTGGCATAAAGAAATGCAGAAAGAAATGGAAATGGAAAATGATTTTTGGTAGTCCTACAAGGAAAGGAAAGTACTTATGAACATGTTAATTTATGTCTTGAATCAAAACTTCTAAAAACACACCCTTCAATTCTTTAGAACAATAAAAACACACAGAGCAAGAGTCTTAAAATGTTGCTGTTGGTGTGCAGCGATGGGTAAAATAGAGGAGACTGAACTGAGTCCACAGCAGAGAACAGTAAAACATCAGAAAGAAACCCTGCTTTGGATAGAATAATTGAAGAAAAAATAAAGAAAAAAGTATCTTCAGACATGCATTACTTACATATACTGAGGTAAACAAATTGACCCACAACTGGAAATAATACTATTTTACACTGATTTCTCATGTTTAAAGTAGATCTGACTCCCTGCATGGCCCATTGGAAAAGCTTTATCTGACTGCCCTGTTTTTATTGGAGGATTTCTCAGAAGACTGCAGAAATACTAGGAATTAAACAAAAAGAAACACATATGAGCAAACAGAAAGCTTTTTTTGGACCATATTTTCTTCTTTGCTTTGATCCATCACTCTCTTTAAGCAGATTTCCAACATGCAGTCCTGCTAGAAGTCTCATGAGGTTGCAGAGGCCTGAGCTATGAGGAATATCTCATGCTATAAACACTGAAAGTACTCAAAGTTTCATAGCAGTCCTCCTTAGCTGTTATACGATTTTGAGCATTAGAAGACTATTTTTGAAACTGAACTCAAATTGATTTCATTTATCAGAAATTCACTATAAAAAAAAGACAAAGTTATAACAAAACAACCAGATACTCCTGCCTAAAGTTTTCTGGGTTCAGTTATCCTTAAAAAATACAGGAAAAAGCCCTCCATCTTTAGATTTTCACTCGCAGTATTGTTGAGAATTGGTTTGACATTTCAGCTCCTCTCCTGATTACAGATGCAGGCTGCACTGGTGAAAGAAATGTGATTTAGATTCTTTAGCCGCAGGCTCAATACCGTGGAATAGTCTTGACAAACAGCAACCATCGCTACATCATGGGCTTTTAATCTGCACCCTGCACTCACCCACTGGCACGCAGAAACCCAATGTCAGTCCACAAGATTAGAAACATATTTGTGAGGCAGAGCGCAGTTTGGGACTGATAAATATTGCCACTGTCTACTACGCAAGGTTCATGAAGCTGTCTGTATACAACCTAGTTTGCCACATATTGAAGAAAGGGGATTTCAGGTTAAATCCTAACCCCTTCTCTGCACTTACACATAGCCTTAATCCATCTGCTCCCCTACATAGGACAGTGCCAATTTCAGCTGCCAACAAACAGGATCAGTAGGACTCGGCGAGGAAATCTCAACATATGTATTTCTCAAGCTGTGATGCTATTTCTCCTGAGGAGGATCAGAAATAAATTAAAAAAAGAAAAAAGTTTTAAGCAAGATGGCATGCCAGAAGGCACTATTATAAAATGACTGTGAGATTTCTTTGAAAGATTTAGATCAAAAGAAACGCAGCAAGAAAGCTGTAAGACTGCACATGGACATAAGATTGACATGAGACTCCCCACTCACTGCGCTCACTGGAGTTATTCTTTCCAAGGCAGTGCAGCATCTAAGAGCAACAGAGCCCTGTGCACACCACACTGCACTCCCTGTGCAGTGCCAACACCCCCACCAGAGGCTGCATTCAGCTCATCCTCTGCTTAAGTGCTTTCCCAGCAAAACATAGGAGACTTGGACAGTTCTTTCTGGACACACGGATGATGTGAAGGACAGGCAGTAGCAGAGAGGAGCTAGCCTGTATCCACATGGTCGTGACCAGTGGTGGACAGTTCTGCCAGCTCGGAGCACGGCCTGCAAATCGCCAGGCAGCCAACTCAAACCAGAAAGCACTGCTGCACACATGCAGTTGCAGAAGTGTGCACACGCAGTGTGTTGGGCTTAGGGCAACGCCCAAGTTAGCTGTGCAGGGAGTGTCCTTGTTCCGTCCCCCAAAACACCACTGTTTGACAAACCCAGCTTCTAAGGACATTTTTCTTTTGTTACGAAAAAAATGAAGAGGAGTAATGGCCGCTTCGTAGAACAGCGTTGCATGGTACACAGATTAGCTCACTTCTGCTACTCCATGCTTAATAGTCACAGCGCACAAAATTTGGCAGTGTACTTCAACTGCCTCGTGCTGCTTCTGTGATCATGGYGTCCAGCTGTAAGTTTGCAATGTGAAACAGTTCCTGAAAGATTGTTTAAGCATTTTTAATGACTTGTGTCTTGCCTCTACCTCCCACCAAGATCAGACTCATCAACAGCTGTGAACAGATTTTTGCTCACTGCAGAGTTACACTGGCTGTAAGATACATTTAATGTGTGAATCACAAAGAAATGCGTGGGCTTTAATCACCCTCCACATTTGTGGCTCATTTTTCCAGTCAAGCTGAGAATTTCAGCAGTCCTGGGCAACGAGGAACAAAACTGATTTCTCTCCTCAAATGACTTCATGAAGTTGTCACAGTTGCAAGGTCTGGGCTCTCCAGCCAGCTCTCATCTCGCTGACCAGAAGTCTAAGAAAACTTAGTTATGCCTTTAACAAAGCTTTTCGAGAGTCAAAATAACACACACACTGAAGACAGTTATGGACTTGCTCATATCTTCTTGATGCTTAATGTATTACTAAAACATAGGCTTTGTGTACCTGGCACGTAACAACGTAGCTTTTGTATAACAGAACTTCCAGAACCTTTTTGGTTGGCTAAAAAACAAGGAGAAAAACAAAAACACTTCTAACTTGTGTGTTCCTAAGGATTCCAGTTACAGACTGGAGGCCCTACATAACGTTGGCTTGTTATTAAAACACAGAACATGGTACAAACTTGTATGTCCTGACTAACTTAGGGTTCACAGGTATTTTAAATACAGGGTGTTGTTATTGCCAAAGACCACCGTATGGTTTTTGTGGAGACACTTGTACATCAGGGTCTACCATTTAAAATCACTGATATTTAAATATTTGCCATCTACCAATTTCAGTTAATCTGACATTGCTTCAAGTTCTTATGGACATACTAACTTTGAACATTTATCTTCCAAACTCTGTTCTTGTGCATGTACATTTTAATATTGAGGGGGTTTTAATGCATATCCTGTACTTAAGGTATTTTTGTACTTAAGTCTATGTTACGACTTCCATTTTACAATGTATACAAGTCTCATGAAGTCCTTATGGCATCGAAGCAGACCATGCAACRTGGCAGTTTTTTTCAGATAAGCACCCTGTACTACATACTTCACTGTGGTTCGCACAATGATACAGGGAGGCATATACATTAATCTTTTGACATCTGGCTTTTTACAGACTTTTTGCAATCACACTGAACAGGCACTCTACAAGTGCCAGCTCTTTGGGTAGAGCTGCTCATACAGGCTGCCAATCTCCATGCACATGACTCTGGACCTGCTAAAGATGGTATTTGAAAAGGACTGCTGCCAGCATTCACCAAGTAGCTCTGCAAGCTAACTGTTCTGTGTCAGCGCAATTTGAGTGTGGAATATTTTCACAGGGTTGTGTTTTGATGAGCAAATACTAATTTGGTTGCATTAAAAAAAGATATAAACATCAATGAGGTGAGCAAGCATATATTGAATAGACTGCTTTATCTCTGAAAGATCAGTAGTGATAACATGGATTATTAGATTCAGTACTATGCCTGTACTATGAGAGCAAATATGCTTTTTGTACCTACCAAAGTTTTGATCTTCACAGGAGAGGGTTAAAATAAATAAAAAAATAAATAAAATCACAAGCTGTTATTTCTAGCAGCAAGGGAAACAAGCTTTTTGCTGTCTGGTGAATATCAACATGTTACTCACATTAATGAATTGAAAAATTTAAGTTCTCCAGTTTTACAATTCCTGCAGTTTTAGTGAAGACTACATCAGTATCAACAGTCTGTAAAACAGCATGACTGACTATCTTTCCTTGGTATCTCGTACGTGCAGAAATGACTGACAAGCAGTTTCTGAAAAGACAAAGTCACAGTAACAGTAACACTTTTTCACAAATTGCAACTAAAATCATCTTATCTAGTGGCTTAGATCACCAGCGTAAAGAATTTGGTAAAAACTAGAAAGATCTTATCACTGGAACAGAGAAACTACTGCCAGTTATTTGGAACATTACAGATATTCCAGACTTGTACAGGAGACCCTCAGCAGAGCCAGGAAGTGTCATTCACCAGGGAAAACAATATGACATCATCACGCACTTCACCGCTTGTCAGTGACAGGGTCAGCTTTGTTTGTACATCTGTTGAGTACCGTACTGTTTGTGTGCACTGATATCGCCACTCCGGGACTCACAATTACTCGATGACAATTTGACAGAGTTAACTTGAAAACAAACTTATTACTATCCAATTTTAGTTCATTATTTTTGAAAGACACTGATTTTATAAATAGGTCTGCTTTTTTCAAAGAACTATCACAAATTTCTTTGCTGGTCTGCAGGCAATAGATACTCTTGAGAGCAAAGCAGCGCTGTCCTTAAGAAGTGTTGACTGTTGGGTCGACTGATCTTTTGGGGAACCAAAAGTCTACAAACCGTTTATGAAAACTGCCTCTGAAAGTGATCTGCTTCAGTTCACAAGTCTTTTGGTCAGAGAATCACCATTTTGGATGATATTAGTTTGAAATTTTATTCTGGCGTATTTTAGCAGAGATGGCCTGTCCTTACTGCAGTCAAGGTATTAACTGAGTCCTCCTGACTCAACAGGACTAACCAGGGGGCAAATGTCTCCCCCCCTTTTTCCCAGAAAGCTAGGACCTACTCAGTTTTTACTAAAAACAAATTGAGAAGAAACTTTTAAAGAGCAATTTATGAAGTCTCCCTAGTTTCAGTATGGTGAATTCTGTTCCTAGATAACCACATACTGTTGTTGAAGGCAAGGCACACTGCACAGCTGACTGTATCTACTGCTACCTTGTTTGTACTTCCTTTTTTATCCAGAATTCCCTATTTGAGAAAAAGCAAGTCAGAAGAACTCAAGGTCAAAGTTTCCTACGACAATATGAGATGCATTGGCTCTATTCATTGCTAATTCTATTAGTGGAAGTTTTTAATAAATTTTAAATGGACTCTAGTCTAGAAATTCTATAGCTGAGAGAGACAAATTCATATATACTATCAGACTATGTCAATTCAAAATGACTGAGGGTTTTAACACAACAAGGACTTACATCAACTTACATGCTGGGTTTCATGCTTTTATCACGAAACCTAAGATTTTAACCCATTTTGTCACTAGCTGGAGCAGATAAACAAAATGAGTGTTTTGTGGCAGAGACTACCTTGTTGCATTCAAACTTTTAAACGTACGTAGGATGTTCACACCTGACTTGAAGGTGGCCAGCCAACCCAAAGTCTGCTCAATTATCCAGTCAGCTTCAGTAAGAGGGAGAGCAAGGTCAGCTGCAGCTCACAAGGAATGAGAAAAGGTAGCCAAGAGGGTTTCTGAGGAAGGTAACCCTTTACCTTGACACTTTAAAGAAAACAGGCATTCAATGGAGTAGCCAAGTAACACAGTTAGAAAATATCTTGAAGGTTAATGAACAGAGCGAATGAGATACTATTTATTTAGATTATTATTAACAACAGTATAGGTTATAAGTAGGAGTATACAAGGCTCTGAATACCAGTTGTTGATCTTAAAAGAGCGTATACGATATGTCACAGGGAAAAACATGCTCAAGACCCCCTCAATTTAACCTTCAGAAAGTGAATCACCTAATGACAATATACCAATGGCAGAGCATTCAAAAACTGCTTTGAGTTCATTCACTGCATTTATTTTTTTCTCTTTAGAGAACTGTATTAGTTTATTCATTTCTCAGGATAACATTGTTCAGCTTTCACATCACGGATTGCCTTCAACATTGCACCTCCTGCAAATGGTCCTTAATTTACCTTCGTCCTTCCCTGGCAGAGGCAACCACTCTGTATTAAACATGATCTAATGTTGAAAAGCACCATACAAGCACTAGACATCACAAAGACTAGCCCTGAAAGGAAAAGGAGAAGGAATCAGCAAAGTGGACTAGGGTGCTCACAAGAATGATCCCAACTATCCAAAAGGCAAGGACAACATTACAAAAGGTAGTCTTCAAAAGAAAAAAAAAAAGTTTAGAGCTCAAGGAAGTTGGAGGAAAAGAATGTTAACACAGTTCTTACAGAAACCAGTCCCTGTTTATGCATATCCATTAACTCAATGGAAAATAATGATAACAAATAGTTCAACATGTTCTATCCAATTTCCTTCTTCTCATACTCTTGTTAATGTGACCCAAATTCCTTCCAATCCAGTTCATCTTAGAAAACTAACAAAATCACAGCTTTCCTGGGGGGGTGGAGGGGAAAAAAGGGGAAGGAAGAAGAAGGGTTGTTGAAATATTGTAAGAAAGGATGCCAGGAAACAAGAAGCACATGCTTCAGATACACAACAGATTTCTAACTTAAGTGTACAGTTCATGCACCATCACTGCTGGCAAACAGAGGATTAGGATGGCACTTTAATCTTTGCTGTTCTAACATCAGAGAGACTTCTGGAATTCTTGGAAAACTATGATTTTAACTCTGGATGCCCCAATTTTAAAGACTAGATCAAATATTGCTTTTGTTAGTTTAACTGAAATGAACAATGTGTCAAGAATTTTTCAAGGGTGTCCCATTTGAAGCCACACTGGAAGGAGCAGAAATACCTTTCTAAATCTACTTAATCACTAAGAACCAAGAGCAACTGGCAGTTGGATCAAGATTGCTGACCAATTATTCCTATTTGTTCCTTTCTTTTGCCTCCCTTTCTTACAATATATACAGAACAGCAGGCATTCAGCACTTGAATCACACATTTTAGAAAAATCACAGTCAGTAGTTTGATAGTCAAGAAAGAGTAAAACGTTCTGAGGTGACAGTTCCTGGAAACAAGCACAACAGACAGCAAAATCAGCTACAGATGCAGCAAGAAGTACGAGTGTGCTTTATAGTCTATTGTTTATAGGCTTTATAGTCTTTAGGCTTTATTGTTGTAACTACTTCTATAGGACTCTGATGTACAAATATGGATCATCAAGAGATCTSTCTCATTTTTTAAATTAGGCTGGCTCCAGACCAAATTAATAGGGCTCAAAAGCCTTCCAACATAGTTTTTACCTACTGTGGTCACCTGTCCTGCTTTCAGGGGTTGTTCCACAGAACAAACGCACACTAGGAGACCTGTCAGAAGGCAGACACATTGGTAATTTCAGAGTGCCAACACCTAACAGCTTAGGAACTCAGCTTTCCTCTTACCTGTGTCAGGACCAAAGCACACTGACAGGGCAGAGAGAACCTCCTCTGATCACTAGTCTGCACTACGGTCATCATTTGCACAAGGAGAATGAAAATTTCACAAAAATCTTATTTGAGCATAAYAGTATGGAGATGACTTTGGGAATCTTCTCCTGAGAGGAATTAGTCACTGTAAGAGAGTGCAACCTCATTGTATGTTAACTGCTCCTCACTGCAACGATAGGGTTAATGTCTTGCATGACAGCTGATCTGTCTTTCTGAAAGTTTGTGATTATTCTCTCAGAACCAACAAGGTAAGATGCTGATGTTAGAATTACAGACTTTTAGCATGTCTTCCTATCTGTCAGTCATCTTCTCAAACACAGGTGCACCGATTTGCATCATTTATGATTTAGTTCATTTCTCTTGTATGTACCTTCTTTGCATTGTGTTAATGCAAAGAGTTAAAACTCAGGTGCTCTGATCATGATGCTCAACTCTGGGGAAAAAAGTCATAAGAATCAACATTTTGTAAGGAAGATTTTCAGGTCCCAGAATCAGTACACAACATCTGTAAACCTTTGAGTCAGTTTTGTATCAGGGACCTTTAATAATGTTCCTCCAACCCCCATAACACCAACGTCGCCACAGCTTTTTTTCAGGCTCTGTGTTCAGCATTTGCCTTTTCAATCACATAGACTTTACACCTGTGTTAATGCGGAAACCTTTCCTCACCTTTAACGTGGCAGCCAAGCTGGCCATGTGTTCATTCAGAGTGCTCTCCGACTCCTTGTAAGTCAGGCAGGTGAACTGATATTCCTCTGGATCAAAGGCATCTGCTCCCTGCTGCTCCACGTCGTTAGCTACCCCATCATAATAATCCTCAATATCCCCAGGATCCTCATCCTCTTCCTCCTCCTCGCAATTAGGGTCATAATCCTCTTCATTGCTGTCAGAGCCCTGGCTGTTCATGTCCACGGACATCTTAATGCCCTGTCAACTGCAGACCAGGAAAGCAATTGTAGCTTCTTTTTCTCCACCAAACTTTATTGTTCTTTTGATTTCATCTGAGCTCTGTTTCCTAAGGGGGGAAAAACAATTTTTTCTGTTGCCTAAGAAATTGTAAGAGAGGCCATGTCAACATCATACAGGTGATCTAACAGCCAGGAATGGACTGATCTGACAGCCCAGCTAAAGAAGATTCTGCCATGCAGGGCCCTGGTTTGCACCTGCAAAGCCAGTGCTGCTCTTACAGGCAAGGTGTAAAACCTCAGAGACACACTTATTACATTATCCTAGGCCCCAGCAAGGGCCCCAAGATTTCTGTCATTTGGAGAATCTCTCCACAAGCTCCACTACACATCTTTTCCAAGATACATCTATGCTATGATATTAAGTTCTTTTATCAAAAGCATCATCTGCATTTTATCAACAAAAACAAAAAAACTTGTCTAAGATCACCAGAAGCCAGAAAGGCAACCTGTGATACCCTGTACAACTACACACTGCTTCAGAACCACAGACACCACCTGGGACTTTGGAAAAGCAAGAGGGGCAAACAGATCTTTTTCTTATACTCAGTTTAACAGTCTTCAGTACCATCTCAAAGAAATGGCAAAATCAGTTTATCCCTTTAACTAGGCTCTGCTGGATGTGATGTGGCTTGTGCATTAAATTTGAGGGGGAAAATAAAATAAATTCTCATTTTATTACCTTCTCAATGTACATTTATTACCTTTTGAGTGTACAAATTTATGCTCAAGAATTGACAGCTGCTGTTTAGGAGGAAACAGAACAGCCAAGCTACTTTTTGTATTTTCTTTGGTAATAGAAAATTCATGTATTTGACTTTACTTATCTGAACTACACACCTTCTGCTCATGTAACTAAAACAATATGAATTAGATTTTGAAGAGGTTCAGCAGACAGCACATATCAACCTTGAATTATGGTCATCTCATACTCAGTCACAAATTGCCATTTAAACAATTAATTTTGTTTCAAGAGAGATTAAATAGAAAAGGGTTAAAACGCCGTGCTGCAATCAAGTTTTACATATAAAATATATACATAAAAGCAAAGCTGTATTTCCCACAGGCAGCATATATTGGGTTTCTTGCACATATGTGGCTTTTTGCTTACTGTTTACGCTAGCTCTAGCATTTTAATATATATGCACAATGTTAAAATTTGCAGCTGCTGGAGAAATCATAACCTGACTTCAGAGCACTGGAAATCTCAATCATAATTTTTCATTATTTTTCCTCAACTCATTTGTTTTCTGGTTCTAATAAACAGACCAGACATCACAGCTCAGCCAGGAAGAGATCTGATGCATAATTAATCTGAGGGGCTGCACTGGTTTCAGCAGATATAAACCTCCTCCGGTGAGAAAGGATGAAGGTTAGAAGTTAATTATATTATCCCTTGAATTCTGGTCTCCATTCCTTTCCTGTGACTCTTGATTTCTTAACTATCCACAACATACAAATATTTTATAGCATGGTTTCCTGTAGAACTTTAGAGGATCGGGGCTCCGACCCTCCACTTTGGAAGACGACAGAAGTGAAATCTTGAAGAGTATTTTCCTGTCAGAGACACAAAGTGAGTTACAGCAGCAATGCTAGTAATGTAGATTATTCCATCAAGCTGCCAAGGGAAATCTTCTTTTCCTCCAGATTAAGAAGCCATCAGGTCCAAGTAACCTACTTATACTGCTGAGGAATCACTCATACAGCTGCTGCTAAACAAGGGTCTCCCTCTATCACACACAAGCCCATTCACAGACAGAAAAAATTCTGAGGTTTCCACAATCGAAACACTCAAATAGAGAACCAGGGGAGATGGTAAACGTGCTCCTACAAATATATATTTTGAAAAGATGGCGGTTCTGATCTGAAAGATTAATGTACTTTTCTGGCTCTCTTTCCACTCAGGGTTCTGCAAATGAAGATCTCTGTTCCGTATTTCAGCATCATTGGTGGGCTCTGATTTGACAGACATGAGACAAACCTGTATGTTTTCCCTCCCTCTAGTCTSCTTAATGATTCCCTCTGGGCTTAATCTGCATCAACACTGATCTTTTGCACAAAAGCAGTAATGGATCTTTACCTGTTATATGTTATGTTAAAGGAATAACATACTTGAGAATCTAGAATCAGTCTAGACATTCCTACGGAAGATATCAATAGCCTAGTGTGTGACAGTTTTGTTTGGCCAGTCTCAGAGCATCACAAAGCCCAAACAGGTATCACCAGTCAGGAAAGTTCCCAAACTCGATCAGATCATCCCACACTATGGAGATAGGAAAAAACATGTTTAACAGATGATCCACTTACTACCTCAACGCATAGTGAGTGCCATCAGAGCAGTGACATGCTTTCAGACGTAAGAGTAGAATAAGGGGCTTACACACTACCTCAGTAGTCACATACCAGTCACTGCGGAGAAGAGGCACAAGACTGCAGGGCTCTTAGAAGTACTTTTCAGCCATTTCTCTGTGCAACTAACCTATTTATATGAACAAATAGAGGAACTGCTTGCACAGGCAAATCAATATATCAAGGAGAAAACAGTCCGCAGACTGGATGTCTTTTGTGACTCGTCACACCACTTTGGGAAAGAGTTCACTTCCAGCATAACTTAATGTCAGATGGACATGAGTGAATAAGAGAGGAAGATTAAGGCACAAACTTGCTGGCAAAACAAAGCAAGATAGAAGGAAAACAAGAGACAGAACTCACCTAATTCTCAGCCTAAGGCCCTCATCACCCAGTCATGAGCTGAGTACACATTAACAAAGGACATACCTAATACTTGATATCACTAATTTCTGAGACAATAAAAAAGATAAATGCAAAAAAAGAGGGTCAAAAGAGCAAAGAATATTTAGATTAAATAAATACCATAATCCCAAAGATCAGACTTTAAAATTTTAAACCATATTTAGTTTKTTCTCCTACCCAAGGAAGGATGAGGTCCTACTTTACCACCTTCATCCAAAACACTCCCTCGTCTTCACTAACACTAATACAATTTAATCCCCTTTCTTTCCCCAGCTTCCTTGCAAGAACTTTTAAACACATCCACCCATACTCTCCGCTCCCTTTCTGCTCTACCAGAGATGCTCTCTTGCTGATTTCCACTTTACAATATAATTCTTCTTAACAAGGTCTATTGATATAAACGCTTTCAAATATGCTACCATCAGTCTCTTTCTGACCTCACCGCTGTGTTTGATAATAGRAAGTTACACAACTCCATATTGTATTTTGTCTCACCACATCATCCTTTTCTAATTTCTTATCCTCTGCATCTACCTCTCTGGGACTTCTTGAATAAGTGTTTTGGAGGACCTCCCTCCCCCCCCCTTCTACTTTTTCAGTTGATAATTTCACAGCCATGTGAGATGGCTTTGTCCCCTCTCACCTCTTTACTGATAMTTTTGAAATTGGGAAACAGACTCAAGTTACACTCTCTCGAGCCACTTATCCCCATAACCTTTAAATGGACTGACACTCTCTTTTCTCTGAAACCCTTTACAATCCCAGCTCCAAACTTACTATCATTGTTAATCACATCTTTGTCTATGTCACTCAAACCTGTAAGCCAGGGATCATCTTCAATTGCTGCTTCACACACACACAGCATGCACACTTTGCCRTTTCCTTCTCGAGTTTTCAGATGATTTTTTCATTCCAAGAGAGAGAACCAGGAACATCACCTCTCACCCTTTTTACCATACATGACTCTGCAGAGAYCTCCTTGCAGCCATATCACACATCCACTATGAATTTGCCTGCTCTCTTTCCACTTTCCAGTATTTATTCTGACTACCTCGACTACCTTGCCCTTCCCAACTAACCTAATCTGTTTCATTCCTGTCCTTTCTAAACTATCGTCATTTTTCAGCATGTTATTTTATCCATACCTACTCAAGCCTTCCTTCCATGGTAACTCTGTCTGGAGTGCCCTCCCTACGTCGGAGCAGAAAGACACCACGTTCATTTAAATCACCTCAGATCCATTTCTTCTGTAACGCGCTCAAGATGAAATCACGTACTTGTCCCACACATTGCGAACACAACAGGAGGAAAACAGGAGAAGCCGGGGGAGAGAAAAGAGCCGTGGGTGGCCGGGAATRAGAAGAGCTGGAGCGGCGGCGGGGGGCGGAGGGAGCCCCAGCACGGCCAGCTCGCCCCCATCCCTAGCGCCGGCCTCGGGGCTCACGCACTGCGGCGTCCCCCCGGCCGCTTGCCCCAACGGGAGCCCCGCGCGGCACGGGGGGACGCCAAACGGAGCAGAAGTTCCCCCAAACCAGATGGTGC
>NW_020451038.1:1533772-1570522 GCF_003343035.1 Apteryx rowi | reverse complement strand
GCAGGGAGCAGCGCCCCGGGCTCCTCCTGCCGGGCCGCCACTGCCTGCACGCCGGAAGCCCTGGCCTCCGCGCGGCGTCACTTCCGCCGGGCGGCGCCGCGGCCGCGCCACCGCCCTCAGACCGCACCATTGGCGTGGGGCGGGGGGGGGCGGACCGAACCATTAGGTTAGGGCGGAGGGGGCGGACCGAGACAAGGTGGGGCGGGCCGAACCACTGAGGCGGCGGAACAAACCATCGGGAGGGCGGCGGACTGAACCACCGAGGAGGCGGCGGCGGCGGGGCGGGGGGGAGCCGCTCCCAGCGGGTGGCTGCCTCCTGCAGGAGCCGAAGGTGACGGGGCCGAGCCCGCCGCCGCCGCGGCCCTTCCCCTCCGGAGCGGCGAGCCTGCAGCGCGGAACCGCCCCGCAGTGCCGGCTCGGCACCCTCTAGGGCGGTGGGCAGCCCGGCCCGGGCCTCCRCCGCCGTCAGGGCTCGAGGGCAGCTGCCCGGGGCCGCCACTATCCCGGCCTGCCCCGCGCCCGCTCCCGTGATCCCGGCGTGCCGCGACGCCCGGCACTGGGGTAAAGGTCGCGGGGCGGCGGGGGCGGTGCTTGCTCAGCGGGGACACAGTGCCCCGGTCCCGGTCCCAGTCCCAGTCCCCGTTCCAGCCCCGGCCCCGCTCTCCGCCGTCGCCATGGCGAAGCAGGTGCAGCCCATCAGCCCCGTGAAGAACTTCTTCGCTGGCGGCTTCGGGGGCGTCTGCCTGGTGTTCGTGGGGCACCCGCTGGACACCATCAAGGTGAGGGGGCGGCACGGTGGCGCGCCGCCGGGACGGGACCGCCGCTGCCGGGGTCGGGGGGCACCCGGGGCGTGCGGTGGGGGAAGCCGGCGGGGGAACTACGCTTCCCGGCGTGCACAACGCAGACGGGAGGGAAGAACTACACTTCCCAGCGTGCTTTGCGGCGGGGGCGGGTGTTTGAGGCGGACTACACTTCTCGGCGTGCCCCGCGGGTGGGGCGGAGACCGACTACACTTCCCGGCGTGCTCCGCGGGGAGGCGGGCGGGACGCCCCCTGCGGGCGCGGCGGTCCCGTCGCCCCGCCGAGGGGAGCCGCCCCGGGGCGGGGCCTCCCGGAGCGGCCGTTGGCCTCGGCCGCCGCCGCCGCCCGGCGGGAGCCCCGGTCCCTCACCSCGCGCTGGGCTCCCCGGAGGCCGGTTGTGCGGCCCGAGGCCGTCCCGCAGCCCCTCTGTGAGAAGAACAGGAGGGGAGGAGGAGGAGTAATAATAATAAATAAATAATGATAGATCAGAAAAGTAACGCTGCTGACATCATCCCAGCAATTAAAAATCGTTAAATACACCAAAACTCAAGTCTTTTCTGCAAATGGCTAAAACGATGCTGAAGTGTCTTTACYAATATGAAGTCTGGTCACAGAAAGTATTCCTTTGTAGTCACGTAGACGTGTTCCCTGAATCAAAGCTTAGCTAGTAACATTTAATGAAAGCGCGTTTCCTGTCTCTTTTTGCCAGGTCAGGCTGCAGACGCAGCCCAAGCCGCAGCCCGGTCAGCCCCTGCTCTATTCTGGGACCTTTGACTGTTTCAGAAAGACTCTGGTTGGAGAGGTACTGTGTTAGCCGGCGTTACTGCGCAGCGCCTGCCAAAAGTGTCAGTTGTCCGTGTACGTCACAGCAATGGCATCGTGTGGGAATGCTGCCCACCCCCCCCGAGAATATAAAATTCCTGGGTTATCAGTTGAACTGGTTCTAATTAAAATTTGTCATCGGATTACAAAACTTGAAGGGAGATCTGTTTGAGGAGCACTTACCATCTGCTTCCAAATATGTGTCTTTTGGCTTTGTGAAGAAACACTGATGGTTCAAAATATTGTGATATTAATATCTGAAGCTAAAGACCGGGGTTAACATTGGCAGTTGTTTGCTGGCTTTATTGTCGTAGGTGGTGGAATCTCGTTGTCTTTGGTATTTGGAGCTCTCTCTGGAAGTCCTAAAATAGGCAATGACTTTTGTTAATAAAAGCAGTACTTTTAATTTCTTCTATAATATATTATTATACCATCTGTGAGAAGGTGGATGAGTAAGTGGAAGTTTCAGTTCCTAGTGTTTTTTTCTTTTCTTTTCTTTCTTTCTTTCTTTTTTTTTTTGTAAAAGGGTCAGAGGGACCATTATAGTAACTGTTTGATCTTCTTCACAAGGTGGACATTGGCTTCCACTCCATGACTCCTTAATCAGCCCATATCATGTGATTGAACTATAGTCTATTTTCTTTTTAGAAAGGCATGCAGCCTTGGTTTAAAGACTTTAAGTGACATAGAATCCACCTTGCTGCTTGGTAAGTTTTTCCAGTGGCTATTTAACATTTGGAAACAATGGGTGTAATGCCCAACTGTTTATTTACTAATCTGAAGTTTAGTTCCTAACCACTGGATCTAGTTGAGTCACTGTTTGCTAAATGAAAGAGCTGTCTCAGATCAGAAATCTACTTTTGTGATAGGGCTCATAGATTGTTACCTAACCAAAGTAAATCTTGCTTCCCTAGTCTCTTCCACAAAGCACTGAAAAGCTTTAGTAGCTCTCTTCCGAATCCCTTACAGTTTTTCAACACCCTTTCTGAAGCACGGACGTCAGAGTGGAACCGTAATAATAGTCTTCTGATGTGAAGTTCAAAAGTAATGCTGCCTCTCTACTCCTACTCAATACTCATCTGTTTCTATAAGGAAAAACGTTAAGCCTCTCTGCTAAGACCTTTTACTTCCTGCTGCTCGTGGGAAGATTGAGCAGGCGTGTCTGATCTTTGTCAACCAGATAGGATTTCATTACACAGTCAGTTGTGCCTGTAAGCATACAGGCATATATTGGGAGACACAGATTTTGGGAGGGGGGAGGGGGCAGAAAATATTTAATTTGTGCATCTAGCCTTTATCTAGAAGGATAATTGTAACTCTCCTTTTAATTAGAAAGGAGTTAATATCCTCAGTTGAAAGGCAAGATAAATGAAATAAATGCTAYTGCTGGGGTCTGTATCAGAGTTTGTCTGATACAGTCTGCAGTCTGATGATGTCTTTTTTTAATCTAAAGGGAAACATCAGGGATGTAAAGTTGTGCCGTGAAAATGTTTTGGTTTAGGGAAGGAAAGCAAAAATAATCTGCTCTTGAACTCGTTCCAAACTGAGTTTGTTTGGGAAGTGAAGGAGTTCAAGTTGGTCTCCCTGGCTTTGTCTTTACCTAAAGAATGAACTTGATTCAGCATTGTCAGGCTTAATGTCAGGATTTTATAGTAATGTTGCATTTGATGCCTTCTTCATAAAGCATGTGTGCATTTTTGTATGTATTTGAGAGAGAAGGCTTTGGACATACTCTAATAGGACTATTGTTCAGGTGGCTTTTAACTTAACTTCCTTATATTTKGGATGTAAGTACAGGAGGCAGCATGAACAGGATTGGAAGAGAAGGCTGAAAATGGTGCCAGTATTTTCCAGGAAGGATAACCTTCCTTTGTAACAAGCCCTGAGCCTCGGCTAAATGTGCATCATTGCAAGTGAACAATAGAGCCCATTATTCCTCTAATTAATTGGACTGGCTGACTCTGATATTATCCTGTGTTTTAACCTTTTGCTTCTCAGTAAGTTGAAATGTGTGCAAAGTGTTATGCAAAACCAAATAATTCATGTGATAACATTTCTTGCAGGGAGTCCGAGGCTTGTATAAGGGAATGGCAGCTCCTATTATTGGAGTGACACCCATGTTTGCTGTGTGCTTCTTTGGATTTGGCTTGGGAAAAAGACTCCAACAGCGAAAACCTGATGACATTTTGACGTGAGTTTTGGTGTTACTCAGACATTTGGGAAAGGCACCCTAAAACTGTATTGTTGCACACTGAGTTGTGGTGTAAATTTGTCTCTTCTCCTAGGTTATAAATATAGCTCTAAAAAATAAAACATGGGTGTGTTTTAATGCTTCTGGAAGCGTGGGACTGATAGCACAGGCTAAAAACAGACAGCATGTGGCAAGTGCTATGCAATTCTCTTTCTATGCAAGAAGGAGCCATTAAACAACAATTCCATTTTAGATGAATACAGTGTGAGTTATATAATTGCCTGAGAACAGTCTCACTATTAACAGAAACTACTGAAGAATTAAATTCACGGTTGAGCAGTCTTGACAAAATTCAGTCACGAATCCTGATTCTCCTTTCCCTGCTAGCTGTGACTCTTACTGTGTCCCTATATTAGGATATAATAATAGCCATAGAAATATTTCATGATTAATTTCTGAAAAGCAGTGTTTATGAGCAGCCCACTTCTAACCTTCTGGAAAAGAGATGGTCCTGTGGAATGAAGCTTTTTTTGGTCTCTTTCAGCCCAAAGGATGGCTAAATTTTCTATGAGAAGCTAATCAAACTTTGTGTCTCTCTTCAGGTTAGCTTATGCATAAGGAGAGCCCCCCGCCCCCCTAAGGTACTCCCTTTCTTTGCTGAATTGTGAAATACAGCTCTAGAGGAACAGAACTGTAGTTTAGCAACATTTTATTCTATTATTCATACAATGCCTAGGAGCCATGTCGGAAAGCAGGAGTCCATTGTGTTGAGCCAAGCGTGGAGGGGTGCRGAGCCACTGTCTCCGCTGGAGCTTTGCCTGCACAGGGAGGTGCCTGGGTGGTACGGAGTGCATCCGGCTGTGCAGYGCTAGTTGCTCCCGCGACATGGAGCAAGCTACCTCTGCTTGGGTCACGTAGAGGGAGAGAGTGCCGAGGCGCTATGGCACTGTTTGCTCGCTTTCTAGTTTACCAGCATAATGAACTTCCTCATGTGGACAAGGCTGAAGGGTAAGACTGGAGGGGACTGGTGAGGAGTGGAGAATACAAGGAAACAAATCATCTGTGGGCTCGTTGCCATCATCCTAATCACCTCAACGCTTCGTGTTTTGTACACATCATAGCAAAGTGGAGTTTTAAGGAGCAGGCTGGAGGGGGGCAGCATAGTGTTGTGAGTCTTTATGGAGAACTCCCAAGCAGAGCAGTGGGAGAGAAAGTACAAAGATCAACAAATAAATGGCAGAGCTGTCATTGTGCCCCACTGTGCTGTACCTTAGATGCAGACATTTTTATGTAGTAAGATGTAGCGTGCCTGGGATGTGAGGGTCATAAAGAAAGGTCAGACCTTAGCACCATGGTTGTGGGTCTAGAGGCAGGTAGGATGTCACCGGTTCCCCATGCTGATTTGGAAGGGAGCTTTGGGAGGGAAGGAGATGGAAGGAAACCTGAGGATCCTGTTTTGTCTTTTCTAGGGCTGAATGATCCCAAGGTAAGTTAGAAAACTCAAAGCTTAGTTTGAGCAGGAGRTGCATCTGGAGTGGAGAGAGAGGTCTGAAAGACCTGATAGGCAGAAACTTGGATCAGTCCCAATGAATGAGATTACTTGGAGATAAGGTGCAGAAATGGAGAAGAGCTTTTGGCATGGTACGGACAGTGTTTGTGATGACTTCATAGAAATTTGGAGCGACGTGAGTTACCATCTGAAGATACTATCTGTTAATGCAGGGAGAGAAGTAAATGAGGAGGGAAGGGTCATAGGAAGCAGCAGCGGGAGGCCAGGATGGGAGAGGGAGGGAGAAAGTTTATGACAGGGAGCCTGGTGCTGACACCAGCTGAGGCCTGAGGAGTAAAGCTGGAGTGGTGGTTCTGGATTCAGGTTATGAAGAGAGTGTTTGCACAGTGTTTCCACTGCTGTTTCAGTGGTGTAGAAGCTAGACTGGAAAGGGGCAAGGTAGTCTTCCTGGAATAAGGCCTTCAGATGTTGCTGCAGACTGTATTAAATGGACTCTGAAAGGAGATAGTGCAGCTGGTGGACAGAGTTGTGGGGTCAAAGCAGGAAAGAATAAGTTGCACTTTATCCTATTGGTAGAAGATGAAAGGAAGAAAAGGGGAATTTAAGAGTAAAAAAGGGATATGAGAATAGGAAAACCTGAGTGCAATGCCATTTCTTAGGCACATGGAGAGAAGTAGAAGATGTAGAATTTAGTTAATTGAGAAACCAGGTCTTTTTACTAGGTAAGTTAGCAGGAGGTTGGATATAAGCACAAATTTGCGATGGAAAAAGTCAGCCTGCTTAAGGGATTTCTATTGTAGAGACTTTGCAGCATGAAAGCAAATGCAGAGTGTGGGGGGACGAGGGCAGACTGGTAGGACAGACTTGGCAATGTGAGAGGCTGAAAGAATGAGGGCCTGAGAAAAACTAAGTTTGGAGAGACACAGCCTTTGTGTTATCAGGAGAAAAGGCTGAGAGTAAATGGAAGGTCAACACTGAGACATACAGGCAGATTGAATCATAGGGCCTGACTGGCAACGTTAGAGACCAGGGTCCAAGTGAGGGAGCTCCCTGGCAGACACTCTGAGTGTGACAAGACCATGCTCACCCTGTAAGGGAATAAGGGCGACAGACTCACACAAGGTTTACAGAAACGTGTCTCTTGGTGGCACGAGCAGGAATAAGTGTGGAACTGCAGTCACTGAGAAGAGAGTGGGAGACTGGAGGAGGAAGAGATGTTCAGAATAAAAGTCAATGGGGAATGCAGTAGCAAATAATGCAAATAGAAGGAATATTAACAAATACAATAAATGTGAAGAGCTGAGTTACGGTTGCTGTGGGAACTGTGGCTTTGAATCCTAGAAATCTTAAATGTTTAGTTCTAATTGTGCATTAAATGCACTGATCATAGGCAGCGGATGTATTTCTAGTTCCACTGCCAGCCTTGCGTGCAACAGCGTAATCTGACGATACAGGGATCTTTCTGCCCTTCACTGCCTGTGTGTTGTGTTGCGTTAGGGTCTTTTCTGTTTCCTCTGGGCAGATATCCTCAGCTGTTTGCTGCTGGCATGTTGTCAGGAGTGTTTACAACAGTAATCATGGCTCCAGGAGAGAGAATCAAGTGCCTTTTACAGGTAAGGCATTGGATGGTGATTATGGGAATTTAATTTTAGGGGTCTTGTCTTCCCGTACCAGGAGCTTCCTTGGTTAGTGAGTTTACTCTGTTCTGTTTTTTGACAGGACTGAGACAACTGTCATTTAATGTAACTGTGTCACGAAGAAGCACTATACAAACTCACCATGACAATATAAGTACATACAGCTTTCACTGCTCTATTCACTTTACAGAGCACAAGCATTATCATATGTGGCATTTTATGAGGCATCAGCAGATGCCTCAGTCCATTTTAAAACATGGAAAAATCCAGTTTTTCAGAATGAACTTTATTCTAAAGACATCCAGATCCACTAGATCATGGGACTCTTTCTGTGGTAAAGATTTTCCATCATTTCCCCAAGTTCCCAATACATAACTGAGGGATGTATTTCAAAATACATAGAATACTTTTCTAGCGTTTATCTGAGTGACTGTAAGCTTGACACCTCTTTCAGGGTTTTTAAGGAATTGTTAGGAAATGTAAACATGAACAAATGAAAATACTGTCTTTGGCAGAGATGAGAATGTTTGCTTATATCAAACTATCTTGCACTCTATTAGTATGGAAATGGATGTTCACATGTTAGTTCTGACAGACATGATATTATCATGGAATGTTTTATACACATAAAAATTGTTTGAATTTTACTAAATTATTTGAAAGCTAGTTTTTGACAGTGTATGTGTAAAACTACCTAACTGACTTCAGTTGTTTCAAACTTACACTAGGCAAAATAAAGGGAGAATCTAGYTGCTGTGGACCAGTAAACACATCCTCAGCTTGAATGGCAGAGAGCTGTCTGAGAAAATGATGCAAAGGTTTCATCTGCAGGAGTGCCTGTGGAATGAATATGTGCTCTTTCCTCTGGCAACATGCACGTGGCTTTCTAATTATTAGCTGAATGATTGTTCACCAGCCAGAAACGATCACTTTAATCCTTCAGATCCAGGCAGCTACAGGTGAAACTAAATACAGCGGCCCATTGGACTGTGCGAAACAGCTGTACCGTGAGGCTGGGATTCGAGGCGTGTACAAGGGGACAGTGCTCACCCTCATGAGAGGTAACTGATGGAAATGTTCTGATGCTTCTTCTGCATGGGGTACTTTAAAACAAGAAGACTGACATAGTGTCATAAATCTTGCTGTCCCTTTAGCCTGTTGGAGATGCTTTATGTCATCTATTTATTTTTTTGCAGTCTGCAGAGCTACTCCAGTGCCTCAAAGGGACTCAGAAATAAACATGAGATCCTCAGTGAATGAGGAAGAGATTAGATGACAAGGATTCAGAGGGCTATAGGAACTAATTAAAATCCAAGGAGGCAAGAGGAATCAGAGACTTCAGAATACAGAAGTGGGCTTTTATTTATTTATTTTTCCTCTTGGGAGAAGGACTGTGACTGCTGTCTGTGACTATTGTTGTATAATGATGATCGCTTTAAAAGATGCGATTGCAGCAGTTATGCTTTCTACCTGCTTGAGTGTGGCTTATTTTGGAGTGGGATGGCATGTCCCCTCTCCTACAACAACAACAAAGTAATTGTGCCAGATACTGAAGGCCTTACATGTTTTGGTACTTTCTCCTCTGAACAATGTTAGATTGTTCCCTGTACTGGGGCAGTATTTTCTGAGTATAAGCTGAAATTTCTGTATTTTGAGATCTCTGTTTAGGAATTTGTTCTATCCTCTGCTTCTCAGCTAGCAATTTAATTCCACACTGGCAGTGTTTCTAGCCAGAGGCTGGTTGTCCAATTCAGGCATGAGCTAAGAATGGGTCATGGGAGTACCTTAAAACAACAGCAACAAACCCAAACCATCTTGATCAGAACAAATAGTGTGCAAAACTTACAGTTCCCGAACTGCTCTGATCCACCATGCGCCATCTAAGGAAGCTTAGTGCTGTCTCATAGTTAGCTTAACGGCTGGCAGCCAGGTCACAGTCTGATTAGAAGGGCTGCTGGTAGAAGTGCTCAAGAACAGATATTTTCCCAATTCTTGCCTTTAACACCTGCTCTCCCTAGGAAAGTCCAGGTTCCTCTGTGTAGAGCAGCAGCACTTTGTTTGTAGGCTCAGAAGAGRAATCTGGATGTATTTAGTGGTGTTGCTGAGCCGTCGCAGGGCCGCTGTCCCTCGAGGCCGTTTGGTTTCCCACTACTCATCGCCTGTGTTGTTTACCCACTAGATGTTCCAGCCAGTGGAATGTACTTCATGACGTATGAATGGCTGAAGAACATTCTGACCCCCGAGGGAAAGAGGTTAGTGAAATCCCAAAGTCGGCCTTCTCTAGACTTCTCAGACACTGCTGATTAATCTCCCCAGTCGAGAAGGAGTTTTGAACAGTAGCATGAAAATAACCAAAATAGAGAAAATTGCTGTCACTGGTTGTCCTGTGAGTTGAGCTATTTTGGTCTGTGGTTAGCTGACAGTTAAAATAGTATTCTGAGTTTCTCACAAATTCTAATATTGGGTCTCKTTGGCACAAGTAAGAAATATTTGGAGTAGGTCTCTGTGCACACGCAGGGATGAAAGAGCAAAGAGCTGGGACTTTTTTGTTTTTGGGGTTTTTGGTTTTTTGTTCTCCACAGCATCCTTGTGTGTGTGCTGCTGAATGAAAGAATTTGAACCTTTATGGTGGAGTAGACACATTTTGCCCAGAGGTGTCTGATTCTTGGAATTGTTGCTCAGGATACTACACTCTGTCTGTTTCTGCAGCATTTTGCCGCCTTCTGTCTGTCAGCCAAACTGCCTCTTTGGTTGGCATTTGAGTCAAAACATACAAGCTTTTACTTTTACTTTTTCTTCTTTTTCCCCCCCCCTCTCATCCCACCCCACTCCAACCCACCATAGTGTGAGTGACCTCAGTGTGCCTAGGATCCTCTTTGCTGGTGGCATGGCTGGAATCTTCAACTGGGCAGTTGCCATCCCACCAGATGTGCTGAAATCCCGTTTCCAGACAGGTAAGGTGCATGCCAGCTTGTCATGGCCACACGGGGTGCGACCCTCCAGGGAACGGCTAGGCACTGATGGAAGCTGCCGTCTGGTCATCTTCCTGGGTGAGAGGCAGCACGGCTTGAGAGCCACTTGAGACAAGTACATGAAAAATCCAAGTGCGTTTCTAGCTTTTCAGTTGGTTTCCTGGTTATTCTTTGGCAAATCAGGCTGCACTTCTCTGCCTCTGTCTCCCTACCAATATAATGATCCCAATTTTAGAGACCTGTTTTGAAATCTAAGCAGGGAAATCATATTAGAACCAGGTGTCTTGACTGTTCTACTACAAATATAATTCTTTGAATGGCTTTGTCCTTTCACTTCAGATGTGGTAGTGTAAATTCTCACGTGTGCTGTCTGAAATTAACAGTAACCATGTGGGCATGGCTGAGAGTATTGCTTTTAGAGTAACCRATCTGTTCTTGAATATCTGTGGCCTAGCTGTAGTGAGTTGGTCCCAGGCCTTGAGCTTCAACAAGATTGGACAGGTTTTTCATTGGTTTCTCTGGGAGTTTTACTCAATGAATAGTTTTGTTAAGGCTCCCCAGTAGTCCCTGTCTTTGGACTCAGCTCTCCACTGGACAGGATGCTTGCTTGTTTTTGTGTGTGTGGCTTTTTTTTATATATGTATATGTGTATTATGAATCATAACTATCTAGCGCAGGAAAATTTTCCTTTTTTTCCCCTGAATAATGGCTGCTCTGGTTGTTTCATGTCATAATTAGGGTTGAGTGTGAAATACATTAGTCTTGTGTCCTTGTTTCACTGAGCCAATCTACAATGGTGCTTTACAGAAGATGTGGTTTAATGGCAGTTCTGTTTAACTGGGTTAATTTGTGGAGTACTTGTTCAGTTCAGAGGGCTGGCAGAGGCAGTACTTTCCTGAGGAGGGTCAGGAGGTGGAAGAATTTGTCCATCAAATAGAATAACTTTTGTAAAACACCTCAGCAAATCTGTGCAACATCAGCCTGTGCTTTTCACTTGAAGTTTGTTGCTGTTCTTGGCTGGGGCATGTGACAGGATCATTTTCTGCTTTTTATAAGCCAGCTTTATCAGTTATTACACCTGGCCTTCCTATCTCCTAATAGCAGCTCTTGGGAGAGCTATGATCAGCCATGAAAGTAACAGTTCAGGTATCCAACCCTGGTAAAAATTCTTTTTTCTCCCTTCCTCCCCAAAAGATGACTTGGTTATGTAAAGTCTTTGTGGTGATGGTGAGCACCTAGCTTCTCTTTATTGGATCTTCAGTAAGCTGGCTTTTTTGTTCGTTTGTTTTTGACTGAAATAGATAATTTTTCCCAAGTAGATGTGTTTTCACAATATAGCTTCAGCGATGCTTGGATTCTGGTGTGGCAGTATAAACATGCTGAAAATCTTGKGCTGTTACACATGCCTCGTCCTTCAGCATTTGTGACTGTCACACATCATATCTAATGCGTTTTGATCCCTCACAGCTCCTCCTGGAAAATATCCAAATGGCTTTAGAGATGTGCTGAGAGAACTTATCAGAGAGGAAGGAGTTGCATCYCTGTATAAAGGCTTCACAGCTGTAATGATCAGGGCATTTCCTGCTAATGCGGTAAGTAAATTATGATTTCAGATGGATTTCAGGGACTTGGCCACTTAGAGTGAATATTTGCAGATACAGAGGAGATGACTCGCTGCTTGCTGGTGTACCATTTCAGTGAGATTCTCTGTACTGCAGATGCTTTTTGGCTGTTGGTGTCCAGGTTCTAAAATGTATCTTAATCGAGGGACAACACCAATTAAACCTTCATTCTGAGCTTTGCATGGAAGTCTGGCTTCACATGGAAGTGGCTGTTGACTCATTTTGATAGTATTTCACGTCTGATTACACATCCGCCAGTAGAAGACAGAAGTGTGTGGATGTTTGGACTGGCTTCCCATTCAGTAAATAATAAACCTAAGGGATTAGAAGTTCTGCCTTTGTATGGAGGGATATGGTAGAACTCTAACCTCTGCTCCAAGATTTTTTTTTTATTTTTTTTTTAACTCGYTTCCTCCTTCCACATCAACCATATCAGGTGTTTATAGTGCTGCAYTTCAAAAGCCTTGTTTGGAATAGGTCTTTACAGTCCATGCTTGTTCTATGTGTTCTCTCTTTTCCAGGCTTGTTTCCTTGGTTTTGAAGTTGCTATGAAGTTTCTTAATTGGATTGCACCAGGTCTATGAAGACTAGGAAGTCTTTGGAAATTATAGAGATGAGAGGGATGACAGTGCGAGTATGCCTCAGAGGAATAAAAGAATGATCACTTGAAGTTCCAGGAATGATTACTTATCTAATACCTTTTTGCCTTCTTCACGTTCCTTAGATGGTGCTATGTGCCATTCAGAAACAGAAGCTATAACTCTGCAATAGAGTTGATGACGAGTTAGAGGTGATACACCTGATTTCTGAGCCAAAGTACCACAGCAGTAATGCTGCTAATAGACAGCTATCACTATTACACACACTTCCTTAAGTACTTCCTCATGGAAGAAGGGGAGATTTTTTACAATTTTAATTCTTTATTTACTGAAGAATCATATAGCTATTAATGCTGAGAAGATTGCATAAAAAATTGTTAGGCAGTATGTACTTAATTCTCAGGGCATAAGCTAACAGTTGCACATATTTACAAGCAATATCAAATAGCATCTCATCTCTTGTAGCTTTTTAGTTGTGGCTGTTAACATGTTGACAGTGGTTTTAATCTTATGTGCATGTAATGCAACAAATATGGAACTAGGCAAGTGAGGGCAGAATTATGTCAGTGCATTGAGAGGTATTACARATATGACATAGGATCTTCACATTGATCTCTTTGGTGGAACTAAGAAGAAAAATGAATTATGCTCAGATGTGTTTACTAAACTTTACTGAGGCAGCCAGTAGGGAAACATGTTTGACTCACCTGATCTCATCTTTTCTCTGAAATCCCTTTGTCACTTTCTGTTCCAGTGAATGGGATAAATATCTCAAATGCAATTTAACAGGTATAGCGTGATCCACAGCAACCCACAATATATTTGATTCATCAAATTATTTGTTCTGGGATTCAGTACCTGACCTAAGAAATTTCAAGAAGACTTCTAAGAACTCAATTTCTCTAATACATGAGGAGGATACATAAAGGGGACACTAGCTCTGCAGTCCTGTTTAACTTTATTCTCACTCCTGTTCCTTGGTTTTCTCTTAATATTAAACATAATCCATTTTCATCTGAGAAATGACTAATGCTAAGGAGCAAAAAGCAACTTTAATTTGTTCTGGTTATGATGCAGTATTGTCAGAACTCAATAAAGCTAGCTGCTGCTTGGCTAGAATGCGTACTTTAGTTCATTTACTTTTTGCATGGTCATGCATGGTTGGTTCTGCAAAAATTTTCCAATTCTTAATTCTGAGATGTGAATGTGAAATAAGCTGTGTCATGCTGTCTTTAGTTGTTAATCCCTTGCCTTTTAGCTTTCAGATCTCCTGCTGTCTGACACGAGCCGTGGAAATGAATGTTCCACACTAAAGAACACMTCATGTCTGTGGAAAGCGAGTATTTTATGTGTTCCAAGGAGAGGCCTGGACACAGCTCTGGGGGAGCTTAGGGAAAGGATCTGTCCTGATGCCCCACAGAAAAGGAAGCTGAGAGGTTGTTTTCAGCTTGGCATGGCCTGCTGGTCCATACCATAAAGTAGTCCTCACCTTGGCTCCCTGTAGGGTCATTCCTAAACATATACTACCAGATGCTACTGCAGGAGCCTTGAACCCCATTCTCTTTCCCAATTCTTTGGAAGGACCAGAAGGGAACCTGCCTTCCCCAGAGTCAACCTTTGTGTTTTACAGGGACCAATGAARTAGTCCCCAGCATGCAAAAAGCCCAGTTGCTTAGGGCTGCCTCCGTGTTGTTCATGCTTCTTACCTACCACAGACCCTCCCCACTTCTCCTGCTTCTCAAAGTCATTGCAGCTATGGGTGAATGATGTACTTAAAGCAGGAACAGTGAGTTATTACTGGTTCAGAGAAGTGGTGTTCACAGGGCACTAACCTCACAAATGGTTTTAACCACAACTCTAGGTTTACCGAGGCTAAATCCAAACTAGTTTTAAGAGGACTAGTCAGCTTTTATGACTGTGCTTCCTAGCCACCAAATGGTATCCTATACTGATTTGGTTCCTTAGTTACTCTGGTCACTTTTGTGACTTCTGTGCTAGGGCTGTAATGCCTAGAAGTGACTCCTCTCAGCTTTAAAATGTATCATAAAGCTGGATTATCTCTTTTCCTTTTTACTGCTGTGTCCCAAAAATAATGACAATTCTTGGAAGAGACAGACATGCACACACACACTGCATTTCTTCTCTTAAAATTCCAGATATTGATGCTTAACACTGCCTATTCCAGCTGCCCTGTCAATTAATGCATCATGTTGAGCTCCTAATCTCATAGGAAGCTAGGAAGAACTGAAGCATAATGATCCTGGTTGTAGACCAGGATCTCTTCTAGATTGGTTTTTCGATGCAATTGCCCAGCAGATGGCTGTCTGCAGCTGTCAGCAAGATGGACAGACCTGCAGGACCAAAGGGAAAGACAGAGGCAAGCAAGCACACAAGCTGGTGCTGACAGGTCACTGCAACTTTCCAAGCCAGGCTGCAGAAGTTTTGCGTCTCTGTCAGTACAGACAGGCAGMTGGAGGGCAGGAGCCTCTTCTCCCCATCTATCCCACTGAAGATGTCAGTGATCCTTCAGGCTTGGTGATAACCTGTGCTGAGGTGGAGTCAGGGACCTGCTCTTGTGCATAATAGTCAGTCCTCCCTCCCTTCCCAGTTCTGTGTGCCTCCGTTAGTCTAGAGTGCTGCAGCTTCTAAAAATTTAATTCTTGGAAACCAACTCAGTGACTAATAGTGACCTGAATTCAGTTACTGTAACAGGGATTAAAAGCTTAATTCCTCCATTCAGTAGATGAGCAGCTTTCTCTTAACCTGCATGCTGGCCTATTGCTTGGTGCTCCAGCACTTGCACCTTGGCCGTGCTGTCACCAGCTCAGGCTCACCTGTCTGTAGCCTTAAGCAGTATTGCTTTCAAAGATTAAGAGATTCCCTACATTGTCTAGTACTTTATTGCCAGTAATGGTAAACTATCTCCTTTCTGCCAAACTATCCATTTTAATACCTTTTTTTCTTAGCACTTCAGATCCTTTTTCCAATTTTAATTATCCTAATTAYGTTCTCCCTAATCTGAAGTTTTTGCAGAGCTTTGTATTTGGTGTGATAAAATTCTCAGCCTTTAACATGCTTGACTTCATTTGACGCTTTCAGAAAGTAATTAAAATAAGGAAGAGGGAAGGCGGGAGGGAGGGGCTGCTTTCCAACAACAGTGACAGGAAGAGAAGAGCTTTGGGTAGGCTGATCAGACACATTTATTCATTTGTTCAAAAGCTGCAATACAGGCCCCCTGGATAATGCTTAAAAAGCTGCTCTTGGCTCTCTGATTCTGCCATACAAATTTTACTAAGTCCTTGCCTCCTGGCGTGTGCAATCTCAAAATGAGAGAGGGATTTTAATGCAGGTACAGTTTCCTGCACACTGAGAACTCTTGCTTTCAGGAGCCTAGAGGWGCATTCAAATGTTATTTTCTAATTGCTCAGCCAGGAGTTGAAAGGCATCTTGTGGGAACCGAGGTAGCATGTATACAGGTTAATGAGACACAGCAGCAGTGGGTAAGTTGGTCTCAGCAAAGGACAGTGGTAATATTTGTCTTTATGCTCCTTGTGCTAATAGTACCCACTTTTGCTATATCAAAATCAGCACAGAGGTCCAGCAAATTCTTGCACTGTACATCTTCTTGGACCATCCTGCTTTGATGCAAGTGATTCTCCCATGATCATTCAAGATGCCTGGAAGTATAAAAGAAGTAACTTAAGCCTTCCATGCTTGTATTTCTCTGCCCACTGTGTGCAATTGGCTTCCGCATACACTAAGTGTTGCTATATTGACAGAATGGTCCTTGGAATAGCCCTGACAAGTCACAGTCTTGATCAATTTTGACTAATTAAAGCTGTGATTCTGTGATTCTGTGAAACTACTTGTGGGAGGATTACTGTAGACTTGCCAGTTTGGAAAGGAAATCACAGAAGAGATCTTACAAAACCATGAGTGATATGAGGAAGGTGAAGAGAGCATATTTGCTCACTATTTCTCACAAGACATGCAGTATGTCTAGTGAAATTATCAGACAAGTTTAAAATAAAAATACTTTTCTCATATAGTACATAATTAAGCTATGTAAGTCATTGCCACAGAATGTTGTAAACACAAAAAAGCGTTAAAAGAACATGGAAGAATAGTTCACCAAGAACTACTGAAAACTGAAGTGGCTACAACTTCTTGCAGAAGGAGTTTCTGAATTGCAGGTTGTTAGGAACTGGGAGGTTGTGCCGGGAAACTGCACCCGGATTCCTGAGGACATTCCTGCCAGCCATGGTAAAACAACTACCCACAGTAAACTGGGAGCCAGCAGTTTGAAGCTGGTCCTGAAGCAAAAAATCTTTCAGCATGGCCAGAATATTCTCCCCAAGGACGTTGCAGCCCCTGGCAGCGATGCACCTCATACATGCTGTGCGAGGTGGTTCTCACCCGGACTTCTCAGTTCCAACGGTAATGCGTGATGGTTCTGCTTGTTGGTGCAGACCAGRAACAAAAATGCGTGCTGACTCAGTGGCAAGATGCTGTTTATGCTGTGGCACTGTCCTGGTGCCCTCGGATGTGCTGTGCACTGAAGAACTTCAATAATGTTGCTCAACTGTTCCGTTTGAAAATAGGACCAGGCTCCTTGGCAGCTGTTCCTGGGGATTTTTGCTTCTGACCTAGAGAATTTGAGGGAAGTGTGTCCCTAGCAGCAGACAGTTTCCTGCAGCACCCCGGGCTGGGCGGGCTGTAAGGCTTGCTGGGACTCCAGCCTCTGCGCCCATGCTCTGGTGCACCTTGCAGACAGTCCAACCCCATGTGAATGGGCTCATTCATAACTGTGTGCCGACCGTCTACTCAGAGGCAGCTTAAATGTTCTGTATGAGCCCGGTTCACACCCCAGTTTTAGCCTGCACTTTGTCCTTCTGTCCACTGGACCATGCCCTGAGAAGGCAACCCGGTGAAAGTGAGGGGGTGGGCTGCAGGGCAGAATAAACGGCCTGATGCTATATGCTTGAAATGGATAAACATTTTTAATTTGGGGACATTTGAGTAAAACTGAGAACACTTTTCACTACCAGTAACTCTTCATGTTAGAATAGTTCTGCAAATATATCTCAAACCCGCTAAAAATATAAACCTTCTTAATCAGTGGATGGATAGGCTTTTTACTAACATAAATCTCTGTGAATTCAGATAGTTTTTTTTAAGCAGTTTACAATGCATAGGTTCTCTTTAGGCTTACTGGAAGCATGGCAATAAAGATCATTATCAAAGCTACAGCAATAGGCTATAGATCAGCTTTACTTCCCTTGCAGATGACAGTTTGAATGTAGATTTGCTAAAACACATGGTGCTGTTGCTAACTCTAGGTATTACTGACTGGAAGATTAAAATATTTATCGGTGCAATGAGCTCACTTCCCTTCTTTATCAGAGAATTGAGTACGGACTCATCTAGAAATGTTGCTGCTCTGAGTCTGAGAGAAGTTGCAAACAAACTGGTAATATCTAAGCAAATATTAAGCTGCCTGGTTTTGGGTGCCCCAATGCTGAAAGCATATCCTAGTAGCTAAATTTTTTCTTGTTATTTCCCAATAGTTATTTATTGCTGGCAGATGTTTGCTCCTTCCTCTCCCCACTCTTATAATAGAAAAATTCTAAACTTTGATTTAGCCTTGAACACTTTCTCTCTGTCCTGGTAGACCAAAGGTGAGGGAATCAGTTTTCATCCCATCTTTATCCCCTGAGTAGATTTCAACAGAACCAGCTGAAATGCTGAAAAGGTGCAAAATTATAGTGAGTCCTTCTGCTCAAGTTAAGCCAATGCGATTGAGAAAAGCCCCTGATTGCTTGCATAAACAAATCCTAAAAAACCCACTTCCCTCTGAAACATGATCCTTCCCGCTCATTCTTCCCCCCACCCTTGACTCTGTATCAAACATTGCCAGGCAATTATCTGCTTCGGTTACTGCCTTCTGGCCTGCGCCAAAGTTCAGGAACTGGTGAAGGATGGAAGCATCCTGGAACCTTTCCAGATGCAGCAGTCTCTGTCCTTACCTACCAGGCCCTAGCAAGGACAGGTGCGGAAAGCTTTCCCAGCCTCTTTGTCCCAGTCTCCACTCAGCAAAAGCTTTGTTGGGACAGCAAAGTTCAATTTCCTCCGCGCTGGCAAGATGCCCTGAGGTGGTCCTGCCTCCTCTGCACTGCGGCACTGGGGACCTAGGCACTCGCCAGCATCACCATGTGGGCATGAAATGTTTGTCTCTCCTGAGATGAGTAGTTCTCTTGTGTGCTGACAAAAATTGATTTTTTTCCATTTTCCTGCCTAACTGATGGTCCAGCTAAAAGAATTACCCACTCCTTTGTGACAGACACTGTTCCAGAGGCGCAGGCAGCTGCAAGGCAGAGTCACTCCTGGTGTTTCTCTCATTAACACTCACAAAAGGAACATGTTGAATTGCCTCTCCGTACTGAGCCTGTGTGGCTGAGGACACAGATGAGGGATCTCTGCATTTTCCACTGTTACTAGTATTGCAGCAGCAATTGCTACAGTAAGTCTGACACCAGCCACCTGGTAGGCGAAGCATGACAAACACGGACCCAAAATCAGCGGGGAGAGACCATCCCTGCGGAGGTCAGAAACAGGTTTTCTTCCACGCAGAGGGAGAGCCATGAGGCTAAAGGAGCATTTGCAGTGCCTGCGTCCATGCAGTGGAAGAGGGGGTTGCTCAGGTCACCTGCAGCTCACCAGTGGCGTGCGGCTGGTGCTGCCCATGGGGACCTACGTGAGCACGTGGCTGTCATGCTGGGAGGCTCAGGTGCTGTTAAAAATAATCGCCAGAGATGTTTGCTGGTACGGGAGACTGGCACTGCCCAGTGACTGATCTGTGTAGCCCTCTCACAAAGCGTTGTCTCACGCACTCGCTTGGGAAGTAGGAACAAGCAGAGAATGTGTGCAGGGAAAATGTCCAGATGGGAATTGGTGAYGAAGCATGGCTCCCCCACCTCTCTCCTTCAACACCCAAACTGCTGTAATTCTGGGCCTCTGGCATAAGCAAAACCCGCAGCGGCACAGCCATTTCATCGACTGCAACAGTACCTTCAGCGCTTATCTAATAACTGGGGGAAAGTGAGGTTTCTGAGCCTCTTTTTCAGGTCAAAGTCTAGACTTCCAGGATAATTTGCCTATCCACATCTTCACACAGCACAGTTTGAAGACATTGCCTTGTTAAAGAAGTCATCGGCAAAGACTAATGTAAATTAGTTGTCTTTTTATGTTTCCTAATTAACCAGAATTTACTGTGGCTAATGATCTTTCTGGAAAATGTAAAAACATATGATCCCACCTGARAGTGTAAGCACTGCGTCACTTAACCAGACCAATGACCCTCTTAGCCCGAGGTTCTGCCTCCAGTAGTGAAATAGAAGAAGAACATGAGAAACCAAGCAAGTATCCAGTGATACTTCCCCAGGATACTATCGCAGTTTCTGCCCATCCACATCAGTTTAGGAATTTACTGAGCCAGAGGTTCTATTTGTACCTTTGCATTTAAGAGCTCTCAGCTGGTCTTTCAATATAATCCCCTTGTGAATACATTTCTATTTTTGGCCTCTGTAACAYCCAGTGATGAGTTCTAGCATTTAATTATGTGCTGCTTTGTTTTACATCTGCTGTGTGATGTCATTGGTGTCTCCTTATTCTTATCTTGTGAGAAATGAGAATAAATCRTTTCCCTTTCATCCTTCTGAAATCATACATGATTTTATGGTCCTTTCTCTTTTAGGTGTCCTTTCCCAAGCAGATAGCCTGTTTAATCTCTCCTTGTACAAAGTCATGATCCTCCTTTTCTCATTTTTACTTCTTCTAGTTCTACATACCATTTTTTGATGGAAAGTGTATTTTAGATGTGGATAGGTCATAGCTTCTGTAGAGGCATATTGATATTTTCTTATTCTCTATTATTTTCCCATGGTCACTGACAGAGTGATTAACTAAAATTGGTATTGATTTTTAAATATGCTCAAAAATTATCTTTATTGAATAGTTGGCTAATACTGTGTCTTCTATAGGTTATTCTATAATTAAAACCCTCTGGCCCATCATTTCTGATAAATTTTAATTATGTGGAAAAAAAAAAACCCTACTACAAAACTCAGAGAGTATTCTTTGCTAAAGCTAATATATACATTTGTAAAGAATGTCTTTTTTCATTTAATCCATGTAATCTAGCAACATGTACACCATCAATAAACAAYTAGTATTTTTCTGAGCAAAGGAATGCCCAACCCATTGTTTTTTATCTGACTCAGTTGGTAGCAACAGTAATATTTATAATATGCTGCACACTGTATTTAGAGTGTTTTTATAAAATTCCTGTTTTTTTCATATCTCATTTACCTTCTACTCACACTTCAACTCACCTGCTAAAGCTTGGTTAAGAATAATTATAAGATCTTGAAATGAGATATCCATGGAAAATGCTCATCTTGATTATGGTTAATTTTTCTTTTAGTTGTTAAAGGAGCTGTTTGGCATATTAGTCATATGGCTGTTCTAGATTTCTCTGAAATTTGATTGCTAGGACTCTTGAAATCTGTTAAATGTTTACTCACAAGTATTTTCTGAAGGAAGAAGTTTGACAACTGTATACCTTTTGAAATTTGTCAAATTTACTTTGAAGCTGAGAATTTTCTCAAAATCATTGGTTTCCTCTGATGTATGTTTTAAGGAAATGTTAGGGTTAACAGCACAAAACCTCACCTAGATGGCCACAGTGATAAAACTGGGAAATAAAATTCATTATTTACATAGCTGCTTTCCAATTGGCATAAGGAGTAACTCAGAGATTCATAAACTCATAGGTTCACAGAAAATATGGCTGAAGAGTCATCATCTAGAGACTCCCCCTGCTTCAGACAGCATAAGCTTTGTTTAAATCATTTACTCATTGAAAGGACTGAGGACAAAGGTTCACCTGGGCGAGGACTTTAAACAGGAACTTCCACTCTATTCTTTCAAAGCCTTCTCTGTGTCAAATGATAACAGACGCCTTTTTGATCTGGCACTATAAATGATTGCGAGTGCTTTATGAATATTACCTGGCATGTGCCTAGCCTTAATAAATCCAGTTTGATCTCTGTTTGTTCTAGCCCAGTTCATAGATTATAACTGGTGAGGACAAAAATATAAACAGCTCAGGATTCAGTAGTGATATCAGACTGCATCAAAATATGAGACTGTCTAGGAGTCCATAAAGGGCTCGAGGAGAATGGGGGGTTTCCACGTTTAGGAGAAAAAAGACAGTATCTCCTTTTCACAGACTGGAAGCTCATTCCACATGAAATGCAAATACAAGCACCTCTCAAAGGGTTTTAAATACTTTGTAGAATTCAGCTAGGAAGCCATAATTTCTTGTGATTTTACTAGGTTTTACATTTGATTGTTTTCTGCATTGTTTTATTTTGCTATTTCTTTATACACTTAATTGATATAACAGCTGATAAATTGTTACGCGTAGGTAATTTTTTTAACTTCAGAGTATCTCATGTATAAAGTTTTTTTAGTACGTAAACAACAAAAATAGTACACATTTTCACTACAATGTGTAACTATCGTTTGCTGATTATTTCTTATTGAAAAGTGTTGCTCCTGAATTCCTATACTCAAACCAATAGTTGTCACCACTTGATTTTCTTTTTCATGAAATATTAGTTTTTGTCATATGCCATAAACTTATTCAACTTATATTAATTCTTAATATGCTTTTCTGGGTACTTCTAATCTTAAAAATATCACTGCTATTTAATGTCCTTCTCTTGTTTTAGTTATTCTTGATGTCTGGCTTTTTTCTCAAGAACTTTCTTGCCCTAAGTATTGTTTAAGTGGCTCCTCTGCATTAAAAAAACAATATAAAGAGGTTTCCATTCATAACTGAAAGCACTAGGCAGTCTTCTTTAATTTCTCTGATTTGTTTCAGTGAGCAGAGTATTCATTTTCAAAAGAGTGTTCCTTGAGACTTCTTCTGGTTATCAAATACCACTTCTAAGGTTTGCCTAATCTGTTTCATTATGAATTTAGAGATTAACAACAAAATTGTTATTCTATATAAATAATCTCATTTTCCTAAGGGCAGTTTTTCTCAGCAGTCTGAAAGACTGAATTGCTGATATAGTGAATGCTTGCTGCCTTATCTATTTTACTTGATTTATTCGGTCTTTTCCTGTAAAAATGTGTAAAGTTCAAGTTTCTGACAAAAATTCTATCTTTCCCTAAGTACCRAACTATTTTAAAATACATTTTTAAACCATTTGCTTTTAACTGTGAGCAGAAGCTGAACCCTGTGATATGAATAACTCAGCAACTGTGCCCTTTAATGAGAGAAACCATCATTTCTTATTCTTATATTGAGCTTCAGTCTGAAAAGATGCATGTTTAATAAAGACAGCATCACTTCCTCTTTGCTTTAGCTGAAGAAAATAGCTGCTGGAACAGATCTTTCATGTCCATTACTTAGTCAATTACTTTCTTGAAGCAAAATAAAAAAGTGGATTGTTCTGAGTTTTGTCATTTTTGCCTTGATTGTTTAGTTCTTTGATATTCAAAATCTCAGTCTAAAGGAAATTAATAATTATGTTAGCTGAGGATCTTAAAGTGTGTTACTTTTGCTGTTTGAGGGTGACATTCCTTGTGCAGCAAGTTGCTTGTTATTCAGAAATGTCTGTCCCAACATGTCTTGATTTCCAGTTGTAAATATCCATCATTATTTCCGGCATTAGGTCTTCAAACACCTGGACTTTACTGAAGTTCAGCTCCTTCTCCTCTCCCAAACAACAACTAGAGCCCAACGCACTGGAGTCTGCTGACTCCAGTCGACACCATGGGACAGGGCCTTGGGTGCTGCTGCTGTCRGCCTAGGTATGGTGCTCAGCTCCCGGCACCCCTTCCCTCGGGAGGCAACTGCCCTTTGTGGGTCCCGGATGCATTTTTGCACTGTGGAAACCTGGCACTGGCCCTTATGTTTAGATTGTCTCTCGTCATTAAAGCTCTTTGGGAGGATTCTTTTCATTTTATTCAACCTCCTCTGCCCTAAGCACTCATCTTCCCTGTGTTTTTTCCCTTTTTATTAAATAAAATGGAACAAAACTGTAATAGAAACATGCTCTTTCCAATTAAACCAAGCTTCATGTAACATTCTTTCCAAACACCAGCATTGTGACTGTGCAACTTGATAACTCCCAAGAAATTCTCTCATATAATCCTTTGGGTTATTGCTCACATATCCAAATCCTCTGTTTTAGCTACATCTTTGCTACTGCAAGGGCATTTTCCAATCTTCTGTCCTTTTTTTCATACTTCCCACCCCTTTCTTGGTTTCACATTTGCCACAGAATTTTTCAGCAACTAACTATTGGCTTCTGTATTTGGGCTATTTGTTTGCATGTCTGAGATTTGGATTTTGATCCCAAGCAGCTGGAATACATTTTCCCTTGTTTAAAGTCTCTCACTAGGTTTCTTTGGCAGCAGATCTTTGTAACCCTATGCTGTGCTTTAAGAGGAGTTGATAGGTTTAGAGTGTAAAATAGTCAGTTTACTTTGTTGTACAGACCTTAAGCTCCAGGTAGCCTTCTTAACCTGGCCTCTTGCTAGTCACATTAATTCCAGTTTTTCTAAAATGACTAAACAGAAAAAAATGTCCATTTTCTAGCCAAGCCCCATTTTGTTGGGGCACCCTCAAATCTTATAATATGCATAAGACTGTTTTCAGATAGGAAGAAATCAGCCAACTAATCAGGGGAAAAAGTGAAGCTAGCAGTATCCAATTGGGTTGTCAAACATCATACAAATAAAACAAACAGGAAACACTGTACTTCTAACTTTGATCAGTTTTAGGTACTCGAAATATTGTCTGTACAATGAAAAACTATGAAAGACTGGCTGTGTTCCTTTAAATGAGAGACTGCTCAATGTGAAGCTGTTGTCACATAGAAACTGCACAATGTTGAATGATTTGGGCAGAGGCACTTCTGATTTGCCTCTGGGAAGTGCTCATTTGTCAGAAAAGATACATTACCACTTGCCTTTATCTCAGTTCAAATACTTACAGGCAGGGAGGAGAGTGAGTGAGACAAGGCATAATTATATTCTTCTTCCTCATATCATTAAATATGAACAAAGAAACACCTGCGATGCCTATGGTCTGTACTGAGATTCTCCAGCAAATACACAAAAAAAGCAGAACTTGCTAGCAGTCTTCCCATTTCATTGACAAACTTATATTCAGCACATTAAAAATTGCTCTGGGTGACCAAAGAGAAATAAACTCTCAAAATCTGAAGGAGGACCTGACTGAGATAAGCAAGGCAGAGTGCTTGCTTTAATAACTCACAACAGTCCTTTGAACAATAAAATATCTTTTAGGTTCCTCTAAGCAATTATATAGATCTAGACTGTGTTTTTTTCAACAGTTTGCATTGGCTGTGAGTCAGAGAATGGCCACCTTTAAAGGGGTTTAAAGAGAGGAACCATTTTTTTTTCTACATGTTGCCTATAATTTCTTCTTGACTGTAAATTAAACATCAAGGAATTGATATTGCTTCCGTGTATTTGAAAGGGAACTCTCCCTTGCATCACTGCAAATAACATGAAGCATCAGCTTGGGGAAAAAGCAGCTTTGAGGTGACATCAGAATCACAAATGTGCAGGTTGGGAGGTATGACCAGCAGTGCCGTACTGCCTAGGGGGCTGTCATTTTTCAGGTTCTCACTGTGCTGAACAGAACAAAAGACAAGTCCCTTCCCTAAGGCATTTTGAGTTTAAGAATGAGACAAAACATGGTAGTTGAAGGTATCCAGCAGATGGGAGCACACGGTATCGATGAGGCACGTTGGTCTCAGGGCACCAGCGATCTTCGCAGGTGTTTTTAGACAGCCCTTCCCACCTGTGATGGGAAGCCATGGAAAAGCTCTGAAATGCCTGTTTGAAACAGTGAAGGTGGACACCATCAGCAAAACAACTACTGATAGACTCTGTGAATGATCAGCTGAAGACAGGTTATAAAGAATCTTGAAAGAGACGGTGAGAAATGCGTATGCAGGGGGAGGAGAGGGAAGACTGAGAAGACACGGAAAAGTAAGTGGTTGAAATGATGAGCCAGGAAAGTGAGCTTTGTGGCAGAGTTTAATCTGGAAATGAGACAAGATTGCATTTACAGAAACCAAAAAAAGAGCTGGTACGGTTGAGCCACAGAATAAAGGAGGAACCAGATGTGAGATTCAGCTGGGAGAGGGTAAGGAAAGGCTGGATCTTTCCTTAATGTGAAAGGAAAATGTGAATCCCAAGACTATAGATGCAATTACGAGAGTCATTGAAAAAAAAGCAGTAAGAGGTCAGGGAAAACAGCATTCTTTCATGGCTAAATGATGTAAAATCACACACTGGGAAACATTTCTCACAGTTCAGGAATCCTTTATAAACACAATTAACCATGGCTTTGATTGTGAGAATAAAGACAGCAAATGCCTTGCTGAAAATGCACAAAGAAGGGCTCAGAGAGAGTAAGGCCGGTATCAGAAGTACAAGGCTAAACCAAATAATAAGGATATAGTTGTAAGTACAGGCAATGTTTACTTATAAACAGGAACACTACAGCATATAGTGATGTTTCTAGAGACTAAAAGTAACACCAGATCCCTTAAAGCAGGCTAAGCTCTTCTGCAAGAATCAGTACAAGGCTTAAAAAAATAAGCAGAAAAAACAAAGCATAGCTAACACAAAACAGGACACAGAAGCTTGAGTTCAAGAGATGCTATTTATTCAAGAGGTCATTACAGTGGGCAAGAGGCTTTTTAATCCTAGAGGGTGAAGGAAGAAAATACTCCTACAACAGGAACAGACAAATGACAAGGAAATTACCTGCCTTTTTACTTAAGTTCTTCTGTCCTTTATCATCTTCCTGCTACTTAAATTTTTCTTCAAGCGCTCGGGATAACTGATGTCTATGCATAAAATTTGGAACCCCTTCCACTTATTAGCAGTTATACAAATGGCTCTGGGGAAGTCCAGAGGATGATTTTGTTGGTGATCTCCATGATCACCATCGCGATATAGGGTCTATGGGCTCTTAAAAACTTGTCAGCATTTTCCCACCAGTTGGGTCTGGTTGCTGGATTGGCTGTAGCCACACAAGCGGGTGGTTGTATGCCCGATCGCATTAACACAGGCATTTGCCTATGTAAACCAATGTTTAATCCTCTGCCTACAAGACACTGTAATGTTTATCTGCCATAATGCAACACTGGACTATCCTAAATGGACATACAAGATTACCTCCATTCATAGATACATGATATAACAAGTGACTTTGCTCTCCAATTATTTCTGATGTTGCAGTAAGTTTACAAGTTCTGATTATATAAACCAAGAGCGATGGCCTCAGCCCCTGTTCCCTTCAGCTAATCCCCTCCTGCTGACATTGTCTTTTTCCTGCTGTCTTACCTTAACTCATGAAACGGTAAGCTCCTTTTGGTAGTAACCTTCTCTCACTCTCTACCTGCAAAGAAACATGCACACCAGTCACCCTCTCCAAATCCCAAAATAGGCTGTGAACACGTGGTCATACACTCATTAGGCCACCACCTTCACTCGTTTAGCATTCTCTCCTCACCGCCAGGGCTGCCCTGCTTTTCAGGGGGCAGCTGCCTTGAGACAATTTGATGCAGCAGTGTCTGCCGGCCTGGTGTCACCGAGGCAACGCAGTCCCTAGGGACGTGCGGATGTGTTGCCTTAGCAACAGGATGCTCTTGGCTGCAGCTGCTGCTTTCTTTCATTGACAGTATGGAGAATTTGGGCTTGTTGGAAGCAGAGTCCTACCAGGGATGAAATGTCAGGGCGGCCAAAGATCACAGCAAGGGCAGATATGAACAAAGATTCCTAACTCTCACTATAAAGCAGTTTCAAATTAAAGACTCTGGCAGGCTGCTGATAAAGCTTTGCCAGTACCCACACTAATGCACAGCTCTGAATGAATTACTTATATCACATTCCTTTATCTCTCATGATCACATGCCTACCTGTTTTACTTTAAATTGAAATTATGAATACTCCAAGCAGGATGCATTTTAATGATGCTTTCACTCTTATTCTGGACCAATTGATTCAGCAGGCAGTTTCAATACAGGTTGTCTGACAGTTGGGCTAACGTAATGAGTATTTTAAAATAATGTAGAACAGACAAAGGAGGAAGAGGAGAAATGTTTGACAGTCACAGAAAATGATGACAGCTACTTTTCCAGAGAGTGTAGGCAGTGTTGTATCACCCTCCTCTGACCTTCACAGAAAAGGGTCAAGCATGTTCTAACTCTTTTTCAGCAGGTTTCCTGTCACTCCAAGGCAAAGGCTTTATTATTAAACAGTAGTAGTAAAAAGTACAGGGCCTACAAGGCCCCATTGTGTGAAGTATCACCAAACCAAGAGTAAGAGAAAGCCCTTCTAGAGCTTATGAGCTACAGAGGAAAGGCTGGGCAAAGGGATGAAACATAAAAGCACTGGCAAGAGATGATGGGGTCTGTGAGCCCCTCAAAGCCACACGGTCAATCCTGGACAGGAACTGCGGCTCTGAGAAGGCTGCTGCACTGATCTTAATGATTTGTCAGCAGAGTGGTAGTGGGTGTTTCCTGCTGCACTTCAGATTGTCAATGGAGACCATAATTCGTCACCAAATTTTGTTGATTGAAAGGCTGTGAGACTCTCCCATCACAGCCTGTCAGCACATTCAGCTGCCCAGAGGGCTTGCTGCTGGGCAACTGAAGCTATTTCTCTGTTCAGAGGATAAGTTCTGTATCTGTAGCACATACTAGCTTTAGAACGAGAAGCTGGGATCACAACTTTACTATTTACAAGAACAAAATAAAGACTATATAGAAAACCTTAACCCCCAACTCAGTCTGATCTCCCCACAAAATGGCAGACCAAACCCAAGAATCTTATGGGTCTTAAAACTCTCGAGCACTGGAATTTAGARATCCAATATACATGTTTGCTAGGTAAATCTGAAGTTAATATCTATATCTGTATATTAATTACATGTTTTGATCACAAGTTCTTTGCTGGATTGACTTTTTTCTCATGATCAAAGAGATAGCAAATATCAAGTATTAGAGCAACAAATCTTTTTAAGCTTTCATAAAATAACTGATTTGAAATAACTGCCCTTGAAAACAGATTCTAACAATGGAAAGGCTCAAAATATGAACATACAGAAAGTTTTTAGAGCAGGGACAGGCTTTTCCACATTGGTCTAGTAGCTAGCATGGTGGGGCTATGATTCTAATGTAGCTCCTGTGGGCACTATCCCAACAAAAGCACTTAATGCTGACTGAAGGAGTAGCAGCCAGGAAGAAGTACTTCTAATGTGCAGTTGATTATGGAACAAAGTGTATAATAACAACATGATTAATTGCTCACAGCCGCTGTTCAAGATTTTGCAAAAGCAAAACAGCAAATCCTTTTGTAATAACTTAGAATTTCTACCATATTAATTATAGATAAATATGAAAATATCTCATGTCATTATTATAAAAGTAACAGCAGGCAAAAAATAATTCTTCATTAAATAGCTTTAAGTGATATAATGGAGCATAACAAAGACAGGACTTAACAGAGGCTTCTATAATTGAAAAAGACTCATGCTTAATAAAACAAAATTAGAGCAATGCTTGACTATAGAGGTATAAGATTTCATAAATTCTGTATTGAATATTTATTGGTTCACAATTGCTTGTACACTTTACCAGAAATAATAGAGATTGAAAGTATTTTACAGGTATTCACAGTACAACTTTAAAAAGGATAGTATTTTTGAACTACAAAGCACTGAAAAGATTTCAGGAAACATTCTGAACACAGAAGCCTAGTAAACACGAGCTATGTATGTCACTGCTTATCAAAAATGTTAAATGTCGCAAGATTCCTGTATTTTCACCATCTGTCTCACCTACTGGCTGACCTGGTATTACTAATGTGAGGTCTTAATAACTACTTACAAGAGGGTTTAATAACTATGCATGGAAAAATATTTRCAGATTTAGAAACAAATATTGCCAGCACAGCTGTGAGGAACCTAAAGATCTTTCTGTATGGACACTAGATGTCAATGGAGAGACACATCAAAACAACTGTAACAAAAGGTTGTGCCACTGCATTCTATAAAAACAGTCTCCTTTTTCCAACACGATTTTTTGAGCTGATAGCCTTGGGGATAAAAGTCACAGTCACTCAGGAGAGGCACTGTACAAGCAACAGCCATCCAATTAATTTCTGATACAGACCTGATTTAACTCGTAGTTGCAGGCAGCAAGCATTTTTCAGCCCTAAAAACCAGTCAGTACTTTTGTATTTTTGCCGAGATTGACAATGAGGGACCTAAAAATGGTGAGGTGGCCTTATAATTCTCTACCTTGGAAGCTGAGACCACCTGTTCATTTAATGCAGACATTCAAGCCTGCCGTCAAATAGGTTTACAGCTTAAGAACCTGAACTAAATTGGAAAAATAACATAGAAGTAGGAAGTTTCATGTCCCATTATCCTCTCCTGAGATATATAATCCTCCATCAACATTTTTATAATGCATGCTAAAGCACAGCATGTGAAGAATGTCAGAAAAAAGCAATTTACTAGTTTTCTCTGAAAACTGAATGGAGCTTTGGAGCACTGGTTAACTGAACTGCATGCTGTGCTATAAGTTTAATTAAAACAAGTGCTAACAGATGTAATATAGCTCATAAAAGGGCTTTCAGAGTAAAATATAGATTGAAGGCTGGGGATTTGGTGGATAAAGCTCATTTATTACAGTTGTAATTTATATTTATTACTGCAATTTTAGTACTTAGAATTAGTGAGTCAGTTTACACTGAGCTGAGATGGAAGGACTGGTAAAATGTACTCTTCACACACAGTACAATTTGATATTACCGTGTGTTCAGATAAGTGCAGTTCCATGCATGGAGTGGATCTGTAGGCATGAAAGGATGGGGCAGAGACATGCAAACACTGGAAACAGTGAAACGTGAACGGCTTTCTTCTTGCAGTCTCCTTGCAGCAAGGGATCAAATGCTGAAAAGGAGGGAAAGACTCACAGGCTGATTTTGAAAGAATGTGGCTTAGCTGCCACAATGGAGGAGTTAAGCAGAAGGGGAGAAGAAGAAATGATGGTTTTGAGGTGACCCTTAGAGATGAAGTTTTGGGAATGGCAATGTTATTTGGCAGGAAGCTAGTGAAGATATATGACATGGGAAAATACCAAGATGTGTGTATGGCAAAGAAACTTAATAACATTCAGTGGACAAAAATGACAATGGTGGATGTGAAAATAGAGCTGGGGGTCATAGAGCAATGAGATGCTTATCTATGGTATTCCAGAGGACAGATAGTGGCAGATCTGGACTGCATTACAGAAATGCTGGTAATCTGAATTGCATAAAGTAGAAATGTGAGAAGATAGGGAGGGAAGGGACAAGAATGTACATAAAACACTTCCAGATTTGTGAAAGAAGTGCTCAAGGAAGAAACAAATTTCAGAGTTCTTTTGTAGGGAAACACCCTTTAATCCCAATAAAACTTTTGCCTGAACAGGGTCTGGTGAAAAATTAAATAGAAATTGATATTTTAGATTTAGATTAGTCTTTGACTAAACAACATAACAGGCTGGCTAATTTGATATCTTCTCTTAAAACAAAATAATATAAAAATGTGTTCCCTTTATTTAGTAACAATTAGTAACTAGTGACACTAGTAACCAGTGTACTGTAAACTTTACATTGCTATTCCAGCAAGGTTAGGGCTACCCTGTGAGTGACTGGCCACTATAGGACATGCAGAAGGGTCTATTTCCACAAGCTCCCTCTGCCCAGAATTCAATACTAACTTCATGGTGAGTTCTTCATGTAAGGTTTTCAGTATCAGGGTACAGAGACTGAAGTAAAATTCTTATTTATTTCCTGCTTGCACATTGGAGTGCAGTTGCTTACAGCTTCCCTGACATGGAATGCATAAATTTTACATCTGCTAAGTAGTCTTGCTCAGGGTAGTTGAAACAACATGGTCTTCCCACACATCTTATGTCACAGAGAGTACTTTTATCTAGATTCATACATCTGGCATTTTTATGCTCTAAGACAAGACTGAGGTAAAATTTAGAGATGTTTCTTTTTAAATCTATGTAACGGCTAGGACAAATGTTTTATGAAATCTGGTATTTTAAAATTGATGACTGCCTGAAAAATTGTGTCACCAACAGAATCAGTTACCTGTGTTCATAAATTAAAGTATGATGTTTCTCCTAGATTGATACTTTGAGATTTACCAATGAATGCAGAGAAGAATCTTCCCAGGAATTACCAAAATATGTTTCTCTAACTAAAGTTAGTGACAGAGCGATATATTTCAACTGAAACCAGTAGTTACATACATTATTCAAAAGGCTATTTTTTTCTCCCCATGTTTGTACTAGTATCATTTATTGAGATACAGTACTCATTCTACTCACATTAAAAGCTAACAAGAAAAATACATACTCTGAATGAAACTTGCTTACCGCCACAAGCAAACTGACTCATTAGGATATCAAAGCTCTAATCTCTTAGATTTAGTATTTGCCTAAGAAGAAAAACAAACAGAAGCAGGAGAAGCTGTTTTATCTTGTGCATTGCATTGAAGGATCTCCGCATCCTGGTAGCTAAGCCCAGGATCATTCTTTCTTTTGTTAATATGACTTCCTCTGCTATAATGAAAACTCAGAAGTTTTGTCTACCTTATGCACAAAGTTAGATGATGGATATACACATTTTTAGTGACAGGAGAAAGCAGTAGGTAGAAAAAGAGCACAAAAAACAAAGTCTGAAAGTTAAACATACAAAATTTCAAATACAAAATTAGGCATGTTTTTAACAATGAGGGTGATCAATCATTGGAGAAACATACCAAGGGAAGTGGAAATTTTTTCATCTCCTGATGTCTTCAAATCAAGACTGTATACCTTCAGTTCATTGTGATGTGGCAGCCAAAAATCCCAACAAAATAGATTGATAGCAACACAGACAACACTGTTTTTTTGCTGTGTAAAACCATGGTAAGACCACATTCTGAGATGTGAAGACCAGAACTGCATGCAGTACTCAAAAAAGACATAGCAGTATTTGAGAAGGTATGTACAGAACAGGGTATTTAATGTGATCATGAGGATGGAGCAGCTGTCTTTGGAGGAGAATCTGGAGAAAACTCAGGCAAGGTAAGATCAAGTTTTACAAAATCACAAAGCCACAAAGTAAACATATGCAGAACCATTATTCACCAAATCCTGCAATACTAGGACTAGGAGGCATCTGGTAAATCTAGGAAGAGCGATTAAGAACTGGTTAAAGAGAATACTTCTTTACATGACAGGCAGTTAACTTCCAGAACTTGCAGCCATGAGATACTGTGAAAGTACATCATACTTGCAGATTCAGAAAATGATTAGAGGAGCCAAGAACAGCGAGTCCAAAACTGGAAACTGGAAGAAATAGCCCTCTAACATCCCTAATAAAACAGCTGGAAACGCTAGAGGAGTACAAGAGGAGCAGACTGCAGAAAGCAGCCAGGCTTACATGCTCTTTGCAAACAGAATCTCCTACTGTGACCACCTGACACACAATACGTGGCCAAACCCAAGTTCCTGGCTTCAGTACAGAGGGGACTATGGGAAAGGTAATGACCTGAAGTTTGCAGCATTTTGCATAAGATGATCAAACAGTTCTGTCTGTCTTCAACTCTATGTCTCCATGATGTTGGCTGGATAGATTTCACATCTGCAGTAAACTAAACTAGGTACCAGGCAGCTAAGCACAGGAAAACGGCAAGCAAATCTGATTAAGYGGTCACAAATACGCCTACCTCATTTGGCTTTAATACATTTTTTATACTTTTTAATGTGGTCTTTAAATTATTTAATATTGGCTTAAAACTTCTTAATATGAACCACACTGGTATAGGACAATGCATAAAAAATAGTACCTACAGTGTTAAGATGCTCTGGACCCTGACTAGATTCATTCATGAAGCTTAAGTGGGTCAGACCAAGGGGTACTTGAACCTAATGATCTGTCCCAAGAGTGGTCAGTAGCAGATGCTTGGAAAGACAGTATAAAGAAACAGGGCAACTATAGATGATATTTCCTTCTACCTGGAACTAACAAATGATTTAAAACCAAAAGATGCTGCCAATCTCTGAATTTCAAAGCCACTGCTGAATCTGTTCCTCGTGAATTCATACTTTTTGCTTCAATGGCATCCCACAGGAATGAACTTCACAATTCAGCAGGCCAACGGCAGGATATCACTTTGTTTATAGAAGGCCCTAAATCTGACTTTTATTCAGGACTGTTTTGGAACTTACTTGTTTTAAAGGGCTTGCTAGTGTGTCACCTACAACAACATGTAAGAGCTATACTCATGGTAATAAATCCAACTTCCCTTAAACAAGAGATTCTGTTTCCTAATATCAACCATTAGAATATTTAATGTGTTCTCACATTATTCTTGTGCTGAATTACTTGTAGTGAATTTGAAGGCAAATGTAATTAATCCAAGATGTACATATGTTTATATAGCATCTAAGCTCTGGCTGGTGCTGACAGGTTTATTGAGAAGTAAATTATTACTTGTTATAACAGGATTTATTTTACTTTTTAAGAGCCAGTATGGAGGGTTAATCTGATTATTTTTCCCCAGTGCAAGATTACACAGACTATTTTGACTTTTAACTTGCAACTTCACCTCTCCTGCTGGCAGGACAAACACTGAAGCTCCATCATACTTTCACTAACTGTGTTCCAAAATCACATAGGACTGGGTAGGACAGGTAGAGTGAGGGGAAGAGGCCTCAACATTTGGGAGCATAAATGCAAGAGTACAAGAAAAATATAGGAATAGTTCTCAGATACTAAAAAAATACAATGAGAAAATATAATCCTAAAAAAAAAAAAAAAGATAGAAATACTTTGGGGGCCAGATTCATCAATTACACAACTCTCTCTAATTCTATACTGTGTGCTGAATAAACCAGGAACCCAGTGGAGGAAAAAAAATGTTGGCCATGCTGTGCAAATTAAAGACATTATTATAGAGGGGACAAAATTAAGCCTGCAAGTGCATTTCCTAATTTCTTTTCTAGCATTCTTTTAATGTGGGTGCTTATTATAATAATAATTAAAAAGCTAATGCAAACCTAGGGAGAAAGAAAAGCTTGCACAGCATGCAGTATTACAATTAACTTGATCACAGACGAGTCTCTTGCATAAATGTGCCATCAATTCCGACCATTACAAAACAAAAAGTATACAAAGAAATGCAATAAACTGTGGTGTGAAACAGCTTGGAAATGTGCTTCATGTGACCTTGGATGCTCTTTTTTTTGCCCACTGACCTTCAAAAAGAGGCTAAACAGACCTTCACTGTTTATGTTCCTGTGAAGCTGATTAGTTACATGTGGACATATAAATATCAGAAGGCTAACACAATGTAGCTCTTCAGAGACTTAACAATATTTACTGGTAACACATTTTTTCATATAAATAACCAGATTTATATACACAGGCACAAATGAGAAAAAATTATCAACAAACGTTAAAAGCTGATACAAGAGCTGAGTAATGCCAAAAGCAGGCAATTGTCAGGTGGCTGGCTGTTGTGCAAGAGACTGGGAAAGAAAAATAATTGTAGTCCTTTGGAATTGCAGATTCTCTTTCTTCCCCTGACCCTACTTGCTAAAGCTTTTTGTTCTTTACATTTATATTCTTTATTTTCTTTTTTCATTTTCACAGCATTTTTTACATTTCATTTTTACCTCCCTACCACTAGTAACATCTTCAGCACCCAATTGGCAAAAGGAAGAAGATCTCATCAGAAATCTGAAATATATTTTTGTGGAAACTAACAAAACATGGTTTTCTCACTGATCAAAACTATTTCCTTGTAACAGTTCTATCAGCAGATAAAGTATGTACATCGAGCAGGTGCAGCATGCTCTAGTATTGTTTGAGACCACCAGAAAGATAGTGAGATAGGGGTGATATATGAAAAAGCAGCAATTATTATTAATTATCTTTCAAGAAAAGGAATATGGCAGTTTTAGTGCCTGCTGTAAAAAACAACAGAAATGGAAACAGCTCCAGAATAAATATCCAGATAAATTGATGAGATGAGGCGAATCTACCTCCTATGATTGTTTTTAATTTGTTAATACCCTACACAACAATATGAAAGCCATATTATAAAGAGCATGTTGTAACAGAGGCAGTGGGTGCTGAATAAGAGCCACAAGGCTTCCATTGGTCCCTCTCTCAGAAAATAGTCAGAAAAAGCTCTGAATATGGTGTTCTGGGATCCTCAGTTGTGCCCTTCATGCAATAGTGATGAATAGACTATCTTTGTATGGGAGTGTGGTAACAACCATCTGGATAAGCGATGGGACCTTTTGGCACATGTGCAAACAAAAACAAAACACACAATAAATTGCCTCAGCCAATTCTGAGCTTGTAAATTAAAACTGTATTTTGAGTACATGTCAATTTCTGCCCTTTTATTGTTGAAGCAAAAGAAGAATTAAATAAAAATATTTACACTGACAACATGCAATGTCGTCACCAAGCCAACATCCCTGTTCCCTTCAACTCATATTTGTACAGTCCTGTTTTCTTCCAAGACTAGCTTTCCAACAACTTCAAATCTTAAGGGCAGATGGCTCCATGCCATCCAGTGAGTAGTCTACCACTGGGCATCTGCCAAACCTTCCCCGCACATATAAACAGATAACAGTGCGAAGCGTGTACTCTTTTGACAAAGAATACAAGCAAAAATCTGAATAAAACTCATTTGCCAACATATGAACAGGCATCTCCAATGCTCACACATACGAGCAATTAATGAAATGCTTCACATTTCAGAAAACATTCATCTTTACCACTCTCCCATGTGCAGTATTAAGTAGATCAATACTATTATCACCATTTCACAGATGACGACACTGTGGTTCTATAAGGATTTTACCAAGAGGTACAAAGACCTGCTAACTCCTCTTGTGCTCACTACTTTTAAGAGTATTTATTAGCTGAGTTATTCCAACAAGCATCCAGAGGGCTCAAAGAGGGCCAAAATCTAATCGCAATCAAAACCAAAGAAAACATCCTTCTTCCACTCCTGCTATATCTTTGGAAACATATACAGTAATACTGTGGCTTAGCAAAAAGGGGAAAAAAAAAGAAGTTAACATATGCAGTGACTAACCTGAAGAAAGCTGTAAAAAAACTTCCATATGCTATAAATACATCTAAATATTGAAGATCCTGGATGATGAGAAGCGAGAGCTTCCATCAGCTTCCACAGTCTGTATTTTCTCGTTACTACACAAAGCCGTTAGCTTCGCTCGGGGAACAATTTAAAAGTCGGATTTGCCAACACGGCGCAAAACCGCTTTGGCTCTCCGCATGCTGCCGGGCGCCCGTTGCTCATGGCGGCGCGGCCGTTGGGGACCTCGAAGCGCCGAGCACGAGGCCGCGCGCCCCGCCGCCCCTCCTCCCGCCCCCGGCGCCTCAGGG
>NW_020451038.1:1458142-1532930 GCF_003343035.1 Apteryx rowi | reverse complement strand
AGGCTGCGGCCGTGCTGCGGGCGGGCTGCAGCGGGCTTCGCCTCTTGCCCGGGGGAAGCCCGTGCTCCGTCTGCTGGGCTCGTGGCGTCCGGAAGGAGAGTCTTTCCCTGGGTGGGGTGTCGGCAAGCAGATGTGCCGAGCTACCGAATAACGGCCGAACTTGTGCCTGGGGTCTGAGCAGAGTTATCGGAGTGAAATGAGCACGCTGCCAAGCATGTGATAGGAAGGATCATGTGTTAGTGTGCCGTCGCTTCGGTACTTGCCCACGATGATTTAAGGACAGAAGTCTAAGGATAAATGCCCCCCCATTGATGTTGGGGGTGAGCTAAGTGCTTTATTACTATTATTCCCAGTGTTGTTTGTTTAAAGGGGTTATTATAAAGCCCTGAGATAACTTTTGAATGCGTTGCTAAATAGTGAAAATTCAAAACTACCTGTGTCCTCCTGTTCATGCTGCAGCTCTCTAAGATGGAAAAGATACTGGATACTTACTTGATCTGGACAATGAAACTCCACTTGTAACTTGTACATTTTTCTTCTGTTGTAGTGAATAGTGTTTGGTGTGCAAAGCACAAGTGTTTATAATTTGAAATTTTAATTGAGCTTCAGGAAAAAGTTATGTAAAATGTTTATGAATCATACTTCTTAAAAAACTTGGAATTTTGGACCTGATGCTTCTGAATATTCTCCCTTTATTAGAAGGTAACTTAAGGGGGGAGGAAAAGGTGAAATGACATGCTTTCCCTAAACTTTCAGTGCTTTCATTTGGAATTCTTATGACCTTGAACTATAATATGAGTAAAGGTTTATGACTTTTATAGATAAAGGATTCTTTTTCAGACCGATTACTGCATGTCATCCTGTGGATGTAGTGTGTTCTTACATCTGTGCTTTGGTTAATGGTTTTAAAGAAACAAGAAGAAATTAAACTGTGGAACAGATTGTTGTTATTATTAAGGAAGCATTGAGAAACCAGCTATTGTTGCAGCCCTTTTAGGCTGGGAACTTCACAGGGTAAAATGCGGGTTCTACTCCTGAAAGTGTACAGTCTAAACAGGATATGCAAATATGTGAGAGGACAAGAATAAAACATGCAAGCAGGACAAATTATATAGCAGTTTGCAGTTACTGTCTAGATTTGAATTTTTGTTTTTTTCTACAAAGAAGGGAGGTTCTGTTTAGGGCATGAAATAAGAAAAAGAAAGGCAGCAAAGTGGAGGAAAGAGAAGTAGACAGTGATTGTGGCTGGAATGAAGTTAAGGGGATGTGCAAGTGTGAGCACGTATTGATGACAACCATTATGAGTTATTTTGCCTTGCACCCAAGTTATGAATATCTTAAAACATCTCTAAATATTAAACAAATTATTGCTTTTTATGAAATATGTTCTTTAAAATACAATTCTAGATTGGAGAAAATTGCAGTAAATTGGATGTCAATTTTTAAATGTGCAATATTTCTGTATACAGTGTTTATCTTAAAAGCTCTGGTGGAGGCTTTCTTTTGTCATTGAATGCTAAGTTTTCTATTTATTGATCAGTTTGTCTTGTTTTAAGGTTTGAAAGAACAGGGAAATGAGTGTAAAGTTTTCCTGGTTGATGTTGGAAACTACAGCTGAAAGGATCTTCTGAACTTCAGTGTGTTCAGATGAAAATTTATAAACTTGATGGTGGCAAACCACTTTTCAAATATAGCTCTATGTGGTGAGGCTGTCCAAAGTGTGCGGGTGATTCCTTTGCTTCAAGTTTCTGTTCACCGTCTTTTAATCTCAGATAGAAAATTAAATTAACAAGACTGGTTGGTGTCACTTGTGCTAGTCAGAACCCTTGAGGCAAGTGGCACTGTCAGCAATACTGTCTTGCTTGTGCTCTGAAAAAACATGCTATTCCCTGCTTTATAGTTTCAAAGACCTGATAAAGGAAGAGTGATATATTCTGTGTAACAGTAGGCAAAAGTCTCTGTATAGGGTCAGAGAAATGATGTTTTATCATGTTATTTAACATTGAGGGCGGGGGCAGTCAACCATGGTGGCATGTTTTTTAAGTTTCCTTCATAACTGTTGTTGAAGAGGACTCTAGTAACCAGAAAATACTGAAGTCTGAGGCACTGATATCTTTGTCCTCTGCGAATTTTATAGAAAGGAGAATTTTTCTACCTTTATATGGGAGATCAGATCTTTTATGGTCATAGACTGCTCAGCATTTAAAGGACACTTAGAAAAGAGAGAGAAAACACACAAAATGAAAAAATCTCAGATGGTCCAACTGAACAGATCCTAACAGTGTTTTATTAAGATTGTATTTTTTCATCCTGGGCAACTTAGGATAGTTTTCAATTAATTTCACTTTGTTTTCCTAGTTTAATACTCAGTTTTTGAGTTGAAAAGACTGAAGTCAAATGGATGTTTTAAAATGTTTCCACTGAAATTTTTAAACATAAAGATAAAATTAAGCAGTGGGTTTTTTTTATAAAATATTACTTTAAGAAATTTAAAGCTAGTTTAAAAATTAACCTGTTTTTATATGTTGGGCATATGGAAGATGTCCGCGCAAATGATGTGATTGCCTTCACATTTCTACTTCAGGCACAACATTAAATTTGTGCATCTCACTAGACTGCATGTGCATGCAAAGAGTCAGAGAACACTTCAGATAACTTGTCTGGTGGATTTTTTGTTTGTTTGTTTTGAGTGCATGTGGTGATAGAATGGAGAAGTAATTTAAAATCAGAATAAATTGAGCCTTTGGTATGTGGCAAATGTCTGCATGTAGTCATAGTGACACCAGTGGTTCCTTTTCTGCCCATAATGGTACTCCATCAATGTGGTAAAAACCACTGAAACTAACTAGACTGCGAAAAAGACTTCTATTCTGTTGTGACCCTTAAGAAATTACCTCTAGATTTATGTTTATTCTCTGAAAGACTAGCATTTCATCCCTCATTTTGGTCCTTTTTGCCTGAAGTTTGTGTATATGTCATCAAGATGATGTCAGGGGGTGGCTGTTCAGCAGAGTTCAGTGTGTAAGAAGTGTGTTAAAAGATGATGATGATAACAGCAGGGAAAAAAACCTAAAATAGTATTTATCCAGTCAGCTGTGGCAGCGAGCTTACACTTGTACATATGAGCTTTCCTCAGAGCCTTTCTATTTGACCAGTATAGCTGCAAAACTGACAAGTTGGTAGAGTCAGGAAAAGATGCAAAGTGACAAATTCAAAAATCAGGCTGAAGAAGTAGTCAAGAATGGGTATGTATGTTGAAAATGTGTCCTTGACCATGACACTAGTAGTCCTAGCAGGAAAGCTCTGAAGGGACATGTAAAGGCTATAAAATGAAAGCTGTAGAAATGTTCTTCCCACTGTTTGAGACTGAGTTGTGAGCCACAAATCTGTTGGGAGCAGCAAATCTGAAGGAAGCAAGGCAGCTTTTCTCCCCTGCCAACTGAGGCAATTGCACAAAGGTCCAAGGGTGCTGTTCAAGACTTTGAGATTTAACTTTTAATTTTATGCATCCTTGGTTGTTATAGTAATCAATTAATATAAAAGCTGTGGTATTCTTGGAAATATTAAGCAAAACTAGTAGAACTAGAATTAATACTGGGATATACACTAACTTGAACAAGTCAGATGTTTAATGACGCATGACATGTATATATAATATGCACATCATTTTATATGTATTGTATATAAAGATATATGAATTTACATAAATAGATATATAAATATATAATTGTCATTTTAGACTTTTATATAAAATATTTGCATACATAATTATATATAAATATAAAATGACAATTATTTTAGTGCAAATTCCAATTTTTTTTCCCCCAGGGTTTTACCTTGGTGTTGGAGGAAAGGCTGTATACTTGAGTAGCTTCCTGAGCAAAATAGAACACTTCTGTATTGCTTTTGAAATAATCCTCTTCTCTGTGTTCTATTGTTATAGTGAAAAAACAGTGCGTATAAATCTGGATGAACAGGTAAAATCGTACTGCTTAGTTCTGCAGTCAGCTTCTCAATTAAAATTCAAGGATTTGCTAAATGTCATCTTTAAAACATCAATAGGATATTTGAGCAGAAGGGATCTAGAAGGAAGAGAGACAGTAGGGAAATGCAGGTTCCTAAATCATTAAATCTTGTAAGTGAATCTGAATAACAGTTCAGTCCATCTTTGAAATCTCTTTTTTTTTTTTTTAATTGTCAACAGAAGTGTTTGATATTTATTTAAATCTGTTTCTGAATACTTAATGCTATTCTTATTCCTAAACATCATTTGCTTATGCTTTTTTATTCTGTGCTTGTCTGGTATGTCCGGTATATTTTCCCTGCAAAATTTGTGTTTTACATCAATCACTAAGAGTTTATATAGTGTCTAAATCAATTTACAGGTCAGGCATAACTCCTTGCTGTTTTCCTGAAATAATTCAAGGAAATTTATTGAGTGATAGAATCATATGATGTGAATGTTTCAGACTTTTGAGGGAAGCAGTAAAGAGAATAATAGTCCTTCTGGAGAGTTCTATTCAAGTTTTCAGATGTGATTCAGATTCATTGATTATTGCAAGCTTTCCTGAGATACGTTTACCTTTAAATTGGAAGTGCTTTTAACTTTTTAGTAGTACATTCGCCTAATGCACTGTTCCTCCATAATTGTTAATTTCCTGGGAATAAAGCACGATAGCTCTATCCTCACTCTTTTTTATTTATTTTTTTTGTCCTCAAGCATTAAAAGGGCCTCTTTTTACAGAAACTCGTTTTTACAATATTATTGCATTGTGTGGTGCAAATTCAAATTCAACTGAAGGAATAGATGTTCTGTTTAAAATCCAGGTAGCACATAGTGGACACTTTCATGATCTAATAATTACTAGCACTACATCTCTTTATTTTTTGTGTTGAAATTGTTTCCGACTCATGTGCCTTAATAGTGATTGTAATAAAGTTGTTTTGCACTCTGCTTAAGTCATTTCTAGATTTTTAAGGAAATGGAGGAAGAAGCTCTAGATTATGATCAAACTGTTTTAAGGGTTTGAGTTTGGTATATAAAGAAATATATACACCTGCTTTCTTTATAATATATATTTAGCATGGGTGAATGTATAAGGAAGTGCTGATACCAGAAGCTGTAGAAGAAGCTTTAGAGTTTTATTTCCTCTTTGATTCTCCATCAATAATATTAAATCCATTATGAAGCAAAATTTTAATGATGCACCCCTGTTGATAATGTTTTAAGAGAAATATATTTCTGTAATTTTCTAAATGTTATAGGTCTTGGCAGTGTATTATCTTGAATGCGTTTAACACAGAAAAAAACAAGCGAAGGACTACCATTGTACAGCTGTTATACTTGCACGTCTTTGTTTTGCAGAGCCAGTTCTCACTGGCTTAACTCTGAAGGATTAAATAGAGTAACTTCAGTTAGTATTAATGGAACTTCACTCTCTATATTTATCTTGCTCACACAAGGGAAACTTGAAGATAAACTAAGAATTAAGGAAGACAGGTTTCATTTCTCTTTTAGTTAGTTACTTGGACAAAATATCGAAAGCTTTTTTCTAACCTCTGAAGCTTTTTTTTTTGCCTCTGTAGTTGCGTATCACACAAGACTTTCTTTTCAGCATTTCTTCTTAAGATTGTATTTATTCTATTAAAAGATTAGACCAGAGCTTTCTTTAATAAGTGATGTAGTATTAAGGAAAACATCATTTGTATCTTAATGAAGCCTGCAAAGAGGTTTCATCAATAATCTTCAGTGCAAAAAGAACTTTAATTTAAAATATAGATACAATATATCTTTCTTACCTGAGATAGCAGGAGAACTGAAAGTATGAAGTGAAGGGATAAACTGGCTGGCTGAGAAAGAGAATTATAAAAGAGTTGATTGAAATATGCAGGCATTACTGGATACTGCTAAACGTATATTAATTTACATCAGGAAGGAGGAAATTCTACATTGCAAGAAACCTATCTTTTAAAATCAATTTAAAATGTTGAGAATGAAGGCATACTTTTTCTTTTTTTTTAATCTTAATTTCTTTTTAATTCATATTTGTGATCTCTCAGATGCTGGTAACTTTTCACTCAACTGTTATGCTTGGTATTTTCTAACAGAGCACTTGGTATTAGCTATAACTATTAGCCATCAGTTCTACAGTAAATGATGGGTACTCTGCACTATGCATTTTTAGTATCTTTGTGTCACTGTAACAGAAAACAAATAAGGTAAATGATAAGAACACAGGTAAGAAAAGTAAGTAGTGGGGAATTTGAGAAATGTGTGTGGACAAAAGACCAATATATAAAAGGCTCTTGCACCAGGGTGCTGATTCTGTTAAAGGTTGTGGACTTAGGAGTTTCTTTAATGCAAAACAGATTATTTCCTTTTTAAAGTACAGATGTGAAAAAGAGACTATTAGGTAGACTCTCCAGAAATTATTACTTGGAACATTCTGCTGCTTTGTGTTCATTTGCATTTTCTCTGTGAGGTTCTAAAAATCCCAGTGGTCACAGTGATGTTTGATTGCTTTGATGGATAGGAATGGATAGAAGAGATTAGAGGATTTAGAAAAGAGCTTCTCTTCTAGTTCTCCCTCATACTGCTATGGTTGGGCCTGTGTTTCATAAATATACATGACTCACTGTAAAATAAACCCCAGCATTATATCAGTAGCAGTTTTGCTATTAGCCCTTTCCATATTGGGACATTTCCTTTCTATATGAAAATTAGAGACAATGAGTAGTTTTGGTTCTGCTCTGAGTATAGGCTTGGCAATTCCCTTCGGGAGGAGAGACATCTCTAGGAACACTCTGCCTTTAGGGCATATGGGAGGGACTTCTGTAGCAATGCTTTCAGTGAGCGTGTGTGTGTATATGTGTGTATATGTGTGTATATATATATATGAAAATTCAAAGAGAAATAAAATCTATCTGTATATTTAAAAAAATCATATCTGTGCCTTCCTTCTATTTCCTGATGGCTTTCCGATGGTGGCTTGAAGAACAGCTCTGCTTCTCAAAAATGACAGCCTGTAGGAGCTCCGTTTCCAACTGGCATGATGGCACAGTTCATTCTGAGGTGATCGTGCAAGAGCCTGGAATCCCACGTTCCTTTTTGGATGTTGGTGAAGTCTAACCAGAAAAATTGAGCAACTTGTCACAGAATTTCACTCTAAACTCCTCTGTGAACAAGGATTAGAATTACAAGTTAGAGATGAATTGGTATTGTGTAAAAAAAACAAAAAACAACAAAACCCCCTGCCATTAGTAACAGTGTGTTTCTGCCCTTCAGTGATGCTGAGTAGTATACAGTGAAGGAATTCAAAGCTTAAAGTACAGCTTCTCTTGTTACCAAGCATTCTAAAAATTTCATAAATATATGAAATTTATGTGAGGAGAACTGTGTATTTTTTAGCAGAAAGCTGAGAAACTAACGTATAGTCCTTCCTATGTATTTCTGAGAAAACTGTAGTGCCAAGATTCAATTCTTGGTGATTGTATATTGACAGGTTGTTACAGAGCAGGATGTTACAATGGCCCTTCATTTCCATTTCAGTTCTTCCTCCCTTGGGGTAGCATATTGTTTTGTGCTTCCTATTGGGAGAGCTGTCTTGCACAGAAGAGATTTGAGGAGAAGAAAAATGCAAGTATTTCTGGTTTGTATTTATTTATTTTTTTTCCTTTTGGGCCTCCAGTAAACACACTGCCATTTCTGTGACGGCACTTGTGCTAACCCTGCTTTAGAAATATCATTCAGGAAGAATTGCTTCCACAAAGACATATCATGGCGTAAGGATCAGGTCAGTCTCCAGTTGCCATGGATATGGGGAATGCCTCTTTATGAAGAATGTCAGAATGTCTCATGGAAAGCCCTGGAATGAAAATTCAAAGGTGATAGAATTCCCCAGTTTTTCAAAAGTAATGGTTCTGAAACTGTTAGTTTTCTAACATTTAATATTATCAATGGATCTGCTTAAAATTCATTAATATTTGTAAGGCTTCAAGCTTTCTCAGTGATAAGTTAAGAAAAGACTACTCATGAAGATAGATTAACATTGTGGTGTTCTGTCTTTGACATTTTTGGGGGAGAGGGGTGGGGAAGATTCTGCAAGCATTCTTGTTCTGAAATGCTAAAACTTCCTAGTTCTTTCACCTCTCCTTAAAGTGCTGATGTTACTTTAATTTCTGTATGCTTGAAAAATTGAAGTATTTAAACATCACTTGATGTAATTTGTATGACGAATTTAATTCTAATCCTTGAGATTGTATAACTTTATGGTAAAGAGGTATATTTGAATGGCCTTAATTTTCTCTTGTTCTCTCTATGAGCATCCCTTATATTCTTGTGAAGTCAATTTAATTTCTCACTGCTGAAAACATTTCATTACTAACAGTTTTATGCCATATGACTTAATTATATATAGCAGAATAAAAGAATATAACTTTATGATGTGTATTTGTACGCTTTTTTTTTCTTTTCATAGCTTTTGCATGCAGATATTTGTAAGTTTTCATAGCTGTAAAAGATTTGCAACGTGTGCTATGTGCAGGCAGTATGTAACAGTGACTGTGGGGAGCTCTGTAATGGAAGCTGTCCTACCAAAAATCAGTTCATCTGGAATTTGAACTATGTAGTACTTGTTGCCTGCTGCTATTAGAATAGTTTGGGATATATTTTTTATAATTCTTATATTGTACCTTTGAGGTGAAGATATGTAGGCACTCTGCTCCTTTGCGCTAGGTAAGGTAAGCAGTAAATCCGTAGTGATTTACAATGTGCGATACAAAGCAGTATGTGACAGTTGAGGTTACTAGAATACCAAAGCAATGTTTCTTGGGAGTGTTTTGTTGAGTATATTTAAAAGCAATGATGATACAGAACATCTTTGTCTTTTACTTTGAACATTGAAGTGTTTTGCCCAGTATTTTTCTTCCTGTCTGCATTAACCTAGAAGTAACAAGAGTTGTTGTTTCCTTTGAATTTGACCTGTAACAGAGAGTCTAATTACCTTGCCCTCTTTTGCTGTTCTCATGTACAGAGAAGTACTAGCAGACCTACAAGAGGGAGGCATGGCGTGTTTATTTTTTGTTAGAAGTATCAGGAATACAGATTCCCTTGTGTGTGGTCTGGGAATCTTCGGATGTCTGAACCCATGACTGAATGGTCAGGGATGCTCATACTTCCTGCAGAGAGCTCTTTTTCTCTGAGTGTTTTTTATATGTTTGGGTCCATCAGATACAGCTACTTTTTACTAAAGCCACATCCTTTTCAAACTTCTCAAATATCATTGGAATATTAAGAGGAAAGAGCCTCAGAAACAGAAGTAATAATTCTGGTGACAGTACAGTAAATGTCATGAAGCCAGGACTTGATATTTCTAGTTTAACCCCCCCCCCAACCAGTAATACTGTTCATAAAGAAACAAAATGAACATACAGTATTAAACAAGTTGGTACACAATCATTATAAAAGTTATTTATTTCCCTTTTAATATTTAAATTGTGGGTTAACCCTTCACAAACCCTTCAGTTCAGCCCTTGGAATGGCAAAAGTCTAGTTCATTTAAAGAAGTTGCATTTGATATGGCTTGACTGAATAGCTAAACAGTACTACCATTTACAGAGAAGAGTGTTCAAATAGAAAAGATCAGTATCTGCAATGCATATGACTGCAGTTGAATTTGTTGGAAATGTTGGAGTTAAGTAGAAGTCAAAGTTTGGAGAGTGTGACTGCTTATACGTTATCAATGTTCATAATGGGAATGAAAATAGTAAGAGTTTAAAAATAAAGTTGACAGGCATCAAGGGTGTAAGGCAGGATCTCAGGTTAGCGAGAAGACTTAGTTACATTAATTTTCTGTGACAGTGGGCAAACTTGCATGTTTTAAATGTTAAGATCTATATCAAATATCATTGTGCTTCTCTAAAGGCTAAAGTTTTGTCACTATGAAGATTTTTTCTTTTAATGTAATGACATGGAATTTTGTAGCATATTGGAGTTTTGCAGAACCTGCTCACTTTATTCTTTGAAAATAATAGAAAATAATTGGACATAAAATGTATCTGTCTGCCTTTTACAATGTTTTAAAACCTTTTTTTTTGTAAATCTGAAAAAAAAAATCTGACCCTGTACTAAAATAAGCATGTCAGGGTCTTTTCTCTGGATGTAAGTAATCTAATAACTTTACCATTAATGCAGTAATCAAGGCCCATTTGGAATTATCTTCTGAAATTATTTCAAGACTTCTTTTTATAAAGTAGTGTACTGTTTCCACTATTCTTTGTTCTTGCTCATGCTCATTTTGCAGAGGACTCCAATAAGGCACCTATCTCCTAGAGGCCAGAAATTTTGTGAAGGTAGTTTGTCATTAATGAACAAACCTGTAGAATATTTGTTTGTGCATTATGAAGTACTATATATATGAACTGATTTTTGAAATGAACACAGTTCACTTTCTACAGTAATGTTTCTTTTTTCTTGCTAATTTATGGTGATTCCTCCTGTCATAAGTGTAAATTACTATATGGTCATATATTACTTATTTTCACCTCTATACTGTATTTTAGATTATTTTCTCCTACCTGTACGTAGCACTGAATTTACAAATTGTAGCTTGTCTCTAGCATTTTACTTTTAAAGGAACAGCCTGACTGAACTGGAAGAACTACCTTCCTCTGTGCAGAGAAACAGAGAAAACAGTATTTTAGTTAAAATGTGCATGTATGTTGTTATATTTCTTTGTAAGCAAAGCCGGGGTGGATGTGATTTTGTACCAAATGGAAGTATGGGAAGAAAGATGTCTAAGAAAATATTTCAAAGATGCAGTTAACTACACTTAAAAAAGGCAAAACCTGACCCCTCCCTCCAGTTATTCCATGTAAGGCAGTGTGTGACAAAATACATTATAAAAAAAAAAAAAAAAAGCTTGCCAATAAGCTTATCCCATCTTCTGAACAGTCATAGAACTAATGACCATGCAGATATTGTTGTCACTTTGTTCTTATGACTCTTTCCGAGGTTTGGTATGTCTCTCTGTATCATGAACTTTTCAGAACAGATATCTTGTAGCTGTAACGCTTATCTCTATAAAGCCTGGAAAATGCAGTGCCTTTAAAAGGACATTGGCTGTTCTTGCTATCATGCTAGTTTAAAGTTAGGAAACATAATTAACAAGAATTTTAATTATAATTGGTGCAAAATGTTTATTTACTGAATTGTCAAAATAGTAAAATATTGAAGAAATACTGCTGGGCTGTATCAACAAGGAGTTTGTTTCCAAGTGGCCGCTCTTGCAGGCTGTGACAGGATAAAGTAGCTGGAATATGGGTAAGGGTTCTCCGCCTGCCAGGTGACTGTACAGGGAGCTGAAGTAAAGGCCATGTCCTTTTGGGGGGCTTGAGAAGCAAGGGCCTTTGGGACTGCAGCTCACTTTGGTCAGGGAGATCTTACTGGCATTTTTATGACAGGATAAATGATAAATTGTGCCCTCTTGCAGGGACTTGAAACATTCTTGGGAAAATAAAAGAGGGTTTTTCCTGGGCTGATGAGAATGTGCTGAATTCTACTATTATCTCTTCTTAGTGAACAGGACAGGTCTGTCTGTCTTCCCCCTTCCTCCTTTCCCCAAATAGCTCTTACTGTGAAAATGTACCGTATATAATTACTGGAAGGTTTTTTTTTTTTTTTTCTTCTTTCTTTCCATCTAGGAGATCTTTGTCTATCAAAATATTTCTTTACATGAAGATTAGTCTTTTTACAGCTGTGTTATTATATAAGAATATTGTTAAATTTTGACTTAATGAATATTGTTAGAAGCTTAAATCTGAAGGTGGAAAAGCTGTAAAGTATATTCACTCTGAGATATGGTACAGATTTTTTTTTCCCTCATACTTTTGTGTATTACAACTTGAGCATTGCCCAGATAAAGAATTTTAACTTCCATAATTTTAAATCTTCCATACTTAGTCTACTCAAATTTATTTATAGTTTGTTTGATAAAATACACTGTTTCCAAATTATGTTTCAATGAAACAAGATCTACTTGTGGATTATTGATGGATAATTGCACTGGTCATGCAGTAGTATTTGGTATTGTATGCATATAGGATCACAGAATTGCCAGAGATGTTAGCAGTAATAATCCTGCAGAATCCATGATGATCTTCTGTTCCTTCTGCGCAATCTCATCATTCTGTGCCACTCCCCAGTCCTCTGGCTGTCGTCTTCCTCAGAGCCGAGGCTGTGCTACTTGCCGCAGTGGTGGAGAAGGGCTGGGTGTGAGTCATGTTTCATTTTCCTCTCCCCAGCAAAGCACTCGACCAGAGAAGCAACGTGGATGGCAGAGTCAGTATTGCTCAGACAGAGAATTCTTGCAGCCTAGAGACATGGGGAAGCGAGGCAGAAATCCTGGTGCCCAGCGCTGTGATTCTGAAGACATAAAATTCTGTAAGGAAAAGTCCTACCATCCAGTGAGGTTGGATTAACTGGCAGTATATGAGGAGTACAGTGGGTGGAAAGTGAATGTGGCTTGTAGTCTTCCAAAACCCTATTGATTTTTTCCTTTAAAAAAAAAAACCCAAAACAAAAAACAACAACAAACAAACAAAAAAAACCCCAACCAACCAAAAAAAACCATTAACAGTATTTCAGTGCTTGGTGGCACCTCTCCCATCACTACTATGTGTTTCTAGGACAGATTTTTTTTTTTTTAATGAAAAACCAATAACTTCAGTTTTAAGTATATCTAGAACTTTTTATAAACAAGTAATCAAGGTTTCCAGGCTTTGGTTATTAGAAATTAAAAGGCATTGTTACATAGTTGATCAGATGTGATATGATACATGATATGATTGTTCCAAAACATATTTTTTGGAACATATCAGGTATAATTATATGGGAACGCTAGTTATTCCAACACATTTTTTATTTCACAAGCCAGTAACAAATCTTTATTCTTTTATTAAGGACCTAATTCAAAATCTGTTAAAATCAGACTTCAGTAAGAATTGAGCCAGTGCTTTAAAATGTTGATCTTTTGAGAAAGGTCATTCAAACCCTGTTCAGGCAAAAGTGAATCTTTTCAGTGGTGATTGTTTACAGGATAGTGTACTGTATTCTAGAAAATAGTGACTTGGGGAAGGATGCCGAGGTTATCGTAGATAATCAGCTGATAATAGATACCTGTTACGGTGTTGTGGCTAAGATGGCTGATAAATATATTGAGGTTTGTCCAGGATGTGGATGCTTGTTAGCTTTTATGTGGCATTAGTAGAAAAAGTACTTGCTGAGTATGATATAGTAGGGTCATCACTGAAATATTTTTAAAGGAGTCAAGAAAGTGCTCAGTTTGTAAATAGGGAGAATATGCCCTGTGGTAAGAAGTTGTAGAAGCTTAGCTTATTTCTCTGCTCCTCCTCCTTCCCCCCCCCCCCAAAAAAAAAAAAAAAACCAAAAAACCAACAACCTTCCACAGCCAAACAAAAAAAGCCCCAGCTAACCCAAACCCTAAAGAATGTCTCCATCAGAATTTGTAGTTACCTACCTGCAAAAAGAATGTCTGAAACTACAGGGCCCCTTTATGCCTCTATCTGTAAATTAAGGTTACTTTGTTTGCCTTTTTACCATTGGAACTTAACTGGAAACAAAGTGTGATGTTTTAATGAGCTTTTAGAGCATCTTGCCTAGGCATATAAAGGTATTCTTATTCCCCGATTTAYGTGTGGTTGTGTAAGATTAGGCTCTGAATCAGCTTGAAGTGAAGCTTGATGCTGGTGTTCCTAATTGAAATTCCTCTTGCTCTTTTATACAGATCGAATTAGATGACTGCAACCTATTCTAGCTTTGTCTTACACAAACCTTGTGAAAGCATGCTGTGTTTCATCATCCAAATCAGTAATGAAAGTAGAAGTGACTCGGGCAAAGAACCAGGGACTTCTGTGTGCCTCTTATTTTAGTCGTGGGATGCTATTCTTAAATCCTACTTGTGTAGTTACAATTACAATCCTGAGCTCAGGTTGACCCAACAAGTACAGCTGCATAACATCCATATGAGGCACACAAAACACTGGCCTGTCAGTGTTGCTGGTTGCTTCTGCTGTGCTTCAAATCTTCCCTTCTTCCTTATTTTTCTTCTGAATTGCTCTCTTTTGTAGAACTAGTTCAGTTATAGTTGTTTCTTACTGTCAGTCACATGAGATGCAGTATCTGATTGTGAGAGCGAGCTCAGTCTGTTTTATCTGAGACTGTAAATAGCTAAGAGGCAAAAGGAAAAGCTTCTTAAACTGTATCTCATCCCTAAGTGCCCACAGTAATTCTTCCCTTCTATTCTAGTGCAAACTCAAGGATGTCTGTAGGATACTGTATATCACTGATGAAATTATGGTTGACATTTTTGACTTTGCATTAAAACACACTGGAAGCCCTGATACAATCAGTGGTTGTCTCTCAGCTGGTTGTCTGCTCAGGTTTGGGACCGAGACCTTGCTGTTTCTTCCGATTTTGTTGCACTTTAGTCACAGCGTGTTCCGAAATGGTGGTGGATATGCAAGACTTGGCAGAGTGTGAGTGTAGGCCTGAGACTGACCATGTATGTATGCCCGAGCCCGAGCAGTTGTGTCCTCCTCTTCTGCTGAGTGCAATTGACTTACTGTGTTAGAAGCTGTACTAAAGCGAAGCAATATCCAGTATGCCAGTTAGTCTATCAGAGAAAGGCAAAGGAATTGAAACAGTTGGATTCTGATGGTTTTCTTTTCTTACGCTGCCTCTACTTGTCTAATTATTTTTGTGGTGATCTATCTATTTCTTAGAAGCAAAAGTCTTGAAGTTTTATTAGATTTTTCAGAAAATGTCTATCGTGATACTATAGCAAAGATAATGGAAGACAAATTCTCCAAGAAAATGCATATTTCATGAAAAATGAGTGTTGCTGTTCTTAAAATGTTTCTATGTCCCTTTTACCTACTGATAAGATTTAAACAACTTGCAACATATATAAAAAATCAGTTTGCATTTGACCACATAACTATTCAATTGGATTGTACAGATAACATCAGTTTGTGTGTGTATATGTAATATCTACTTCTTCCTCTCTATAGATGTCTGATCACTCTGCCCTGTTTGTTAGAAACTTTAATAAAATACTGCAAACTGAAAATATGTAGATGATTGGGAAAATGTGACTTTATATAACTACATATTGGCAAAGATTTGAAGCAAATGAAGCTGCTATTAACTTGTTTAAAAAAAGGCTAACTATTATCATCCATTCAAGAATAATTTGTCTGGCATTACAAGAAAGTGTCTTAAATCACTGAGCACACCTATTAATTAAGTTCTTTTATTTAGGTCCTCTTACGTGTTTAGTAATGCTGGAGTTTCAGATTTTATTCATGCTTTGAGCTTCACTACATAGTTTCAATTGCACTGTAGTTCAGTTTTCTTTGCCCTTCTTTCTATGGAAGTTAGATACTATTAAGCATCTCTTATAATGAAAGATGTGTGTTCAATCGTTGTATCAATCATTGTATCAATCTGTGGCTCTCTTTGAAAGTTATGGCTGAATATAAATGATACTTTGCTTTTAAGTAATTTAAGATGTTAGTAAACTATATTAGATATGGATGGTATTGTAAAACTGCTCCAAGATGGTAAATACTTGATTTTTTTTTTTTAAGATACCTTCTATGCCCTGATACTACATTATTTAAAGTCACTATCAGTCTCAGTAGGACTTTATAATAAGCCTGCAAAGCAGCTGCCAAGTGCAGATATCCAACATTTACATTCAGTGTTGTGTGATGGTAGCTGTGACATGATTCCAATTAAAAGCTTGGTCTGCACACTGCAGATGTCTTCTGAATATTAATGTGTACTACAGACAGAGCAGATGGAATCTTTTTAAAATACAGTGCAGTGAATGGAAAATTAGGGTTGGGTTTCTGATGGAAACTGGGAGGTAGTCAAAGTTTTTTTTTTTTTTTTTCTTTGTTATGCCTTGCTAAATCACAAGAATATCTGTGTACTGTCATCATCTTTCTTTACATATAGGAGGAAATCAACTCTTCATTATGCATCCAGATAAAAATACAGCATTATGTCTTACTAAAATTTTTTTAAATGTCAAATGTACTGAGAAAAATATTAGGAGTGTATGCAATGTCTGCTGTGCCTTAAAAGATATGCCATTGCCTAAAGGACAGATGATGCAATAGGTAATAGTTGAAACATAGAAAGTCTAGGAGATATTTGAGGAGTTGTTCATTGACAAAGACCATGTAAAAGTATGTATCTGTGTGTTTAATTGGGATTTGAACATGCCTTGTGAGGAGTATTAGGAAAAGTTCATCCCAAACAGGAGGGATAGCATAAAACTAGGAATAAAAGAGGATGACAAGAACATCAGTGATGCACCTTACTGTAGTGTGTTGCAGAACCAAAGTTAGCTTCCAGAAAACAGCAGCAATCCAGTTGTGAGGATATGTAGATTAATTACTTGTGTGTTTACCTTGCTTCTCTGGTGAACCAAAATATGAAGTAAAGTGCTGGTAGTAGAAATATATTAAAAGTCTTGGAAATAATAGAGTAAGTGTGGTATTGAAACAGAAAGAAGGGTTGTTTCTAAATGAGTGGGAATTGTAGTTGTCCTCCTTTCTGCTGTTGTAGTCATCCTTTTGGGCAGAATGCAGGAGTGTGAGAAGGGAATGAGTGTACCAGGAGAAGAGTTTATAGAAAAGGCAGTGACAGGATATGTGAAATATGTAAATCTGGTACACTGTTTAACTCACTAGTGCTATTACTGTAATTGTGACGTGCTTGCCTCCCACCCTTTTCATACTTAATTTTACAATAGAGGTTTCTGGCCTCAGCAAGGGTACTTGCTTCAGTGATCTATGTATACTTTCAGGGAAGTTGGCTGTGTGGCATTCTTGAGGATAATACTCAATTGATAGAGTGTTTTTAAGATCTAGACCGCAGTAAGACGGAGAGCAGAATTGCCCTCGAGGTTTGTGAGAGAACAGCAGTGACTGCGTAATCTCAGAATGAGGAGGAGCTGTGTCTGAACCTCAGGCAGCTAGTTCTGGTGTTGCAGTCTCAAACCACGGGTGTGGGTGCCGTTCCCTTTAGGAAGGAGTGTACAACGTTCCCAGCAGAATCAGGCTTACCTGTATGCATCTGAGATTGAGAGGCCTGCAGTGGGTCATTGCTCTTGTGGAAGTTTTCGTAATGTGTAATATGTTCTGTTGGTTGGGATAATAGTGGGACTTTTAATTAGGCTTCTGAAAAAGGAAAAACCAGGTGAGCATGGCTGATTTCACTGGCAGGTCAGGAGTGACTGAGACCGTGCTCTTTGGGACAAGGACTTGCATACCTTAGGCTTAGTAGTGGCTCTGGGCTGTGACAGAATACAAGTTCTTTATAATAGCGAAATATATAAAATATTTAGCTCAGGTTTATATGCTTTTTTATTTTTTGTTTGTTCCAGTTTTATTCACGTTGTATTGACTCATACCCAGCTCATTTCTCTAAATGTTGGAAAGCCATCCTTTATAAAAGAGGCACAATGAATCCTTTATGGAAGAGACAGTTGCAAATAATCAAAATGGAATAACTGACTAGACATAACTAACTGACATTTTCTGATTCTTTTGGAAATTATCCTTGGGATTTCCAAATATGTTCAGTGAAACTCAGCTTTCCAAGTAAGCCACAAGAGATTCAAGTGTTGTTAATTTTTAACATGTAGTAGTGACACTGCACCTTATCATCAATAAAAGGATAAAGATTAGTCAAAAGTCTTTAAGGTCTGACATTTTAAATGATCTGAACATACGAAGTTAAGTCTTCTAAGTATCTTGGAAATCAAATCCGTAGTAAAAATCGCTTGAAATACAAAAGTGAGTTTTACTTTAAAAGAATCATATTTGTCAGTTTTTTAGTATCTTCCATTTTTGCAGTGATGGCAGTCTGGTAACTAAAGAGGTGAAATTTGAAACCTGGACTGGTAAGGTAACAGAAAAGTCAAGAGACTTGGAAAATGAAGAAGCTGTCCTTCCTTTTGCCACTTCACCAAGACATGTGGGTGAGCTGCCCATATTTCTTGTTGTTTGGGAGATGCTTCATGGCTCCCTAGATGAGATACAACTGTCTTCTCCTGTCTGAAGCATGTATTTTAATGAAACAGCCATTTCTCCTTCATGTGGCGATTCTACTAGTCTGTAGTTTCAAATTCATCTTTAACTCTTTCTAGCTTTTTCATTTTCAGAGCATCCCCATAAAGGCTCTTCCAAAATGTGGTCAGTATCCTAGTTTTTTTCCTTTGTCATTTACTTAATGTTTGGTTTATAAGCCTAACATCATTTTGGCTCTTAAAACTTCTGTAATACTGCTAATGTGGCTCCCTTGCTTCCCTGTTTCTGAAATGCCTTCCTCTCTGCTTGGGTTTAGGAGCAAGCTTAAGTTTCCCTTTCTCACTCGTCACCTTAGACTGCCTTACTGTGTCTTACCTTGCAGTACCCTCCTGTGTCTCGTCTCTTCTCTGACAGTCCTTGAAGATTTATCAGTTTCTTCTCAACTCTCCTAATACTACGAGGCATCCTTCCTTTTCTGTGCACTGTATAATTTTGTCGTTCTAATCTTTGAAAAAAGTCTGTCATTTCAGTCCCTAACCATCTCTGTTGTAATGTCATCATGCAGTTTTATCTTTAATCACTGTCAAATGAGTCCTTTCAGCTGAGGTTGTACATTAGGACTGGGGATTTGTCTAATTCCATGTTTGTAAAGCAAGCACTCATCTTATTGCTATCTATTGCATCTTTATCATATAGACTACACTCATGAAAAACAACTCCTAAAAAAAAAACAAAAAAAGTGCCAGCTTTGGTGTTTGGCTAGATCTCTGAAACACGTCAGCAAGAAATAGGAGAGGGCTGTGTGGGGAATGCCATTGCAATGTCAGATAACATGGAATGCTGCTTGATAGTTCTTCATTCTCCCATGACTTGTACTTACATTTCAGTCAGGCTGTATTAACTCCCGAATTCTGTGAGCAGGGGTTCCTTGCATAATGCGATTATGGTCCTTTTTGGTACTGAATTAATATCTGATAGAAACAATCAAAATAGTATAATCCCATAATATGCAAATTCAGTCATGGAATGAGAATACTAAAATAGTGATGTATTTTCTAAAATGTCTTAAAAGAAACAAATCATACATCTTAATAGCAGTTCTTGACTAGGACATTATGACCAGAGATTTCATCAAATTTTTTCAGAAAGCTAAGTTAAGATTTATGGTTTTCTCAGATTTGTCAGCTTTTTAAAGTCTGTCCATCCCAGAGTGCACATTAATTTTTTGTATGTTTAAAAAAGAGCCAACCTAATGTTGACATAAAGTATGACAGCTTTAATAGCTTTGTAAAATGTCTTTTTAACTGACATGGACATCTTGCTTGTTGACTTACCTTTTCCTTTAAAAAAAGTTAGTATATTTTTTTTCTCTCAGAGGGGTTTTAAAACAACTCTGAAAGCAAGTACCAGGAGCTTCTTTAAGATGAGGCTTCTGGACAGTGTTTTTCCATTTTATTTCTGTAATTTCTAAGTCCAAATTAAAAAAATCAATTAAATCTGGAGACCAGGATGTGTTGCTTCTTTGCATTATATATTATTGTCTTTAGCTACTTAAGACAGTTTTTGTTTTGTTTTTTAATACAGGAACTGAAGACATGTCTATGCCTCTATAACTTCTCCTGTAGTAGAGAGAGAAACTGTGTTTAATATTAATGTATTTTTTGTTATTGCTTTTCAATTTAATAAATATAAAAGCCTCTTACTGAAAACTTTTAACTGTGTGTGTACAGAGGCAGTCCTGGACTGTGGTTTCTATTTTTCTGCCTTTCTGTTTGTTTTTGGCTACCCGTGCTCTGTCTGTTCATCTCTGTAAAGAACTCGCTTCCTTCCTAGTGTTGCCTGACCTTTTGTCTTCCTCCAAATATCTGGCATGCTTCAGTTGATGCATCAAAATCTCTCCCATCCATCTCAAACCAGATTCCGAGTTTCCATCCTCTTCTGGAGGAGAGGGGGTGAAAAAAAAAAAAAAGGCATCCATAGAACACTTGTCACTTTCTTTCCCTTTTCCCGTAACGAACGATATATTGGCATGTAGGCGGTTATGTACCAGAGCTGTCTGAAAAAATCTGCTGGTTTGTAGCTCCACTCGGAGTCCCTACTTATCAAGCAGAGATCTGGAAGGGGTTAGTGGAATTTGCTGCTGTCCAGGAGGGACATCCAAATGGAAGTCATGGATGCCTAACTTTATATTTGTATTAGCCACAAGGAGCCCACTTATTTTACTTATATATTCAAAAATGAGTTTAGATGAGCATTTAGTAAAGTACGATTGCATATGTGGTGATGAAAGTCTTCTTTTCTGCTATAGCATTAAATTTTAATTACTAGAAATCCTTAAATGTTGATTCTCCAATCTTCAAACTTTCTCACAATTGCGATGGTTCGTTTTGATGTGAGTCCATTAACATCTTGGTGTGTGGAAAAACAGTATGACAGCTGTAGTCTAGCACTTCCTTATCATAACTTGATATAACATTCCATAGCGACAGTCACGTCTCAGATTTATACTCCACTCTGCTTCTGGTATTTCAGCTTTAATAGCTTATAGTGTGAACTCGCATGTTTTGATAATCTTAACTGACTTGTTAAATAAGAACCGTGTACATTCTGTTTCTCTCTTTGTTCACATAGGATGATTTTGTGCCATAATTCAACGTGATAGTACTCTGGAAGTCATTGCTGCTGATTTGTTTTATTCATACCTGTATTGTATGCCTATGCTCTTTGGACTCTGAGTGCTGTACTACTGAATTTATGCAACCTATTGTAAACTTTGCTCTCTCTTTCATCAGGAAGCCTTCAAAAAGTTGTTGAGTTGATCAGAATGTTGCACTGAAGACTTGTATTAAAAGAAATCAAATTTTTGTATGCGCAGTTGACTTAACTTAGCCTGCCTATTACTATAAACTGTATCCAGGATCAGAAGCAATTGGTATGTGTCCCCCCGGCCCCAACTGTAATTAAAAAGTGTTCACAGAAGTCAGTAAAAATGAAACTCCTTGGAGAAGGAGGGGAAACAGAGTTTCTAAGGTATCCAATACAGAATGGTAATGTCTAGTACTCCAAACTCATGCCTGGAATGATAATTCTTATTTTGTCCCTGTTTTTTTTTTTTTTTTCCTGTGGCCCTGAACAGATCTCTTAAGCTTTATTTATCCTTTCTGTAAGAATTTAATACACTTATCGCAATGCATGTTGATGTACTTCGTATGTGTAAGAGGAGGGTAGCCTTAGCTGGGAGAATGATTGCTGTCATTTTTCTGTTCATTTCAAGCTTTAGCTTCTTCTGTAACCTTATGAAGCTTATGAACAGTAGTGTAGAGAGAAATAACCTATGCTATTACAGAAGTAATATAACTTTTAAAAAAGTTTACGAATGTTCTTTACTAGTCACTTTTCAGTACACTGAAGGGATCCTAGGCATTGTAGGAAAAGCAGTCTTTTAGATATGGTTTGTAATTTGGGGAATAATTTTACTGTTGAATTGTTTGGCATAAATGCTTTTAATTTTGGTGTTGATTTGAGTTTTAAGGCATTGGTAAAGTAGGTAATATCTGTGTCTTTTTTCTTTCACGTACTCTTTCAGAAACGGAGCTGAGCTTTCATACCTACCTATAACCACAGTCAGAACTCTTGTAAGCTAAGCACAGTGAGCCAAACTCCAGCATCAGATATTTCAAAGAAAATCTCGACACTAAAGCAAACTAAAGAATTTTGGAGAAATGCCTGTTCTTTCACCTTTAGAAAGTATAAAATAGATGTATGTTTGAGGTCAGTGATTCCCAGCATTACCACATACTAGTCTGAAGTTCTATGTGCCTAATTTTTCATGTGAGAAAACGGAACAAAATGCAGTCATTAAACAGCAAATAGCACTACTGCCATGAAAGCTATACTACCACATGTTAATGTGAATCACATTTGTGAATTAGACTAGCATTAAATAAATAAATAGGATGACATAAATCTATTTTGAGGAGGGAAAGTTGTGCAGTCTTTTATTAGCAAATGTGTATGTGACTGTTCTTGCAGAGTTAGTTAGCTGATCAAAGGTAGTATCAAGCGTTTTTGAAAGTCTGAAGCTGAGCACCTTTATAGCATTGCTTCTTCCATGAGTGTTTTTGGTAGCACTGCTCCTGCAAAAGAGCCTTCTTTTGAGGAACAGAATTTTGTGACAAGGGAATTTGTGACCAGTTCTAGAATCTAATTGAATTTACAGTTGACCATTGCTCAGCTGTAGCAGTATCAGGCTTATGAGGAGGATCTCAGTCTGTTGTAAACATTAGAGGAATGATTATAAGACTGATTGGCCAGCACATGGAGAGGTCTTTTCAGTGCAGAWGTAACTTAAAAAAAAAAAAAAAAAAAAAAAAAAGTAAACAAGGTTTTAACATGTATATAATGACTTGAAGCATGATTTTCATTTTTATTACCCTTTGAGACACAAGAGAGAAGTAAAATCCATTTAGGAAATTTCAAAGCAATTTTTTTCCTTTTCATGATATAAATATTATGATGAGAAGGGGAAATTATATGTATAGGAATATCTATTATTTTTTTTCCTTTTTCTCCTAATGCATGAAAAGGAGACTGCTGAGTGAAATTAAGTGATACTGACATAAAGGTGATAATTTCATACTTAATCAGCGTTTGATTTTTAAACTAGAGAACTAGCTGGTTTTAAAAATTGAGGCTCTAAAGAAGAATCCCAGAGCCAGAAACTTGTAAACTCTTCTTTCTGTGAAAACAGCCTCTGTTAATTCCTGTCTGGTTCTTAATTAAGTCTGTGCCTCAGATCAGTCTGGAAAATGTGCAGATGTTCAGCAAACACTTCTGATTTCTTTTTTGCAACAGATGAGTAGGACCAATACCCTACGTCAGTTTTAGCAAAAGTGGGGAATGTGTGGCTGGATATGTCTTTCCTGCTCTGACGTCTTTTGACTCTTAGCACTTGCTGTTGGCTGCCAGGGAGGAAATTGGACTGTTTTAGTCTCTTCTGGAACAACAGTTTAATTTACTTCTGTTTTAATTGTGTTTACCTGATCACTGGGTCTTGGTTTTGCATGACCCAAATAAAAGCAGGCCCTATGCCAAAGGTAAGAAACATTTGGAAGTTGAGTGTTGCTGCACCTGAGGTTTTGACATAGTGGAGAGTTTATAATACTGTTATCTCACAAAAAAATTTTTTAATCTCATAATTTCTGCATTTCATATGTGACTGACTTGAGAAAAGACCCACTGGTGTGCAGGAGGGAAATTCTAAGTATGAATACAAAAAATGTAATTGTTTCCTGTTTCAAAGTAGCAATTTCTCTTTATTATTGAAGAGACCAACCATACTGAGTGGCACTGGATTGATATGCTGGATTGACTGTATTCTAGTTACAGTATAGGCAGATGTGTGCTCTAATGGTTGTGCTAGTGTAGGAGGTTACTGTTGTTGGTGTATCCATGACTATTCCTTTGCTTTAAATTAACCACGTTTTTGCAATCAGCCTAGGAGCTGGCTTGGGTTAACTGTAAACGTGTTAGTCCTTGCTGTCCAATTTCGTTTTCTGAGAGAGTTGCTCTCCAGAATCCCTTAATGTCAGGCTTTTCTTTGTGTGTGCCTCATGACAAGACAAGGGGATGCTGTAGGACTGGCTGTCAGGACAATCCTGAAAAATAGTCGTAAACAAAGAGAGCCTTTCATGGGTACTCCAGAACAAAAGAAAATGCAAATCTTCTGTAGTAGGAAATGTCACATTTTATCTCTTTAGCATAAAAATAGTCATCATCTGACAACATATAAAAGTGAACCTAAAATTTTATATGTGTTAAAACTGTCACTGGTATAAGGAAAAGCAAACTATCAATTTAATCTTAAATGCTTTGTGGAGGCAGAATAATAGTTCTCTCTTAACTGTCCTTAAAAGGTTATGGTCCCCCCCTCCTCCCCCCCCAGTGGAAAACTTGATGTTGTTTTGATGGCACTGAACCCTGCTATAGGATAAAGTAATCAAGATTATAAAAGAAGCCTTAGTCTTTGAAAAGTGGGTTTTTTTTCCTAGGGTGCCCAAATAATGTCAGGGTTTCCTGTAGCAGTATGGGACAACTCCGTTCAGAGGTTAAAATTTTGTTCTCAAACATGAATGAGTAATGGCTGTAGTAATCAAAACGTGGAGAAGAAAGTGTTTGTGCACAAGACAGTGCCTGAAGTAAAATCACATGGTTACTCACTGATGAACACCGTTTTCTATTGCTAAAAAAATAAACTCCAGATAACAGGACAGAAGCAAGTATTTGTGAACTATTACTTGAACAAGATTTCTCGTTAGTGTGGACTGATTCACGTGAAAGTAATTCAGAGCACTAATTTAAATAATGATTTAATCAACAGGCAGGAAACCTATTTAAATCTTGCAGTTCCTGAAGAAAATTGGATTCTCACCTTTGGGTGATGTAATTTAGTTCAGCTTTTGCTAGCCGGGGTGGATAAGTTGTATTGGTACTTGCTTCTTGTTTAAGGTTATACCTCAGTATATGTTTATTCATGTTCTTAACTTTTATATTGCTACACAAAAAATGGCATGGCACATTTTTAATTGGATTAATCTTTACTTGTGACAAACTGAATTTGAATGGAAATTACCTTGGTTTAAAAATAACCAAATCAGGATTTGAGAATAGTTAATCATTTAATTGAAACGGTTTTGAACTAGTTCAGATGCTTTTACTGTAAATGTATCAAGTTGTTTTGGTCTTAGTATTTCTCCTGTTGTAAATCACTTCTTTGTAGTGGGAACTGAACAAATTGTTTCTGGTCCTCTTATTCTTCAGTGTCTTAGAACTAGTAGGCTTTAGTCTCTTTGTTTCTAGATAATAAGAGGTGAGTTTTCCTGTTTTTTAAGGTTCAAGTCTGCTTATCATCTTTGGGTAGTTACTCAGTTGAATTAGCTCAATAAGCTAGAGACGAGAACGAATATACTGTTGCAGGGCAAATGACTGTCCAGAGCAATATTCTGTCTCCAGTGGTGGCTACAGGCAGATGACTATGGAAGAGTAAGAACAGGGCAAAAACGTATGCCTGTTTTCAGTTCAGAGGTTTGCACGAGTTTGTTGTGGTTTATTTAATAATGCAGAATGGATCTGTCTTCCAAGTGCTTGTCTCCCCTTGAGCCGATATACGTTTCTTGCATCCCCGGTGTCCTTTGACAAGTGATAAATGTGCCGTCCTTATTTGCAGGAAAGGTTGCTGCTGTCAAAAATTGGTTAGATGTTTGAAAATAAAGTTTCATGAGTTCTCAGGTTTAGCATAGAAGTTTTGAGTCTCTTCAAGCTTATGTATGAAACATACTGCTTCACTAATATTTTTATATAGATTATGCTGTGCTACAGAAATGTAGACTTATATATATATTAAGTTGTAAAACTCAAAATAATCTTTAGCAATATTATTACAGAAAACCAAACCCTGACATACCATATTATAATCTAGGCTAGTTTAAAAAAATTATCCTGACTGATGTTCAGATGCTAAAAGTGACTCAAGTGATATACATGTAGCTTATTTAAATGAGAAGGGTTTTGAGCCCAGACCATTCTTACAGTGCTCATATCACTTTTAAAGATGGTTTTGATGCTTTTGTTTCTGGACTAGATTGGACGCATTCACTCTATATACTCTAAGTAATTCAATGATGGTAAAACCTATGCAGTTGGCCTCCATAGAAAATTCTAGCAGCATGGTATGCTTTAAAACACTCTGCATAGGTGATGTCTTTGTTTTTTCCACCAAATAAATTTACTTAATAGACAGTGAATACTTTTAAAGGATGGTGATGTTCATGCAGTTTCAGCAGAATTTTGCTCATGAATGGAAGTTTGGGTTGTGTTTCTCATTGATGTCCACAACTGGCTGGATGCGGAGCGCCTGTGCTCGAGTGGTTCACAGGCCAGAAGGCCAGTGTGGGTTCTTATGATTTGCTAGTCTGAGTTCTCCATGACAGACTCTTCTGAACGATTTCCTGCTTCTAATTTTAGCTAAAATAAAACCGAAGAATACTTCCTGGGAAGAAAAATATGACCTTAATAGAAGAAATTCCAGTTGCTTTTAAGCCTTAGCTTCTTGTTAAGCTCAGATTTTCTCCTTGTTAAAATATTTAGCTGATAACTCTAAGGAGTTATGTCTTTTTTTCCCCATCCTCTCTTCTGATTTCCTAAATCATTACAAAAGACTACACAATGTCAATCAAAATTGGTCTTGTTTTTCCAGTAGTATGTTCAGTTATGCATTTAAATATAGCCTTAAGGTGGTTTTAATACTCAAAAGAAGCTGAATTCTTCTGTATTTGCTTGAGAATACATTGTTATTCATAGTCTGGTAGTGCTCAGATACTCCAGGTGGGAACAAAGAAAAGAAAAAAAAAAAAAAAGTTTAAAACTTTTGAGAAATGGTTAGATTGTCAAGACCTTGGTAGCATGGGTTTAAATCTGACTGTGTGCAGTGCACATACTTTGACATGGTAGAAAGGTTCAGCTCTTTCCTAAGTATTTAAGGAAGGGAATAGAAGGATCACAGGTTGTATCAGACTAATGCAATTATCAGTTTGGTGGGGAGAGGGACTGGGAAAATACGAAGCATTCAGAATAAAGTACTTGGGGTGTTGTGAGGGGTCAGAGTGAGGGAGAGCATGGTGTGTTTTGGTTTTGTTCTGAATTTGTTTGTGAGGTTTTAAAAGGTGTTTGTGTTGAGGCTTGTGCAGCTAGCAGACACTGTCTTGATTACAGTGTAAAGTGGAGAGAATACTGTTTTAGTAAAGGGTGGCTTAATCTAAAAATGCATCTGAATAAAGAAAGCCAGGAAGCTGAATCCTATTCATCTCAAATTTGAGATAAAGTTTAAATACCTTGTATACCTGACAGTATGAACAGAGAACCAATGAAACGATGGGTCCTCTCTCTTCAAATTCTTGAAATTTAAGAATGGATGTTTGCCTTTATGGAAGATAGCCTGGGTCAAGTGTAAACATCTGGAGTTGATATAGGAGCATTGCCTGAACAGTTATGGCTTACATTGCGGAGGAGATTAGAATGCTTTTGCTAATGGTTCTGTCAGTTTTTAAAACTCACGAATCTGTTTAATGTAGGCATAGCTCACTTAAAATGCTTGAATGTTTTTTAATAGTGCTCTGCTGAGTGGGCTTGGGATTGATGTTAGGTTGAGATTGGGTTATCTCTGTAGATATATATATTTTTTCAGGATTGGGTAAAAACAAACTGCTTACCCTTCATCTTAGAGTGTGGCCTCTGGAAAATCAGATTTTAACTTCGAATAAGCATTTATTGGCTGGTAAATGGAGGAAAGCTCTATATTAAAGCATTTATTAGCTTTATACAGGGACTCATCTGGGATTTGTAAAAATGTACTGTGATTGTTCAAGATGATTATTTTGAATTCTTAATAATGAATAGCATTTGTGATTTTAATTTGTTTATTTTGCAGCTCCAGTCATTAACCGATACAACAGAAGAGTATCAGGTATGATTTCCTTTTAAGAATTTCATATGTTTTTGAAAAGCTTTGAAATATGTATTTGACCAAAGCAATTGCTTACGTTAAGAATGACCTTCTTACTCTTCATCACTGTGTTTTATTGTTCATACTTCTTACAGTCTTTTCATTTGAAATAATCAGAACTGTTTCTTAATACCCTTTAGATTGTTTTAGATTGTTAATTGTTTCTTAATTCCCTTCACTGGGCAACAAATTATGAGAGTAGTTTAGAAAGCAGTTCTGTGGTGGTTGACAGAATACTGAAGCAATTTCAGCACTAGTAACAATTCTGTCCAGAAAAACTTCCCAAAAGTTCTGCGCAATGTAGGAATGATGGAAAAGCTTGCTTTAATATGAATTGGAAAAGTGGCCGCTTCTTTCTGCTGGAACACATCTCCTAATATTTCATATTGCTAACAGTTTTATCTCTGGTCAAAATACAGAAATACTGGTGTTTTTGTTTTCTTTTTCTCAGATTTTATTGTTTTATTGTTTAGTATTAACCAGAAGTGATGGATGTTGCAGGACCTTGAGCCCTTTGCTTATGTAACTGGTATTTAAAGTCATTGAAATTGTGGCCCTCCATTTGTTCTGGAGACACAGACTGTACTTTTTTTTTTTGGTCTTATTAACCAATATTAAATCCTTTAATGATTTGCTGTTGGTGTTTTTAGCTGTGTCATTCCCCAAAATTCTTTTTAAAGTTGTCTTTGAGCAGTATCATATGAGCAAAATGTTAAATATAGATGAGAAGGTATCGTGTCATTTTTCCTTCAAAGTGCAGTGTGGATTGCACTACATATGTTTCTTGATTCCCCACCCTCCCACCCACCTCAGTCTACCTCATTGTAGAATTTAACTGGTATAGAAAGTCATTATGATTCTGATTTGAAAAATCAGTGTAATAATGCCAATGTGTTCAGTGTTTCCTCTCTAATTTTCAGGTCAAGTCCACTAGGTTTGTAACTCTTGTATATTATCCATGCCATTCTTCGGCATTATGGTTATGGTGGGATCTTGCTGATAAATGAGCAGAGGCCGTTTGAATTATATATGCATGTTTAACTTTATATGCAAAATGTCTTCATTCCCATGCAATACAGTTGCTTTACTACTAGTTGCTTGGGTATGATCAAGGAGGTAACTACATAGGTATGTCGCTGTGTAAATGTGACTATAATGAAAACTTCATAATTCTTATAATTCAAAAGTGCTGGTAGTTTTGGTATATTATTACATGAGAAACTTAGACAAGACAAAACCGTATCTTGAAGGATGGAGCTAGATATTCTAATAGTAAATATTTGAAGTCATAAATCGTACAGCACCTTTATCCAGAGAGTCCAAAGATATTTTCATTTCCTTCTTAATTAAACTAATGCATCCTGGTGTCTGCTGATGGAGTAAAACCTGACAAGTGAGAAGTGAATGCATCTCAAGTTTAAATTTACATAAAGACTAGAATTATTCCTGAGGTCAAAAAGTTAAGTCTTAATCAGAGGGTAGATGTAATCTGTTTTAATCTTCAGTGTTGAAATATAATATTTGTGCTCTCATAATACTGAGTTAGTCTTTATGAAAAAACGGGTTCCTTCACTGAAGGAGTCTAAAGGTTAATGTGAAGAACTAACAGCAAATGTAAATTGAATTACTAACTTATACAGTTAGATTAAGGAGGGCTCATTAGATGCTTAATAGAGCACTGCTGGTCAGTGAAGAGCTAGAACCATTCAGAATTTACAAAATATATTGAAAATTTCCTGCTAAAAGCATTAATAGAATATGCATGTTTTCCTACTGTGTGTTTAAATACTTTTCACAATAAAATTTTTTTTTCTCCTCCACTTTCTATGTATACACTCTGTGCGGGTTATGATCAGTATGGGATTTGTTAAAACACATGGAAGAGATGCAAACAGCATCCACGCATATACAGGAGACCCCATGCAGCATAAAAAGGTCAAGAACCCACTGGCTGTTTTTTTTGTTTTCTTGGGATTTTTTTTTTCCCCTACTCCATCCCTGCTGTGTTTGTCAAAAAGTCATCCAAATAGGAACAAGACTGGCAGGGTTCTCCTAGGTTCTGAACTCAGTCCCCTGCTGTTGTAGGCAACTGCATCCTATAATCCCTTTCACGAAATGAATGTCAGCCTAGTTTATTGCTTTTGATGGTCTGAATTTAATTTGATTTCCTTGTTAGGTATACGTTAGGATTTAAGAACCTTAGCATTCTACAACTTTTATATAACGTCTTTTTTGTTTGAAAAAGCAAACAAACCTTGCATTATGGATTACTCAACGTATTGTCTTTCCAAATGTGTGTGTGTTTAAGTAGAGCAGAACAAATCATAAAGTGGAGAAGCCGACATGCACAATTTATTTATAATCATATCTGATCTATTATTATCTGGTCTTTTATTCAGAAGAACTTTCTGCTAGTGCTTATTGAATCTGGTTTCCTACCAGCTATTGACATGCTTCCTGTGCATTGTAATTTGTAAGGGCAGTGAAAAAGAGAGCTAAAGTATTTGCTAATATCAAGATTGACACAAAACTGCAAAATTGTAGGTTTAGTGTACTCTGGAAAAACATGATAGGAAAAGAATTAAAAAATTGATGTTGGACATACTGAAAAAAAGACTTAAAATTCAACCAAGAACTTTTTTCTTTTTTTCTTTTCTGACAAGCATTTGTCTGTCTAAGGCTTTACAGCATTGCTCTCAAATCATTTAGTAAGTCAAAAATGTAAGCTAGAAAAAATTATAACTCTAATTACAGGAAAAGATAATAAAGTAATTGCCTATATTATATATACAGTTTATTAAGAGTTAATAATAATTGTTCTAAAAATGATTCAATTTGATATATCTTCTTGGAGATAAATAATTGTTTATGACCCTCTCTGATAATTTATTAACATCTTCAACTTGTATATAGTGGTTATAGATTCTTTTAAATTGCTTTGTTAATGTACTTGGTATAAAATTTGGAGTGATTACTCTTGGTTTAGTTGCCTTCAGAATCTTAGTCCTTGCTGTGATGGTCTGCCTAAAGGTAATGAGATAGAATTTGCATTAGTGCACCAACTGCATTGCTAAGGATACATAAACCCATAAAAGATGTACTTTTTTTCCCTATTACTCCAAGCTAGAGACAGCTCAGGAAATAGGGATAAGAAATTATGTATATAGTTTTCTGCATCTTTTGCATTTTGATGCATGTAATAAAGCTTCTAAACCAGAGCTTAAAATTTTAATGCATGTTCTGGCCTCACATGCTATTTGAGAACATGGCTTCCCAGTTCCACCTGCACTGATCCTGCTTTGCCTTATTCCCCACGTTGTTGAAATGTATTGAAAAATGTGCAGGAATAATAAACTAACCAGATTTCTCTGAAAACCATACATAGTCTGGGTTTTGTCCAATACAAAACATACTTATGTAGAACTTTAAGAAGCACTGTTAAAATGAAATACTTGCAACAGTTTTATTAATCTTATCTATTCTGTAAACAGTCTGGTTACTGAAAGCTGCATATAGTTTCTGTTAATTTATGCCATTCGTTTTCTTTTTGTGTAGCTTCCTCCTTCTACAGTGACCTTATGCTGGCATTTGGCTATCCAGCCTCCAAAGCATAACTCGTGTAATGCTAGATTATATGGATTTTCCAACTGCAGGGAATTTCAATAAGGCAAGACTGCTGTAACAACTACTGATTTTTTTTCTTCTTATTTTTAATTATGAAACATAAACCTGGGGCATACTGACAAATACTGCTTTAATCATTGTAAGTTTTTAGCTATCATTCAAAATATGAGTTTTTTGACACATGGGCAAGAATTGGTGAGCAAGTTTATTTTTGCTTTTTAAAAATTTGAGCACATTTCTACTCATTTCTGGCTTGTGCTGTAATTTAGTAAATAAGAACATCAAAATTTTATCAAAATTTCTTGAAAAGTGCTAATCTACTAGCAAGGTCAAGCTAATCTTGTACATGCAAAAAAAAGTCTTTACATCTTTTTCTCCAAAAGAAGACTTTTATTTCTGCATTTCTTAAATAATTGGGAAAAAAGTGATAGTGTGGCTTTCATATCATATTGATGATAGTAACACATCCTCGTGTACTACTTTTCTCACCCTGGAGTGCCAAGAACATGGGATTTATTCTGCTTGCTTGTGCTCCCCGTTTCTGCTACTGTTGCTACTTATTCATCTTGTCTGCTGTGTTCGCTCTCGAGGGAGGGAGAGTGTTTGCTTGCTTGGCATTAAACTCTTCCAAGTGATTAAGCAGCCATAAAGGCTCTGCAGGGAATCCCGTTTGCATCTTGACCGGAGAAACATGGCTTTGTGTACTGGTCAGAGATTCAACATGCAAAGCAAGTGGCCGTGGGTGGGATTGTGAGAAACTCCATAGGCTGCGCGGGAGGGTCATCCTGGGAAAGGGGGGCTTATCTAATCGTGTTCATGGCATTATTTATAGAAGTGCAGAGCAGCGAAGTAGTGTTCTCATGAAGAGAAACAGCCTTTTCCAGGAAGTGTTAGGAGGCAGAAAAAGAAATGAGAGCTTGGGTGTTCCCCTGAAAATTTATCTAATGAATAATTGTGTATAGTGTGTGTGGCCATGTAACATGTTGAGATACCACGGCATGCACACAAACCTCAAACAATATGTTGGTCAATTTTAATTGTATACAGGCTGGTGACTGACTTTATGAAAATTATCCTCTATTTGCAAGATCATAATCTATCCTTATGCAGAAATTAAAAAATCTTCTAATTTTAAAATATCCTCGCTACAGGGATGCTGCAGACTGTGGTGTCATTGGCAGTGTCAGTGCTAATTACCCAGTAGAACAGTCTTCTTGCTGCTGCTTTAGATGAGTTAGCAGTGCCTGAACCCTCTGCTAGTATGAGTGACTGTGTCGGTCTGCCCAGACTTGATTTAACAGCGTCAAAACCATACAGATTCCTTCCACCTGAGAGTTGGACTGTGTTGAAATTCAGACTTGCTTGATTATGTTTCCTGATATTCCTCCAAGCCTAGAGGCTCCTAACAAACTTTGCTTTTTGTTGGACAGTTCCTTGTCTGCAGGAAGACCAACTGCAGAGAATACCAGTGAGCATCCCAGTCCTAGTGACTAGCAGGATATGCTAGTGACTGCAGGATATGCAGGGAGGATTCAACTTAGATGTTGAATGCTATAAATATATTTATGGATATTAATGGATTGTTATGAGCTAGGTTAGGTTTTAGCTTAAGTCAGTGATATTGCCCTTCTCAGGCAATAGTATCAACTTATTTCAAAATGGGAGGGAAGATAGCAGTGATATTTGTCCCATTGTAATAACTGATACATAACAGTTAGGAGTATTTTGCTACTAGTGGAATATGAATGAACGTTAATGGTGTATTTGGAATGAAGAGTGCGCCACCTACTTCAGTCTTGCTTGGGTGTAGTTTCTACTTCTCCTTTTAGTTTTAGCATCTTTCAGAAAAGTAAACTTTTTTTGCTAGATTCCTATATTGCCATTTCCAGATGCCTTTGATTCACTCCACAGAACACCCACTCGCCAGCAGACTTACTGACTTCTTCACAGGATTAAAAAAATCTGTCAAAATATGACACCCATGCCCTTATGATGAATATCTTTACACCTGTGATGGAAGAAGGTTTTCATCTATTCTCTCCAATTATTTCTGGTTATCTGAGTGACCCAGTGTAGTTTATTATATCTCTTGCATATGCCTGTACCCCACTCCTTAATCTTAATTTGGCCTCTAAGGGATAGGAATGGGACTACAGTTTTCACATTCGACAACTGTATATGCAAAATTATTAAATTATATAATCTAGGGAAGGAAGAAATGATAGTTCTTTCCCTAAGCTCTTTATACCAGTTAAGTAATGTGGCTGTCAGGATCTGTGACTACTTTCATGTTAATGTAAAAGGTAATTGAATGAACAAGGGTTACTTCAGTTAGTCCCTTCAGTATGGGCAGCTTTCAGCAAAGGTTTGGTGAACTGAGAGGGATCAAATTTGCTTTCTCCTGAATTGGGTGCTAAGCTCTCTCCTAATATATTATTGTTAAATAAATATTTATGTTTTTACAGGATAACTTTATTTTGAAGTTAGTGAATCCTGTTTTCCTGTGTAGAGTATATGAGCCATTAGTAATCCTAACAGAGATTTGTGAAATCAAGTTCAGTACTTAAATGTTTCACTATAATAAACCATTTTAAAAATGAACATGTGCACTGTTCCTCTTGCGTAGTGCACTCTTTTTAAGTTCCAAATTAACCCTCATAGACAGAAAAAATAGAGGTTCATTTGTGTTCTTTAAAGAAATGCATTATTTAAGCAATTAAGTATTTAAAGGTCCCCCAAGCTCAAGAATGGTCCTGATGTGCAGGAGATGAAGCTAAGGCAGCAGGAAACTGGTGTGGATGAACCCGGGGCTCCTATCTAAACTCAAACATAGAAAGGAAATATAACAGGAGGTGGAATCAAGGTCCTCGGAGGAATATGGATACTGTCTGCATGTGCAGGGATGGGGATAGGAAAGTCAAAGACCACCAAGAGTTGAATCTGGTGAGGAACGTGAACAGCAACAAGAAGGGCTTCTACAGGTACATAAGCAGCAAAAGCTGAGGGAAAATGTGGGACTGCTGCTGAAGTGGGTAGAAGACTTGCTGACAAAGGGTATGGAGAAGACTGAGGTACTCATGCCTTCTTGGCTTTGGTCTTTTCTGGTAAGATCTGCCTTTAGGAATCCCAGGCCCCTGAGACCCATGGGAGAGTCTGGAGCTTTACCCTAGGTAGAGAAGAATCAGTCCCTGGGGAGGTGGTGGAGCAACTCTTCCTGGAAGCCATTTCCAAACATATAAAGGACAAGACGGTGATTGGGAATAGTCAGCATGGATTTATGCAGGGGAATGGCAATGAGATGACTGGCTCGGTGGATGAAGGGAGAGCATTGGATGTTGTTTATCTTGACAAGGCTTGGCAAGGCTTTTGACGCTATCTCCCGTAACATCTTCATAGACAAGCTGACGAAGCATGGGCTAGATAAGTGGATTATGAGGTGGACTGAAAAGTGGCTGAACTGCTGGCTCAGAGGGTTGTCACAGCGCTACCAGTGGGAGAAATGGGCCGACAGGAATCACATGCAGCTCAACAAAGGGAAACGCAAAGTCCTGCAGCTGGGAAGGAATAACCCAATATGCCTGGACAGGCTGGGGGCCAACTGGCTGGAGAGCAGCTCTGGGAAGAAGAGAAGGGCCTGGGGGGGGTCCTGGTGGACAACAAATTGACCATGAGCCAGCCATGTGCCCTCGCAGCAAAGAAGGCCAAACGGCATCCTGGGCTGCATTAGGCAGAGCAGTGCTGGCAGGTCGACAGAGGTGATCCTTCCCCTCTGCTCAGCCCTGATGAGATGCAACTGGAGTGCTGGGTCCAGTGCAGGGCTCCCCAGGACAAGAAGGACATGGGCTTACCGGAGCAAATGCAGTAAAGGGCCACAGAGCTGATGAAGGGACTGGAGCATCTGTCATAGGAGGAGCGGCTGAGAGAGCTGGAACTGTTCAGCCTGGAGAAGAGAAGGCTCAGGGGGTTCTTATCAATGTGTATAAATACTTGATGGGAGGATGTAAAAAAGACGGAGCCAGACTCTTCTCAGTGTGATCCAGTGACGGGACGAGAGGCAATGGGCACAGACTGAAATACAGGGACTTCCACTTAAACATAAAGAAAGTTCTTTTTTTGACTCTAAGGGTGATTGAACACTGGAATAGGTTGCCCGGAGAGGTTGTGGAGTCCTTACCCTTGGAGATATTCAAAACCTGACTGGACACAGTCCTGGGCAACTTGCTCTAGCTGACCCTGCTTTGAGCAGGGTGGCTGAACTAGACCATCACTCAAGGTCCTTCCAACCTCAACTACTCTGTGATCCTGTGAAACAGGAGAGGCTTCTATTACCTTAAGGCAATATGTAGTAGGTATACAGGAAATACAGTAGTATTTCAATATTCCAGAAAATTCTTGTTGACAGAATTTTGGCAAACTTCCCCATCTTTCATGCTAAGGAGAAGTTTTGAGCTGGGTGGTTGCTGTTTCTTGATGCTGTGCCATGGCTACCTTTTATCTTGCTGTTCTCATCTATGTCTTGGCTGCCTTTCTGAAGAGAGGAACAAGATGAGAAACACTGAGCATAGGAAGAGTCTGCACTAACCCGAGCAGGTTGTTTGGTGCTCAGCTGCGTGTTTCTACAGTCTTTCTTAGCCTTAGTGGGGGAGGAAAATCTACCTCTTTCTGGTTCTTGCTTAGTTTAAAAAGCTGCTGTTTTCCTGTTGGCTAGGTACTCGGTAGAATTGCCATTCCTGCAGCTCCAGCTCAGAAGTGTTCTCCTGATTTAATGTCTGTGTGCTTGTTTGTGATCTTAAGTCTGTAGTTGGTATTCTTAAAGTATGTTTATAGTTAAAGCTAATTTTCTGTCTGTCTGTTTTTTCAGTTTTTATTTCCATGGAATTTAGTAGAAATTGAAAATCAGCTCATTTGGCTTAAAACATCCTTTCTAGATTATATTCATATACTTTCAGAGCAGGATGGGGTTGTAGCAGAAGAACAGCATCCGGCTTTTCTTGAACAAAGCTCAGGTCATGTTACCTTGTCAAAATGGTCAAGGTCACAGCCCTTCATTTTTTGATTGCAAGGTATTTTAAAGTTCCAGCTCAGCCTACTCAAACTGCTTTTATGAATAATAAGCACACCATTTTCATTATGAAATGATTAACCGTGCTTCTGCTTTTAATGTTTATATGAAGTGTATTTTTTTAAACTTAACTTCATCTTAAGTTTTTTTTATGAGTAGACAAGAAGAGCATATTTTAGCAAATATTTATTTATGTGTATGTAGTGTTTTTCTTGTATATGAATTCAAAGATATCTAAAATAAGTGGATTCCTTCCATTTGAAAAATAACCATTTCTTGGTGAAATTCCTAGATTTAAGTATATTTATTGTGCTCAATATAAAAGGAGCTTTATCTATGCAAATAGCTATCCCCTCTGATTTAGCATCATTTATTTTGAGTCTAGTGCCTGAACAAAATTAACATATGTAATTAAACTTTTAAAGATTATAAATTGGTCTTGTGCTGCTTTTTCTGCATCTTCAGCCTAAAGAGCTATATTCGGTTCTGACTGTGATTGATATATATGTATGTATATGTATATATATTTTATCTTAGAATTCTGCTTAATTACTGCGGTTGTAGATTTCATGAGCAGAGTGAAGAGCAGTGATGACTATGAATGCCCAGGCTTAGTTTCCTTCGTTAACTTGACTTAGATCCACTTAGGGAAGCTAAAATCACCTCCCAAAGACAAGCTGAGCTGTTCTACTTGGCTTTTTTTTTCTCCTCACAAGAAAATAATTTTTTCCAAGGGAAATTGCATTACACTGGTTAGGAATATTTAGTCAGACTTTGTGTAACCATATATGCCACCTCTCTGATGGTGTGACGGATGTGCCACTCTGAGTATGTGCTCTAAATTCTGCACACCGATAACTTTCTCCTGGAATGATTTGTAAGAAACTCACACTTACTGACTCTAGTCAGTTGATACTTGAGATTCACTGTTTCTTCTTCATTTTGGAGATGGGGAATTCTTTACCTTCAACTCTCTTCATTCTTCTGGCTCCTATCGAAGATGAGCAATCATCTCATAAAGTAGATATGTTGTTAAAGTCTAACATCTCTCTGGGCCTTTCCAGTGAGATACAGCACTTTCCCACCCTGGGAAGCTGAGATGTCAGGGTATGATAATGCTGTGCATAGAAAAGCCTTTTTAGTAGCTTTTAGCCTTTTTAAATGACAGCTTAAAAAATAATTTTCTAAGGAAGCTTTTATATTAATTATTGTCATGCAGCATGTTAGTATTCTTTGGTAAAGAATACAGTTTTGGAATCCTGTTCAATTAGGACATCCAAATAGCAGCAATGAAGCAAGAGGCAACACTTTTTATCTTTTTCTTTTTTCTTTTTTTTTTTTTGTCTGAATGTTTTCTCTTGCAGGATGCTATCTACCTCTTCAGTGTTTAAAATCTCGTAACCTCAGGTCATCAAGGAAAACTGAGCAACTAACTTGCTCTGTGCCATTCTCTTCACATTCCACTTACCAGACTACCTGATTATCAGAGGATGACTTGAAAATCATGATCTGTTTTCTTCTCCTGCAACTGTAATGAATTCCTGTATTGATTATTCACCACCTTAGAAAACCAGTGGCGTAACTTCTACTGAAAGGTTTTCAGGCAGATGATAAATTGCAAGAGATTTGAGTTTTAAATTCAAATTTTTACGAATGGCATAAACAGCTTTCCAATTTGAACAACCTGATGCTTCTATCGTTTTTTGCTAGCCCTAATGATTGCAAAACTGGTATCATAACTAGAGTGAAAATAATTCATCTTAAAAATGTTGATATGAGCAAAAGCCAAGTGTGTGGGATGACAGATGAAAGTAGTGATAAATTGTGTGGGTGCTCTCATGTAAGAAAGTGCCTGAATCATTAGACAAGGGAAAAGAAGCCCATTTTCTCTGTTTGCAATACTGGGACTTGCTTAAAAATTCTTGGCATGTAATTGGCTTTCAGTGAACAATGAAAAGTATTTCGTTTCGGAAATTAGCAATCGTGACTTCAGAATTACTTGGATTTCACACTGTAGTGCATAGTTCTGTTTGTAATGGCTAGACTTTTTTATGGCATAAAGAGAAATATAACACTTATGAGCATCCATATTTAAAATTTAAGTCAGTGCAATAGCTCATTGGACCAGATCTGGTCCAATCTACTCAATGCAAGTACAAGTGAATACGTAGTGCTGCAGTGATGTGGAATTTTTTTTATTTAATCTTAATCTCTTCTTTCTGAATAATTGTTGATTCTTTTAGTGTTATGAAACAATTAAAACTGGTTCATCTGGAGCCAAACATTTAAACTTAAATTAGTAATTTTTATTAATTGGGAGAATGGGTTATATCTATGCACATTTTGATAAGAAATTACATTAATTCGCTAAGGACAAGTTTTCCAAAAGCATTTGGGTAGCAAAAGCGGGGACTGGTTAATGATTTAAAAAAAAAAAAAGGAGAGAGGAAAAAAAGAGAGGATAAAAAAGTAAAAGATATTTTAAAAACCTATTTAAATGTTAGTCTTTATATACACAAACACTTCAGAAAATCTCAGCCCTCAGGTTTTAGAAAATTTCATTCTCTCACTTTTTTTAGTAGACTGGACTTTTCCTTTTTTGAGGTGAGATGGGGAGGAGGAAGTTTTTTTTTTTTTTTTTTTGAACTGTAGCTTGTTTTTAACATGTGAATTAAAGTCCGAATGAAAATATTCCCTCCGAACTTCTTAACTGTAAACAACATAGTGATTGTTAAGCTTTTATGCACAACAAACTGAAAGCAGACGCTTTGGAGGAAATCCCAAAATGCATGTCACAATAAAGGCCAAAACCACACTTTTATACTTGGTGCAGAATATGGTGCTGTGATGTGTATATTTGGAATGATTTCAGGAATTATATGTGCTTTGCATTGGTTGTCTTAATAAATAAATTAGTACTTTACCCTTTATTTTATATCAAGTGTTAGACAAAGTAATATATGTATAGTATCTTAAACTGACTGATACACTTCTAGCAAGTTTAGGCCTCAGTATAGTTTGTAACTTCAGATTAAATTTTAAATGGATTGAATAATCCGTGTAGAGCAGAATGCTTTAAACATATCTGATTTAAATATGAATGGATATTCCATGTATTTGCAGAAACTTCACTCAGTCCTTTTTAACATCAGAAAACCTCAATGAGACTGCACATATTCCAAATAGTGTAAAGCTTTAGTAGTCAGAATACTAAATACTAGCTACAGGGAAAATAATGGGTTTAAAGCAATCTCACTTGGGAAGTGCTATGAGCATTTTCATAGTACTCGGTTAAAGAAAGACTTAATAGGTCAAGGCTTGACTTTGAGAGATGGCTTGGGGGGGGGTATTTGGTTGCCTGAAACATTCACTTGATTCAGATTAGTGCATCTGAATGCCTATTTGTCCCATCTCTCCAATATTTGGGATAGGAAAAAGAGTGTAATCTTAAACTTGCTCATCTTCTGTATCAGGAAAGCACAGAACTGGTTATAAATAAAGCTCATAGCTCCTAACTGATCAGGTTCCCCCTAATATTGGTCTTTTGCCAGTTAAGCCCAGACTCTAGTTCAACTGTCCAGCTAGTTCAGCTGAACTCCATTTGTTCAGCAAGACACTAAAATTGAGAGTTGACTCATCCTGAAGATGAGTTGCATCAAGTCAAACAGTTATGCATTCCCAGTTACTAGCAATCTTCTTATTTTATGGTCACCAGAGAATGAGTTGCTCGCAGCTGATACAGGAGTGGAGGTATCTGCTGTTTCTTGCAAGGGGCTGGACAGCAGGTTTCTGCGTTGCCTGCCCTGCCTGCGTGCCAGGACAGGAAGCAGTCACTGCAAAGCGCAGGAAACCCTGGGGTTCTGCATCGTTACCCCCACACGCAACCCTTCTGTGTTGTCAAAACCATGCTAATTTTATGTTGTTCACTGTCATTACAGATAAATAGGGCAATATTTGTTCTACTAGGGGTAATGTGACTTTTAATGTATTTGGACATTATCTTAAAATCCTTAAAAATCATTTCTAAGGCAGTGAATCATTAATTTTGGAAATGCATCCTAACACTCTGACATCCTTCAATTTGCTGTCATGACAGATGTCAGGAGATGTAGGTAATTTTCCTTGCTGAATATCTGTTCTGTTCTTTCCTTGCATTGCTGTAAGACACAAGTATTTCAGTGCACTTTTCCTAAGATGCTGGTGGTTCTTTTAAAATACTGTGTGCCTTATTGCAGGTTTAGCAATTAATGTATCAGAATTGCAAGTATAAAGACAAATCATGGTCTGGAAGTTAAAAAACAATTTCCTATTTCTAGAATGGAAAAACACTTTGGCTGCTTTGTTTCTCAGCTAGATTATACTTGTTGTCTACTGTTGTGTGTAAGATGCATACTAATTTTTTGAAGGTTTATATTTGAGCCATTTATTGAAACTTGTGGAATTTTGAAGCATAGAACACATAAGCCTAAATGTAAAGTTAAGCATTCTCCATGCTCTGTTTAACCAATGTAAAATATTATTTGTTTTTATCAGGCATGTTGATATTTTTGGTGCTTAGTTGCTGATTTTATCTGCATCAGCTGGATAACATTTAGAAATGCTATAGCATTTATGTAAGTGGCTAAAACGCAGAAGATATTAAAGCAGAAGGCTTACTTATACAATTGTGAAGCTGGGTGCTCTGAAATAGTAGTAGCATCATGTTTTCCAGGAGACCTTTTTTATGGATGACTATCTCATCGGTAAGGCTCTCTTCGAAGGCTTGAACAAGGTCAGCAGTATGTTTATGCATTTCAGTCTTCTGATTTCCTCTTAACTTTCAAGAATAAGGCTTGCTTCATTTGAATTCTCGGGCTGTGTCACACAATTATAATGCCTAACTAAAATACTCTGCTGCTGTTTTAAGATTTTGTTTAAATGTAATATATGGAATTGAAAAAAAAAAAAAGTAGCAAATTTTCAATTGTGGATAGGTGCTTATGGGCAATATTTTGATTTTGTTGGTACCATATCAGAACTGTGAACTCCTGTGGTATTGCCTCATGGAAAGCTTTGTTGTTTGTATTCAGTCCTCTGCCATGATGGAAAGCTTTTTGTTGCTTTTATTTTTTTATGCAGACTCACCTCTTGCTGCAACATCCGGAATGGATTGGTGTTTAGTGGGATACTGGGCTCTACTGTTACAAACAGAGACATGAAAGCCCAAAGTGCAGGAGTCCTAACTGAGGCTTAGGTAGTAGACGACCTCTGTGTAACTATGCAATCTTGTGCCTCGGCTTCTCCAGCTGTACAGAAGAGAGACTACTTGCAGAGCGTTATGTTTTATCTACAAAGTGCTTTCATGATAAAAGTATAAATTGTAGGGCTTCAGATTACCAAAAATTACAGTCTATGAATGTTGTAGAGTTATTGAAGTGCATATACAAATGTGCATTTAGAGGATCTGGAAGGATTTTATTCAGTTATTTTGCCAGTGTTTTATTCTACTAAACAAAATAGCTTCATGGTTTTTTTTTTGTTATTACTTTTCTCCAGCACATGACTTCTGGGAGATGGGGAGATGACCTTTTAACTCCTGTGAGCGTATTAAATTAAGGATAAACTAAAGCACACGCATAACTCATATATAAAGGCATTAAGCAGAAGTTGTGTCCCTGAATAATTCAACTGGCAACTCAATACAGTTGGTATTGGTCAGAATTCTTTTGTAAATGATAAACAGCTGTTTGTTATAAAAAGATGGCCATAGCCTAAGAGAATTCTGTCCCCAGTCCTGCACGGGCATGAGTTTTTTAATTGCTCCGGAGTAGGAGGAGGATTTAAATAAAGATATCTGACCTGAAGATTCTCTTCTGAAGATTCCTTGCACTTCAGTATGAAGCCTCTTAATTCTTTTTCTTCCACAAGTTGCTTCTTACTTTGACAAGAAATGTCTTTCTGCAGTAGATCACAGGAACAGGTTTCTCAAGCAAAGCAAGCTAAGAGGCCTTTATCCCATTAGTATTATTTGCCTGGTGCTGTATACCCCTATGTGGGATGGTCATAGTGGAGCAGGAACATCAATTAACTTGAGGCTATGTCTGCCCTTCATACTGTATGTTTCAGAAAGAGTTAAAAACCTCCAAAACAAAAACAACACTTACCTAGAAATGATTAGCTTGGAATGTATTGTATCATTAATTAAAGATGCTTTGTGTTTGTCTTCAAAATCCAGCTAAAGCAATGTTATCTTTTGGTAATGCTTCAATTGTGTGTGTGTGTGTGTGTGTGTGTGTGTAAAGATGTAATCTAAAAGAAACTGATTATTTGATTTTAGTTTATTATTCTGGGTCTTTCATCATGAAAGTCCTCATTTGGTGCCAAATGAAATGGAATTTTAAATACTTTACCAAACCTTCCTGTAGTGAAAAAGATTTTAATTTGTGTCTGTCTTGTTTTAATGGCTGCTCTGCTGTAATGTATTGTCTAAGTTGTTATACTCTATATCTAATGATAAAGCCTTTTATTTAAGTACTTAAAACCAGATTTTTATTTATCTATATGAATTTAGTAAAATATTTGAGAAATACATTCACGATATATAAAAACAAATGTAAATACAAAAGCAGATGTCAGCCAATTGTTAGAATTTTAAAGGGCTTGTTACATTGTCTGTACTTACATGTTGAGGAAGAACAGGTATTTGTAGATGTAGAAATAGGATTTCCTGAAAGAAAAGACATTATCATAAGAGGTGGCACTTGGGATGGCTCATGCAAGCTGCTTTGAACTCTTCACTTAAATGTAGTATGAAGTAGAAGTGTGTGACAGTGTGGCAGTACAGTTTTATCACAAGAGCCATTGTCACTGGTGCTGTGGCATTTCTGTCTTGATACGTTGGAAAGAAAATAAGCTGGAGAAGTCTGGTTTAGTTGATTCTACTGGAAAGTACATAATCATAGTGAGGGAGTGATTATCAAAGGTTTCTAAAGGCAAGGATCGCAAGCAGTATAATACATCATCCATTCTTCTTAAACAGTTGCAGTGCCCCAGCCTCCATGGACAAAAGCATTCATCCAGAATTACATAGGTGCAGCTAATCTTGCATTCAGGCAGGTCTGTGGACTAGATCAGGTCCCTCCAAACTCCATTTTGGGGACCTCTGTTTTACTGCTCTATTAATGTTTATAGTGAGAAATACCAGTAATGTCCAAATCAGAGATGGACATTTCTAAGGTGGGTTAGGAGTACAAGTGAACTATATGTTGGCTTTGGGGAAACCAGATGAACATTTTCACCTTCTCTTCCCCTCAACTACCTGTCGCTACTTATCTTTTTAGAGGTTTCTCACAAAGTTTTTATTAGCTTACGGTAGTTAAAATGCTGAAGTATTCTGAAATTTGCATAGAGTGCAAGGAATTTTATCATGACAAAAATACATATTTTGCAAAAAAAAATTTATCTTGCGAGCGATTAAACTTGCATAAACAAAGATGGTGTTTGTACTGCTCAATTTTTCTTGCTACATCAGCTTCTTCCTACACTCTCCCCATGTTATTGCTGCAGCCAGAAAGATCTTTATTGCCTTCAGATGCTGTCACCTGCCTAACAAAGCAGCAATCATGATATCTCATTTCTGAGCCTTCAGAAGTCTTAAAAGATGTGCCTGTTCTTAAAGGCTGAAGAAGGGGCCATACAAGGAGAAAGCATAAACTAGTTGTAGAAGCTACATAAGCTAAACTGAGAGCTGGAAGATGACATGTAGATGGTAGGATAAAAGCCTGAAATTTTTTTTCTCTTAAAGCTTCTGAAAATTGAAAATTGATTTTCTGTTCCAAAACTATCTGAAGTAAGTAGGGTAGGTTTGGAAAGAAGCTTGGTCTGCATGAAGTTTTTATGCTGATGTAGCTGTACTATTGGAATTACCTAACTGGGGTGAGTCACTCTTGTACATAACTTGCACTGCATTCGCACTTAGCATTTGCTCAAGTTACGTGTACTGAAAATGTCGCATAGGAAAGATGTGATTTCAGAAGTCTCTTCCAACTATTTCCAGACATTTTTTGAGGTTTAGATGAGACATTAAGAAAAGCTGCTTCCCCAGGAGGGTAGTGCGGCACTGGAGCAGGTTACCCAGAGATGTGGAATCATCTCCCTGGGAGGTTTCCAAGACAGTCGGGCAAAGCCATGGCTGCCCTGATCTGCCATTGCCAATAGCTACCCTGGGAGGGGTAGGTTGGACTGGATGATCTCCAGAGATCCATTCCAACCAATGTTTCTATGAATCTAAAAAAAATGCTACCAACAGATTTCTTTTGGATAATCTCGTGAGGGTAAGCTTGCCTTGGAATATGCATTTTATATAGGACACTGACATAGCTGAAACGTTAATTCAGTCAAGTGTAAAATAATGGGACAAGTATATTTTCACACCAGGAGAAGGGAAGATTGAATGGCCTTCCATTGGGACTGACTCCACTGTAACCTACAAACAATTAACCTTCAGGAGTCCTGGAATTAGGTCCCACAGGTTGCTGTCAGGGTTTTATATGGTTTAGGGTAGTTATGGGTGTTCTTTTGTATCAGAAGAATGGAGAAACAGCACTGTTTGCATGTAGACAGCATTAGACATATTGAAGATAAGCATGACACACGCATCTTGACAGGTAATGTGTTCAGCAGGGCAGACAAGTAATTTACCAATTACAAAAGGTGGAAAGAAAAATTGGACATATTGGGACTTAAACCAGAGGATGGTGTTGACGTAATGTTGTCCTTTGCTTTGCATTAGTCATGCTTTAAAATATATAGAAAAATGTTGTTGATTGTAATATATATTAATATGAGTAGGCTGCAGAGCTTTCTGTGGGCTTTCCAGCATATCACAGTATTAGTTTAAGCTTGAGGTCAGGATTCATCATTTTTCTATGTCTCTCTCTCCCCTACCTCCTCTTTTTTTTTTGTTTTTTTTACCATCCCACAACAGATGTTATATTAAGTGTCACAGCTCTGCCTGCAAATAAATAAATTCTTGTCAATCAGAGCTGTCAGTTGAAGTCCAAAATGTGTCTGCCTCTCCACTTCTACCTCAATAAAGAAATTCCTATAGCAGGTTGAAGAAAGAAAAATATCATGGGAGGGCTTTCTTCTTGAAACACAGTCTCTGGACAGTATGGGAAGATGTAGTAATTGTGCATGTTTCTGGTATGTTTCTGTAGTGCCCTTTGTCAGGTTGAAGTGATTCCCAAACATAAGGGAAGGGTTAAAGTCCCACACTGTTTCCTTAGTGGGCTTTATGAAGTTGTTTTCAACCTTGCCTGGTTATAAGATAAAATAGGGAAGACCTAGGCGCACAAATCTCAACCCGAGCTGCTTGTATTCTCCAGACAAAGCTTCCTCTTCATCAACAGACAGAGGGGACAGATGAGAAAACATTATGAAATTTTATAGCAATCTTAAAATATGCTTCTAAGTTATTTTTATAAAACATGCATATACATTAAATGGGCATTTTAAAATAAAATACAATATGGCGAGACAGTTTGAAAGAAAATGATTTTGCAGCATGTTTCAAAGGTAGACAAATGCCAGAATGCTTAAGTCCTCTGGAATTTTGTTAGCCATCTGTTGCACCAAAATCCCACTGCCTCTGGTCTTGATGCACTGTACTGCAGGTTTATTTAGCTGCACTGTCCAGAAGAATCAGCTGCCTACAGGACATAAGTGAATCCTAATCTTTGCCCAAATTTAAAATTGGGTGTGAGACCCTTGGTGCCATTGAGAAAAGAATGAACAAATTGCTCATGTTCCTAGAGTGGCCTTTCCACCAAAGAACTACACTTCAGAGAGGTGGGCTGTTGTATTTCGCAGCAGTCTCTTCATTTTAGCATGTATCCTTAAGTACACCATAACTTAGTAGCCCATTCTGGAGCAAACATATGTGGATATTCCTGTGGCTACATCTTTATTTCCTGTGATCCTGCAAATGCAATAGACAACTTCTAATACTTAAGAGGATTTTTTAATATAAAACTATTAAGAACAGAAGTCGCTTCTCTTTTATTGTGAGATGATCTGGAGTAACCCTGTACAGAGGAAAGTTTTCAAAGAGTTGTAAAAATGCAGTGATCAAATAACCGTTGTTAGCTGGAGAAGTGGCAAGATTTGTTGCCCTAGGTTAAGACTGATCGCAACGTTGCAGAGAACTGTATTGTTTTTATTGCTACATGTTTTAAGACAAGGTTTTGCTCTAGTGCTATTCTTGGTCRTGATAATAAAACTTATCTTCCCAAGGAAATCTTGAAAAGAATTTCCTCGGTTCCTAAATGTATTCTTAACGATAGTTTCCTTGCAGTTGGGGAGGGAGCAAATCTAAGTTGTGGTTTAATATTGAGAATTGAAATGATGGAACAGTGTAATGAAGTAGAGTGGTCTCTGAATTCACAGCTGTGCAGCTCGAATGGGCTTATGTGTCAGGTACTTTCAGAAGCTCAGGTAAGTATATATGTAGCACTTATTAGAGTACACAATACAGGACTGAACTCCAGATGACTGGTAAGATATGCAAGAATAAAAATCTCCAGTTTCCCCATACTGATTAAACCAAGGAGTCTTTCATTTCAGAAAATGTTCCTTATTAGAAAATCCAAGGCTTTCACAGTAGACTTTGATCCTTACTGTAAAATGAAAGGAGGAGGAAAGCTTTCACACAGAAATGCTAATAATGTTCTCTTTGTTGGTGCTTTTGTATTGCATTTTAAGTGAGTGTTTGCCTATCAGTCCAAGTTCTGTGTCTTTGTACACATCTATCTTCCCTTAATGCAGTTGTCTTTGGACTATATGGTGGACTATACTATTTTTCCAGCTGGGGAGGAATGCTGTTTATCCTTTTTAAAGTATCTATCCAAAAATATGAGTGGACTGTCCTTTGTTAGACTAAAATCATATGTTCATTTGTTGCACTTGCACCATTAATATGCCAGAAGAGGCAGTTTAACACGTGGTTTGTTATATGATGAGCAATAAGTACTCTTTAAATGGCTAATGATTTCACCATGGGTTTTTCATATTGTGGTACGATAAATGGATGTCTTGCATTGTATTCCAGTCTCTTTGCCCTCACCAGAAAGAAAGGAAATAAAATTGAATTTGCTAGGAAAAACTTGCACCTTTTAGGCAGCAAAAAAGATGCAAATCCTTCCTGGCAAATTAGGTTAGGTTTATGTATTTTTATAGCCCTTTTGAAAGCATAATGACAAGGTCAATAGTCCTGTATGCATCTTTAAATTATTTGCAAGTTGCTGAATACTAGGCCTTCTAGATTATTATTATTATTTTTAAGTCTGCTTATTTTTATTTTTACTAAATCCATTCAGTAGTTGTCATTTCAGTGAGCTTCTGGGCATTCTGCCAAGTCTTCAGTATTGTCAGGATACTGGATAAAGTACAAAGAAAAATGCTTGCCTGTGTTTCCTTGTAAAATTTTACAAGTGGTTTGTAGTCTCAGAAATAAGACCATCTTTATTAAAGCGAGAGCAAAGCTAGATGAAAGTAGGACTGACTTTCTATCTGTAAAGCTGGTTCGAATGCAAAGTTCACTTTGACCTGTAAGAACTGCAAATGTCCATGAGTTGATAAGAAAGTCTCAACTAGAGACTTAGGCTTTTGGCAGCCAAAGATGTTTGTATTTAAGCTGTTACACAATGATTTTACAATATTAACTATGAAGACAAGCCTTTTCTGAAGCATTAGAAATGAACAACAAGTTTGAAATTTTAGAAGCTCATCATTATCATTACTTTTACAGTTGTTTCTGTAGGTATAACTTAGTTAATCATTTGGCAGAGCGTTGTTCCTTGCCACTACAGTGTATACTTTCCATGAACGTCTCATCCCTTTTAATGTTCATATCAGAACTTGACATTCATTTGATTAAACTGTAGTAAGGTACAGGAGTAGATGGGGGAGCAGAGACTAACCATTATTTTTGGTCATAGAATATACTATGGTCAAGCTGATTGTTCATTTCCCAAGTTAATTTCTGTGTAAATATGTGAGATATATATGTATAAATAAAAGTGGGAGATTCTCACTTGCAAATCTCTCTTGAGGTAGAGTGATTCCTACATCCCTCCTTGCACATGCTCTTTTAGTGTGTTTTTTTTCTGTATGTATTGTCCTGTGGAGAATGAGGCAATGTAGCTGCAATATTTACCCCCCTGCTTTTTACAGAAGATGTTTTAAAATGAATCTAAATAGAGATTGTTATGCTTTGAATAAGAATTGAGAGGAAATCTGTGTGCATACACCGAAGTACTCGACAGGCAATATTACCTTCTGTTGTAGGGCATAGGCCTTTTACGTGAGAGTCTGAGAACAGCCATACTGTGTATGTTCTGCGAATAGACAGGATTTAAGTCTCTGACAATACAGCAATGTAAGAACAGAAGTGGTTTTTTTTCTAGTAGGGAAATGAAATATAGATAGTAAATCTAGGGGAAAGGAGTTGAAGCTTGATTTGTTTGCCCTCACGTAATAGCTTCTTTTGGCTTATTTCCTCTTTTTTTTCCTAAGTTTGTGCTGAAGCTTTCAATCCAGATGAAGAGGAAGAAGATACAGAACCAAGGGTAAGAATGAGTGAATTGTATTGTACTTGATTCTCTGTACAGTCTGATAGGTAGATGTCTGTATGTAAGCTTTTTGTTATCATTGTGCATTTTGTTCTGAGAGGTGGTGAGTGGCAACTCACAAGTGGCATTGCTCTTAAATTTTGGGCCACTTTATTCAATGTACTTACTTAGTCACTATAGCTTTAACATAATTTTATTTCAAAGGTCTTTAGAGCTGTGCTTAAGTCTACCACCTATACAAATTTGAATATTTTCCTGTCTTAATTATCTTCTTAAACACTTGTTGATGCAGTTCCTGGAGCACTGGTGAGGTTGTGAAGAGTTAGTTTAGCTTTAACACAGCTGTTTCTTCATGGGTGCTTAAAATTCCCCGCATGCTTTTCACTGCCTTTCTTGTCAAAGAGTTCTGCCTGGGGAGACATTACTTGCTGCTCATAAGAGAAATACTTTGTTGAAATATTTTAAGCCTGTAGCCACCTGTTATTGTATTGTCTTTAAATGTTGGGAATTTCTAGGAATTACAAGTCCAGATATTGTAATTGTATTTCTTTAGAGATGCTTTGTGAGGAAATTCTGTAGCCTGGCTGGTCAGGTTCAGTGTTTTCTCTAAGGAGTTTCCAGGTTCCATCCCAAGGATGCTCATACTTCTGCAATGGAAATCTAAGACTAATTTAATTTCTTTTGAAAGAGAACTTACTTCATAAATAAGATGCTACAAAAAGAAAAAAAAGACGATGAGTGTTTTTGATCATTCAAATGTTTTTAGAGCTGGATATATTTATTCCATCAGAAGTCTTAATTTTCCTGACTGCTGATAAGTAAAAACAAGGTTCCTTTTAGAAGAGAAGTCTAAGATCTGCTCAACTTTGCATAATGAATTTTGAGAAATTCCTAATGTAACTGTTTTCCTACTAATTTCAGAAGTACAGTTATATGGTAAATATGAGGTAATTAATGTTTTTTACATATGTTTTCATAGTTATACCCCCAACAAGCACATATATAAACATTTCTGTGAAGGAGTGAACTTTGGTTCCTTTAATCTGAGGAGAGGTTTATAATTGAAAAGAAGTACAAAGAAATCTCTCCAGCAGCAAAGTTTTTATTTAAGTAATTCTGTTGAAAAAAAATTATACTTCTTACGTCAGATAACTTTTATTATTAGATGGGCTGATAGAAATATGTAACATAGGTTTTGTAAGTTTTTTTGGGAACTAATACAGCCAGAGCTTAGAACAAAAACACTTGACTTTTTCCCCTGTTCAGGATGCCCAAGCCTTGACCATATCTACAACTGGATTAGAAGAGGAGAGAAGAGAGATCCTCTTCTTCCTCATCTCTTTGTGTTATTGCCCATGTGTTTATTGTCAGAATAATTTATTTCTTATCTTACTTTTCTTTCACTCTGTCTTCAGACAGACTATTTACATAAACATAAAACCTAGATACTTTGAAGCTCTTGATTGGTGTTCTGTCTTTCCCTCTGAAGTGAAGGTTCAGCCTGTAATTATATTTATTTACTGTCATGACAGTTTTGTTTTACTTTGTTTTAAAGGTAGTTCATCCAAAAACTGATGAACAGCGATGCAGACTGCAGGAAGCGTGTAAAGATATCCTGCTGTTCAAAAACCTAGATCAGGTAGTATTGCTGTAAGGAAATCTTAACTGGAGTTGCTGGTTTGTATGTACAGATAATAGTTTGATCTAACAGTCCAGACACTGTTTTTGCACTGCGATAGTTTATGAATTATTAATTATGTGCAGGCTGGCTTGGGGCATATTTTTGGAGATCAAAAATCAATGAATAATACAAACAAACATGTCAAATTGTCAGTTACCAGGATTGCCAGATCCTTTTCCCTGCAAAACGCATTTTTTTTGTTTTCACTAAAGAAAAATTATTTTTTAATTCTGTTACTTGTCTTTCAGTAGCTGCTGCTGGGTACCATTGCACTTGATTTTCTTTTTCATAAGAAACGGTTCATAATTTCACATGTAACTTAAAATGGGAAAAACTTACACAATTCATAAATTTTCGTGGTGAACTCTATCCACATTTGTTTGATTTCAGAATGCTGTATTTTTTATTAAATATCAAAATTTCAGTCAATTTTCTCTAAGTGAATGTAAAAGTGATACTTCTAGGATCTTCCTGTTCTTACTCATCCTGTAAATGTGTTGCTGAAGTTAATTACTTTGATTTGATAACTGTTTGCTTCAGCATTAAATTTTAATAATGAGTGTCTCCATCACTGGCACTTAGAAATCTTAATTAGTATCATTTTTTTTAATGAGGATCATAGGATAGTTTAGGTTGGAATGCACCTTTGCAAGTCATCTACTCCAGTCTCTGAGACACCATAAAATAAATGCATCTCATCTCTGGTACGTATTTTCCACCAAAACAGAAATGAATCTCCACTACAGGTTGGAACACTATTTTAATATTATTACTCCAAAGAGGAAGAATGAAAGCTGTAACACTAGTAATGGACCCTGCAGCTTTCTGGGTTGAATCATTGAGCTTTGTCTGAGATATGAAAGGATGGATGTGGTAGTTTATGGTTTCAGATACGCAGCTCAGCTTTCCTTGAAAGCAGGAAATTCTCCCAGTTCTGGTTGCTCTACAAACCTCGAGACATTGAACTGCATTCCTGAAAAATTTGCTGAAAGCTTTTGATTGCAGCAGGCTTGAAGAATTGCCATTGAGTCAAAAAGTTTTTTGAAAGCTCTCTTTTCAAACACTGTCCTTTCACTGTTCTGGGATTCCTGATGTTATTAAGCCTATTCACTTAAGCCATTTGAAAGGTTCCTTTTGTAAGGAACAGTAAAAATGAAATATATTTAAGAATATTTGGCAATTCGAGGGGTATGTACAAAATATCATCATTCAAATTGATTAGACCAATCTTTCAGCTTCCAGCAAAATAACCCAGAAAAAAATTAATAACCAGTTTATATTCAAAGGTGACTTTGAAAAACAAGTTTGAGCTGAGAGAGTGGGCTTGGAAAAATACTGCTTCCTAGGAAAAGCTTTCTAAGCAACTGCAGCAAGAACTAATGGAAACAGTCTTAACTGCAACTGTTAGAGCTCAGGCATTAAGATAGCACATGGCTGAAAAAGATGTCTGCAGTGCATACATTGATTATAGTACTGCAAAGGGCACTTGGCAGAGAGGGGAGAGCTTTCCTGATAATGGGTATGAATGGGATATGGAACTCGCCTCTTTTCACATCCTCCCCCCCCCCCCCATAATTTCATCTTAACCCCTCTGTGTAATTGGAAAATGTGAGTAGTTTGGAAGGATGGCTATAAAATACCCACTAAATAGCAGCATGCATGGCTGCTGCTTTTGTTTAGTATATCTTGTCCTTTAACAACTGTCAGAAACACCTTCAAAATCTGTTCTGTTGCTCCTTACCCTTCTACAGAGCGTCATGTAAAACTATTGAAAAACAAAAACACACAAAACAGAATTATATTTAATCCTAGAAGGGTGACTTGAATGTCCTGGCCAGATTCATCCCCTTTCTGCTGCTTGCATTTATGTGAACTGTGTTGAATTTAGGCCCCGTGACTCAATTGCCATGAATTGCCCTTTTAAATGTCTTCACGTGCATGAGTAGTTGCTGTAATACTTGGAATCAAACACTGAGGAGCCAGTGTCTGGTTGACCACTTCTAGCAAGGCTCACATTGAGCTTTGGACTAAAATCAATCCAGATTGTCACAGAGTTTATTCATAAAGTTTTGAGCATTCCCAATGGACAGCCTGAATTGTGTTTAAATATAAAGTGCTGGGGGAGCAGGTAGCCTCTCCTGTTAAAAGCTTTGTATTGATGTAATGTGTAGGCTCCGCAGTGTCTTATAAATGAGTCTGCAGAATCTTACTTATGACTGAATTTTGTACTGGGTGAGAGCAATGATTGCTATCCTTACTAGTAAGGCCCCTGAGCATGTTCAACACCCATATGTAAATCCTGAGCGTCTTACAGTTCAGATATCTTACAGAGCTTCTTCCTTTATTGACAGAAGAGCTCAGTATTTCATTTACTTAAAATGATAAGTCTTAGCCTGTTTATTCTCCAAAAAAACCACTGTTCAGTTACAGTATTTTGAAAAAGCTTTTTAAAATCCATACCGCTTGTTTTCTGGCATCTGTTGCTTAAATGCATGCTATGAAATATGTGGTTAAAACAAATGGCTTTCAAGCAATGTTTCTTTGTTTAGTTTAAATATCAGAGTTTTTAAAGAAAAGAAAATAGGATTCTAATGAAAAGGTAGACAATATTTTTAATATAGTGGTGCCTACAGATGTCACTATGACTATTTACAATTTAATGACTGCAGTAAATATTTGAAGTGCATCTAGCAGTCTAAACACTGGTTTGTGTGTTTATGCAATATATTTTTAGAAACTCAGCTGTGATCTAAATCTTAAACTTGGAACACCCAGTCACTGAAATTGCAATGCAAGTCTATTGTTAACGGATTTAAGAATATCGAAGGTAGTAAAGCATCTCGGCATTGAGGCAGGGCATTTGTATTACATCCTCTTTCAAATTTCATTGGCTGTGCTGCCTACAAAAAAATTTAGTCGTGGCTCATCAGAAGCCTAGCTTGAGTCTGCAGTGCTGACCAGCGTTATCTCTTTTCCTGTGTGCGTTCCCCTGTCTGTTATCTCTTGTCTCATGCTGAAATTGCAGGTTTTCTGAGACACAGAGCGTCTTGGGAACTATTCTGTGCTTATACATAGACCTGTGCTATATGGTTCTGATCCATGACTTTGGGCTCTTAGATTATGACAGTGCAAATAAGATACTAGTACATCTTCTTAGCGCTTTTTTTGGACATAAATATAATGAAATATATGTACTGCTGATAGAAATCAATATACATTGATGGCAGTCAGTGAAGCTGTGTCAATTTATACCAAGTGAGAACTTGCCATACATATGCACTTTAGCACCAAAACACTGCATATAAATTAAGCCACTTGGGCATAAATTTGAGTGAATATCTCTTCCAAAATTGAAGCATTTATGTTTGCCTGCATTGCTGAACTTAAATTAATAAGCTGGAAATAAATGAGGTACTAATAGAAATCTAAATTTAATATCAAAATAACTTGTATTTTTGTAGGCTAAAAATAATGAAGTGCACTATTAAGATCAAGTCAAATGAACTTGCCTTTGTCCAGCAAATAATACTAAGGTGTATTTTGGGGGGTGGGTTTGTTTTTTCTTTTCTCCTGTTTATTTTATAGGAGCAGCTGTCTCAGGTCCTTGATGCCATGTTTGAGAGGAAGGTGAAACCTCAGGAACATGTGATTGACCAGGGGGATGATGGAGACAACTTCTATGTCATTGAGCGGTAAGCAGCTGTGCTTTGAAATGTAAACAGGTCTCTTTTCAGTTTCTCTAGAAACAGCAGGGAATGCTTATTGCAGGCTAGTTTCCCAAGGAAACATACTTTTTGCTGTCATCGCCTCTTTCCTTTGGTCTTTCCATTCTGCCCTTTAGGCCTCCATTGACTTTTGGATCATTTGGCCAGGGGCCATCAAGTTTGACAGAGGTGGACATTTAAAACCTGCTGGGTTTTAACACATTCTGTGACTACTGGTGACTGGGTAAAAACTCAAATACGATTTTCTCTGAGGGAAAGGCTGCAGCATGAGCTTACCCATGGTCTGCTCCATTTCGCTTTTGTGCACATCAGCATGCGCGTGGTTTGAAACCAGTCATATATGCTGTCTCTAGACCAGGATGGATTTTTCTGAAGTAAGGAGGGGAAAAGGAGCAAAAGAAACCATATGGTAAGGGAAGGGACATCAGTTTATTTTGGGGAGGGGGAATACAGGAAATACAAATCCATAAGCACCTAAATTATTTGCTGCCATGGAACAACTTGGTTTTTGTCTAATTGGTTTTGATCACTGACTTTAGAAATGCTTATTACCTTGCTTCTGTCAGTCACTTGGTTTGTATTTGCAGAGTTTAAGGTGCTACTTCACATTTTTTTGCGCCAAGCAAATTCACATGGTAATTTTGTAAATTGTATATATGCAACTGACATACAATAGATTTGTGCGCGCACACATTTTGAGCATCTTTCTCCCTTTTGGGAGAAATTCTGGCATCTCAGAATTTCCTTCTACATAGCTAATATTAATTGTACTCACCATATTTGAGGAGGAATTAAGGACAAGGATTTATTTCTTCCTGTAAAACTAAAACCGTAATATTAACTAGAATATTACTGACAAATGATAAATGTCTGTTGGAATAGGATCTTAGCTAACTACTTTTTTGACTCACTGTAACCATCACCCTTATCACTGAAATAATGGCACCCTTAATATGGTATTAAATGCTTTCAAAGCACTTCTTTAAGACAGATTGTCATTTATGCTATGCTTAGTGGGTTTGCAAAATGATTTCTAGATTAGATTCTGATAATCCTTGTTCGCTTAGTGGCATTCCCCTTTTTGATTACTGGAATTACTAGAACATAAGAGAACCTCAAGTATACCCTCACCATGCGCCCATTCCTAGCTTCTCTACCATTCTACCCCATTACCCTGAACCATTTTTACACTCAGATACCTCCCTCAGCTGCTCGGCCCTGATCCCATGTCCTTAGCTGGACAGGGCAAGGTCCTTCTCTTATTGTGTTTGCTGAGGAGCAGGCTGTCCCAGATATGAGTAAGTTATTGCAGATCAGAACTCATGGGAATCTTTGGAGCCACAAACTCTGCAAAGATGAGATATTCTTACTGTATGCAGAGCAGGGATTGCTCATCTTGAGGAAACTCAAACTTGTTTTGAGCGCCTCATAAAAATGTAAGATACCATCAGCCACTTGGATGTGTTTTAATTTTTTTCTCTACAAGGCCTTAGTTCCTAATCCCTGTTGTTTAGTATAAAGCTTTTTTTCTGCTAGGAATTTTAACCTCATCTTGATAAGGTTATCAAGATGCAACCTTATCTTGATATTCAGGTAAATGTTTTATGGTCTGTTCTACAGCTACAATGCTATTCCACATCATTTTTTTCTATCGAGAGAGTTGGGTTGGAAGATTTCAGGCTTTTAAGGGTTTCTTTGTTTTCAAGGTATAGTACACCAGTAATATAAATATGCTGCCAAACTATGTGGCAGAAAGGCTGTGCAGTGAGGGGAATTAAATAAACTTGATTTTTTTTTTAGCAATAAATCATACCTGACTCTGCAATAACACCAACTCACCTGCACGTCCTATACTGTTCTGCTATTATGAACAATTCGGAGGTTATCAATTTTCTGTTCTTTCCTCCCCAGTTTTTCATGCAAAAAAATAGAAGGATATCAGTGATTACAGAAAGCTAAGAAATTCCCACTTGTCTGCAAGTGCAAATTCAGAGGGGTTTGGCTCTTTTGAGGCACCAGTAGACATGTCTTGTTGCTCTAAGATCCGTCATTAATGCATAAATATCCCTGGGGATTAGTTCCTGTCCTGTCTGAGTGAACAGAGACTTTGTGTGGCAGAAGTAACTCTTTGCTTCTTGTCTGCAAAGAAAAACCAGCTTTTTGGCACAGGCTTTTTTCAAAGGCTGCTGGCTATTAGCCTTCCTCACCAGATTGTTTGGTATTTGTCTGGGTATCTTTTACCATGCACAGAGGGTCAGCAGGCAGGATAGACACAACCTGAGGACACACAGCATAATGCACACATAGGAGAGCTAGGACAAACGTGTTGCACAGCTAAGCATTAGTATGCTCACCACTGCCAAGGAGATGCTCAAGGAGTCTCTGCTGGCTGGGCAGTCATCAGTCAGGAGGGTAAGTGTTGGCCCCTGTTGTCTCTGGGAACAGGCTAATCCTCAGTCTTGCTGATTTGTCCTCTTCTGGTTTTCTGCTTTTTTTCCGTAGGGTTTTATATTTTTTCATGTCAGTATTTTTTCTCTTGAGTCCTTGAGCTTCTAATGATTACTGTCTCAGAAATTATGCTTTGGTCTGTGTTTTTACTCTTCTTATCTTGCAGGGCTTTAGCTCATGGACTGTCTCACAGCTTAGCAACAGTTTTCTCAATAAAGCTGAGCCAAGGTTGCCCAGTGGTGCTGAACTGAACTAGTCCTTGGGGCACAGACAACTGAATGCTGGGCTGAAGGTTACGTGGCTACAGTGCCTTGGAAAAAAATGGCACTACTAAATAACTTTGAGGCCAACGGGTAGGGAGGAGAGGTTGTTTCATTTCCCTTCAGGTGTTTACAGATGATTCTTCTGATGATCCAAAGATTGTTTCTCCAGATGCCTCTCAGAGAATCATTAAATGGATATTGAACATTGCAAGAATTTTAGTGCAGCTTTCCAGCAATACTAATCCATATTTCAATACTGTAGTTTACTGTTAGCATGCTGTTGTTGTGTTTGCTCTTTGTATCCTAGGTATGAGTAAGCAGCAGGGTGTAAAGAGTGTATAGTAAAGACGTTAGGCAGTCTTCATGTGCCTGGCTTCCTCCTTTAGCTTTCTGGGTGACAGAAACTTCTTTTAGAAGCAATAGTGTTCAAAGATAACTGACGAAGCCAGGACTGTCCATCAGCACTCCTGAATGCCCTGCTGTTAATGCTGGGTAGGTCTCACTGATGAGACTCTTCCCATATTTGTTTACTATGAGGAGTTTCACCTGGTGCCATTTCTGTTCATTCTTTTTTTCTAAGGTGCCTGTCGATGTTCTGGGAGATAATACCAGTCCCTCTGACAGAGATTTCAACTTCATGGGGAAAGTTATGTGTGCATTTAGCACATCCAAAGCTGCTTACAAAGCCAGGAAGGTGTTCCCTACCTGCTTTTCTCCAGAATGTAATACGTTTTGTAAAGTCTCTTAGGCCAGTATCTAATCCCTAAATATTCTCTGGTACCATAGCCTAGTCAAGGTATCTGTCTTTTTATATTATTTTCTTAAAGTGCCAAGCATGAGACAGTCTTGACAGTCGTATGGACACTTGTCTGACTTCTAAATGGCTAGCTTTCTGTGCATATGCAGCTGCTGTGGTGCAGTTTGATCCAGATTTGTGCCTTGAACTTTGACTCTCCGTACATGTGTCTCCATCTTTGTCAGAGTGGTCTTTAATTCTCAGTAAGTTCTGGCTTACTGTTCCCTTAAGTACATTATGAGATAGGAAGTGTGCGTCTTTGAGAACACGGTGAGGAGGCCTTTCCAGCTTAAACAGGTTACAGCGCCACGTGAGTGAAGTGTAGGAGACTTCTGGTGCCTGAACACTTCCTTCTTGATCATTTCAGATATCCTGGCTAGATGTCAGCAGTTTTAGAGAGCTTTCCTGCTTTCTGAAAGTGAGCTGTAACAAAGTTTTGTTTAGCTCTGCAGCTTTTGTTTAAAGCCAGTATGACTAGAGTGGAATCCATAATGTTCTGCAAGATTGTCAAAAGTTACCCATGCTTCCTAACCATGTGCATCCTACAGTGTCACTTCAGCATGCAGAGAGCTCTGTGAGAGCCAAGCAGACTCTTCAAGTTGTAACATTGTATGCTGTAACTTGTGTCCTTCAGCAGCCTTACCTCCATGAAAACGGTGATAAAATTGTTTGGTTCAACCATCAGCTTGCCCCGGGTTGCAGCATGGTGTGAAGTTAAACTGAGCGTGAAAGTTTTGGTCATAAGGGAGCTATTAGGCAAACGCCAGATGTGAATTGATTCGTTGGTTGCCTCTCCTTATCACAGTGTAAAGATTTGGCACATGTTCCTGAATTAGCTTTAAATTGTCTGGCTTGAGAGTCAGTACATGCCGCTCATTACAGCGGTCAGTTTGCCCTGCAAAACTTACTCATTATCTTGGGTATGTACAGAAAGGCCCTTTCTGGGATCTTTGTGCTTCTACAGCATCACTGTTGTCCACACAAGAGTTGGAAGGTTTGAATCTAGCCTGGACGTATGCAAATACAAGCTTACAGTTGTACTTTGGGATCGCAATACAGACATACTCTTAAGTTGAAGTTAGGTTGAGGCAAAACCTTAGGAGCAGGTGAGTGGTTGGATTGAGTTTACCCAAAGGTACTGCAGCAACGCTGTCTTTGTGAAAAAGGTAACAGAGGTTATGGATAGATGTAAGTGGCTCTGAAGAGGCCTCACTGAATAGCATGCATGCTGTGAAAAGACAGATTGTTAAAAACTGTGAAACTACCTATGCCTTGGCCAGAACACCTACAGTAGCAATATCAAAATACTATGCAGAGGAAAGCAAGTAGATTCTGGTCAGTTCTACCAGGAGTGAAACGCTATATTAAGGGAGATGCTGTGAAAGTACTTTGGACGGAAGCAACTTAGGATCAGACAGTTGGAAAGCTCAGTAAAGCATGTTCCATATCACTTACCAGGAAGAGAGCTATTTTTTAATTTGGAAAATGTTTTGTGTGTATTCTGTTTAGTGTAACAGCTGAAAACTGTTTTTATGATCAATGTTGGAATGTTGTCTAATAAACAGCATCTATTCCATTTTTTCCAGGGGATTGTATGATATCTTTGTAGCAAGAGACAACCAGACACGCTGTGTGGGCCGCTATGATAATCATGGCAGTTTTGGGGAACTGGCATTGATGTACAACACTCCTAGAGCTGCCACCATTGTTGCCACAACAGAAGGAGCCCTTTGGGGACTGGTAAGGAAAGGAAATTGCTCTCATCTGCATAATATTTTAAACACTAACTCACTGGGTTCATCACCAGATGCTCCTGTCAGTACGAGTCCTTGTGCTAATAGCTATTTTATCATTGTTTGTTATCTCACCTCCTGGCATAGAAGTTCCATCGTGCAAATGCTTTTGGTGACTTCCTGAAACACCTTGTCTATAAAAACTGTATCAGTCCCTTTATTATTTTGCATTTGCTGTAATCTTAGCTTCTATTAGGAGAAAAAAAATGTTGTTTTTTTCATCCTGCCAGAGGACAGTGGAAACATTGAGGCACGTATTTTGTGGGGAGGAAAAAAACCCTACTATCTACATATGTCCTTACATTTCAACTCACCTTGCTACCATTTTCAGTTCTTTAAGGGCAGAGGGGAAGTTGCTTCTTGAGTATGTCACTAATTTGAAGAGCTAGGAAAGCTGCCCAAAGCTTTGTTTTCCCTCAAAATAAACTGTTGCTGTCACAATGTTTCTGGTCTCTTTGTGGCTGCCCTACAAGAGGTTCTCAGGTCAACATGACCTTTGAGATACCAAGCTAAATGGCGATGTTGCTTTGTCTCTTGCCCAGCAGTGTTGAATGAGAAGCTGTAGACTTTAGTTTCCTTTTTTAGTTCTTTTCTCTGTAGTGTTTGGATAGAGTTATTTTCACAGTGCTCTCCTACTCATCTGCGAGGGCTCACATAAGAAGTGGATTGCGCGATCAACAAAGCCTCTGAAGCCGGGAGCATCATACGCTTTCTGTGTGCGCTGGGCTCCTCGGCAACTATCGCTAGGGGTTGACCATGTGTTGTGACCTTGATTATATGACTGATAAGCTTCTACACAGCGTGCTTATACAATTTCTGTGCTTGCTGAGAGAACTGACTTCTGACTTCCCTTTTCTTTGTGAGCTATAAGAAAAGATTGCGGTAAATCAACCTGGGCAAAATGTCAGAATCTAATTTCTTGAACAAAACAGGATAAATAAACTACCTGCAAACTGACCTCATTCGTAAAAGGATGAAAATGAGATGATGACTCTTCAGTCCAGTTTGCCTTTGAACAAACTGCAGCATTTGGTGTTAATTTTGTTTTCTTTCAGTGATTACAGTCACTTAATTAGGAAGGTGTAGTTGAAGGGGGGGGGGACCTCTTGCCAGTCATCTGTCTCTTGATTGTTTTATAACTAAGGTTCCATTTTTCTGCCTTAAAACTTTTTCTTCCAATGGTTCTGTTGTCTCCATGCTTGTACTAGTTTGTGCCTGATCTACTTTAAATATGATGTTTTTAGTAATCTGCAGTTGTTGTTGCTAAAGCTCACTGGTTATCTCCCATTTAAGAAGTGTGAGTTACTCTTGCTGCATTGCAGTCTTAGGCCAACAAAAGCCTGGAAGGCTCATATGCAAAGCAGTAATCAAATGTGGGCCTCAGCTGAACACATCTGGGGAAAGCCTTGTGATCGTGCATGCTTCCCTTACTGCTCTGCCTTCTTTCTGTTCAAATACTGCCAGATCTCCCCCTCACTGATACTTTCAAATCCACTGTTCTAAATGAATTCTGAACTTCAGATGCTTTTGCAATTCCTCTCCATGTTTCTGCATCTTTCTACTTCTCCAGACATCTACATTTGATGAGACTTCTACCACTGAAACATTTCTTTAATAATAATAACAATGATTTAAAAAAAAAAAAACCCTCTCGCTTCCTTGTCTCTCTTGCTGTCCTTTGGACAATAGTAATACCTTTCTTCTCTTCTTATGTCATCTTTTTCAACTTTTATGTTCCATTGGCACCACCAGTATCAATCTTTAATTTGTTCTATCCCCTACATGTATCTGTAGCCTGTATCTTGTAAAACTGTCCTGTTGCTTGAAAACACCAGCTGACATTTTCAGAAAATAAAGCCCAGAGGAATGGCTCTCAGGACTTATCATATTTCTCCTAATAACTTGCTATATGTAAACTTCAAGATTTTTATACCGTTTCCCTGACCAAACTCTGCTCTTTTCCTTCTGTTTTTTGTTGTTGTTGTTAGTTTTACACTTACTGTTTCATGGTGTGTAGGATAAACTCTTCAACTCTTACTCTGTTCAGAATTGAACCCTGATCCTAACAGGGGACATGGGCGTTACTATAATGCAAGCTCTAACAATATCTGGTGGGCAAGTGCCCTTCCCCTGAGCCTCAATGTGCTGTTTTTCAGCTCTCTTGTGGCCTTTCTCGTTGTTATATTCCAGTAGTTATGCCCTGCTTTTTCTGTTTGGAAGTAAAAAGCAAGATCACTGACAATAAAGTCTCCAAAATGTCTGCCATGACAGGTAGTGGGACAGGAGATATGCAGTAACTGGATGCGCTTGGCTTCACGCAGGCCTGTACTGCCGCCCAGCGGCCACAGAGCCTCTGCATCAATACCTGCATCTTAGGAGAAATAAAGAAAACAGCAGGGCAAGAGGAGAAGGGGATCTTGTCTGGTGTTTGGTCTTCAAAAAACAAACCAAACAATCATTGCATAAAAGGTGCTTATGGTACACGTGGGACAGCTGGCAGTTAAGGAGTAGCCAGTCCCTGCAAAAAACTGCCTCTCAATCCCTAAAAGTGGGAATAGGGAATCAAGCCTTTCACTATTTGATATTCTGTTTCTTGATCTACTTGAGACCCATATAAATGTCCAAGTTGCTTTTAAAAACCTTGACTCAAGAAGAGAAGAATCCATTTCAGACTTAATCCTGAAGTCACTTAACAAATTAAATGTTGCAAATTCCAGTTTCTAATGGTTTCAGCCAGAACAAATGACTTCATTTTATGTGAAGTGCGGAATACATCTTTAAAAAACTAAACAAACAAAAACCCAACCCTGAAAAACAGTACTAGATAGACTAAAATTTGAATTCTCAAATGCTTATCTGGGAAAGACCAAGTTTGTCTCATAGCTCTGCATTTTTCAGTTGATTATTACAGTAGATACCATCAAAAGAGCTGTTACTCACCATTGTGATGCATATGGTATCATTTTAACAGCTTCCTTCTCAAATCCAATGTTTGTTGCAAATATTAGTTCATATTATGGCTTTGTCAGTCCTTTTAACAGTGAGCATTTTGGCCAAGAGAATAATCTACTTCTCTGTGCTGTTTCTTGCAGGATCGAGTGACATTCAGAAGAATTATATTGAAAAACAATGCAAAGAAGAGGAAGACGTACGAGTTATTTATTGAGTCTGTGCCCCTTCTTAAATCCTTGGAGGTAATGCCTCAGACATCTGCGTCAAATTCTTGCACTGGCATTAGCTCTGCAGTCAGTGCTTCTGGTATATCAGGAGCCTATGTGTCTTTTTTGCTCAGAGCAAAATTTTAAGAGCTACTTTGGAATTGTGTTTACTGTACAACTTAATTTATATTGTTGCAGTTGTACAACATTTTGTTCAGATGCTTCTTTGTTCACAGTTGGAAGATAGCTTGCTGATTTTTATGTCAGTCTATGTGTGTAAAGATACGAAAACATAAGTATGCCAGAGAAAGGTATTAAACTAAAGATTGGAAAATCAGGACTGTGGTTCCCTTTGAGGGCATGGTGCTGAAGTAATGCACTAAGGTGTATTCAGCTTTTATCAGCCGTGAATGATTTTTACATTTGAGGCCAAGAGGTGGGCTGCAGCAGATCTTGCTTTAAACCCTTTACCCATACTCAGGAGGTCAGCTAAGAACAGGCTAGAGGAAAGCACCACTGCCTGGAAAAAAAATGACCAGGCAGAGAAGGCACATGCCATGCTGATGTTTGTGGTATTTTTTAAGCTATTTAATCAAGCTGGATCTTCAGAGGGCTTTCAGAGCCATACCGAAGTGCTTTAGGCATTGGTAGGTGTCCACCTTTGTCTTACACTGTAACTTAGCTTTTTTTTTTTTTTTTTTAATGATAGAGTATAAAGGATAAGGATATTTTTCAGCATTAATCTTTAGTGTTGGAGAAGCCCTTACAATCCACTTGAGAGAGGATTACAAAATAGTAAAGTATTGTTAGGTGCGAATAGCAACTTCTAGAATATATTAGTTTGGAGATACGCTGATAACTGTAGAAGGAGAGATTTGCGCAACACCTTCTCCCTCAATGCCTGACTTAAACCAGTTCCATCAATGTGACTTTTTTGAGCACAAAAATGACTCATAAATATTTAAGGATATAGAAAAATAACTCATTATCACTGGATGGTTTTTTTGCATGACAAACTGCAGTTGAATCATGCATGGATCAGAATTTATACATTTTCTCAGACAAGAGCTAGATCCAGGTACATTTGTGAGATGAATGGATTTAAAACTGAATCATCTGTTGAGGTATTCATTTTAACTGTTTAGGGTTTTTTTTCCTTAACTGCTTTTTATGCTGCTCTGGATCAACCAAATTGTTTTGTCATGTTATATATGGGCAGCAGGAAACATGAGAGATAAATTTAACTCTTGAGACTGTCCTTTCTCCCTTCCTGTTTATGAAGGTGACTGTCTGTCAGATAAGCACCTCTTGCCCTTGCTGGGCATCCTGTTGTAGTGCTTGCTGACAGTTTAGACCTATTATGTTTTTCATATCCCCTTCCTCTCTCCACAATAGCAGTGAATTCCTGCATCAAAAAAACAAACAAAAATCGTGTTCAAGTGAATGCTGACTTAAGATAATTGGAAAATATTTTACTGGTATTTTTCGTTGAAGTTTGTGCTTAGACAGTTTCTGACTTCTTTCTGAGCAATTTCTTGAAATGTTAACTGAAACTTACAGGAAGTGATTTTTCTCTAAAACAGCTGAATTGGTTATCTGGAAATCTTGGGGTAAGAAAAGCATGTGGATGGGATGGAAGTTCTCTTACCCTAATGGTTGCCTTGGAAGCTACGGTGCAATATAACAGTGTCATTGTAGGGGCTGCATTTTTCAGTACTGAAATGCAGCTTGTGTGTGTGCCTAGTAAATGCCTCTTCATTTCTATTTTGACAGGGCTACAAAGTTTACCAGAGGGGTACTGTAGCAAGTGATTGTGTTTAATTTTCCTCTTTGTTCCAGCCTTCAGAGCGCATGAAAATAGTGGATGTAATAGGGGAGAAAGTGTATCAAGATGGGGAACGTATCATTTCTCAGGTACTTGGAGTCTAAATTTCCATTATCATTCTCCTTTATCTGCTTTTTTCTACTTTGTATTTGCTTATACAGTCATATTACTTGAACCAACTTGGCATCGCTTACTCTTTTAATACTTGCAATTTATTTAATGAATTTTTGAATATTTTGGGAATGGCCTACTACATTTTTTGTTATGAATTTTTCTACTACTTTAGCTTCTGTTTTTTTTCCTCCTCTCATTCTTTTGTTTTTTTATAAATGGTCTTTGCAAGATTTCAGAAGAGGAGTATGTGTTAAGAAGCTGAAACTACATATCCATGCAATTTTCCATGAAAGCCCCCAGTTAGACTTTTCAAAGGCACCTGTGAGCAGATTGAATGAGTCACAAACACATAGTAAAGGCATCTCTAATTCCTAGGTCTGACTAAACAGCAAAATTAGAACAATTTAAATGGGAGTATAATTTGGATAAAACTAAATGAAGTCATTGGAAAGTATTTCACTGGTTTGACCCAAATCAGTTGACTATATTGTCTGAAGAAACTAGTAGGATTATTTAAAACCACTGTTTTTCCTGATGGTCTTAAAGAGTATTTCAAGGCTGGAGTAGTCTGGCTTCAGTCTATGTAGCTTTTGGATGCTGGTGTATGTTTTGACTGCAAGAATAGATCAAGGCTAGATTGGTGGAGTGTGAAGCTGGACAAATTCAGCCTAAAGCTGTGGTTTATTTGGTTGTGATAGAAGTTAACTTTTGGACTAATTTAGAAATGAAGCACTGGAAGCTTGGATCATATTTAGCTGGGGTTTGCTCTATTTATTTATCTGTAAGGAGAAAGTACTCTATTTTAAACAGAAGTTAATGCAAGAAAGTCCTTGGCTTACCTGGAATAGTAGGCTTTTGATTACAACAGTCTTGTTGTTTTATAAACAGAGTATGACTCCTTGATAATGTCTTGAATAATTAGTAACCTTGCATGTCAGATAACTCTGAATGCAGGAAATCTTATTTTGCTGATAACCAAATACTGCCAAATTATTTTTCTCCAGAAATCCCCTCAATTTTATAAAATGAAAATCTTGTTGCTTAAGAGCCTGAGAAAACTGAACTGTCAGCAAAATCAAAGCTTATAAATCTGAGTCTCAAACCTGGGAACCCAAGCAATCAGTGATCCAATTATGCAGTTGGTTTTAATCTTTGTAATAATTGAATTAAGGACAAGAATTTAATTATCCTTAAAAAATCAGAAGTAGGATTAATAATCTGGATTGGTCTGGGTGTTGGTGATATACTGCTAAAGATGATTAAAATTTTATGCTTGGAAAAGATTCTGATTAGCTCCTACATTACAGCAGTTGCATCAGTACCATGAACCTCTTTTCTCTTGTGGATAATTTTACATTTTAATTATCTTTCTGGAATTTGATCCTTCAATTAAGTGCAGTATGCTTTAAAGCACTTGAAAATTGTTGATGCATGCCAGTGTTACATGAAGTCCTTATGTCTCCCACTCAGTTTATTTTCCTTCTTTAGAAAAATAAATAACTACTCTTTCAGCACAGAAGTGGGCTGACTGTATCTGCTCATGTTGTGATGATAGCTGGCAACAGTGAATGAAAAACTTTGTGCTGGACCTCTTGCCACCATCCCCAGGAACCTTAATTTAAGAGCCTAACTTCTTCTGTAACTGCAAGTTTGTCTTGCATCAACTTCTCACAGTCATACTTGAATATGACTTCATACTTAAGTCCTAGTCATCTCTCTCCATCCTTCCTGTCATATGCACAGTCTCCTTGCCCAAACCTTGTCTCCCTTTCTGGTCTCTCTTCCTTCTCTTCCAATTTTACTACTTTCAAATCCATTTTTTTTTCTTTCTAGGCTCTTTTGACTTTGCCTAGTCCCCTGTTCCAGTCCTGCTTACCCTGTCCCAGTTCTTCCACTCACTTGACTTGATACTGGATTTATCTTCCTCACATTGTGTCCCAGTTTTGTTGAGCCAGCTCCCATTCCCTTATCAGTTCCTTATCCAGCCTCTGCCTCCTTGAGGCCTTTACTCTCTTCACCTCTGATTCATAGCAGGAAGGATGTACAATGTCAATTTGTTGTCAATTCCAGCAGATTTCTACACAAAGCTTAGTCCAGAATAAATGTTTTAATACTATTTCTGCCTTTCGTAGTAAGCTTAAAAAATAATTTGTTTCACCTTTTCCTCTTCACAGGGTGATAAAGCAGATTGCTTTTACATTGTAGAATCTGGTGAAGTAAAAATCTTGATTAAAAGCAAGGTGAGTTCAAATAGGATGATTTGGGTTTAGATGAATCCCTGATTTGCTCTGTTAATAGAAGTGCTGCACAAAAATCCAGCATGACTTATTTTAAGATATTTATTATTATATGGTATTTATCATTGTCACTCAGGTAACATAGGTTGTAAATCCCTACATCGGTTCTGAAGCGGCCAGAAGTCACTTTACTAAAGTTGGAGGCTTTTTGCTCCTCTGCAAACTGACCTGATGTATTCTCCTTGACATTAAGGATGGAGATAAACTTTTCTTTGAGGATTATAGTAAACTGGAAGCAACAAAAAGCTGGGGTGTATTATCTTGAGTGACGTAGTAGACGTTTGCTTTCAAACAGATGTAACAGTGAATATCTGCCAATCTTCAAAGCTTCTTATGGGCCAGCATACACTTTTCTAACCAAAATTCTAGTTGAGCATGCGGTAAAGGTGTTCTACCACTATAGAGTATGATTTGGGTATTGCTAATCTTAAAAATCCTAAATCAATGAGCTGTTGCACATCTGAAGGATGTCTGGGATTAACTGCAGCCTTGTACAAAGGCAGAGCTGTAGGCAAAGTAATTTAAATGTTCTGTTTTACAGACTATGACAAGTAAGGATGTTAACCAAGAAGTGGAGATTGCCCAGTGTCACAGAGGACAGTATTTTGGAGAGCTTGCGCTTGTTACCAACAAACCCAGAGCAGCCTCCGCCTATGCTGTTGGGGAGGTTAAATGTTTAGGTAAGGAGCCATTCTGTGTTTCTAGTTATCCTTTTCCAGTCTTCACTTGTGCTGTGGACTTTCTCCTACTGAGCAACTATTCAAAACCTGGCTGCCTTTTGATACCTGTTAGTCAGATGTTGAACTTTGAGAAGCACCACTGCTTTCCCCCCTCAGACCTTTAGGTTCAAGTGGGTGTGGGGATAACTGCCCAGCGAGTTGTTACTTCTGCTTGCGTGGTCTGTGCTCTAGGGAAGGGGAAGTTGTACCCAGACTCCGCTGTGTCTGCAGCACAGTCTTCAGCATCAGTTTCTTGTCTAGAACTTGTTTGTAGCATTCAGGTGATATATTTATGCCTGTATTGTTTGTATTTGCCTTCTGTATTTATCCCTGAGATCAGGTGTGTATTTTATGAATCTTATTTCTTCAAATAACAGTACAGACTGAAATAAGGAATTTGATTCCTGTTTTCATGGCTTCTGTTGAAGTCTCAGAACCAAAGGGGTTGGACTTGAGGTTTGTGTTCCAAGTTCAGAAAACAGACTGGCGTGTGGTGTCCTTTTGACAGACAATTTTGTTTTCACTTCTGTTCTTCTGCAGTCATGGATGTGCAAGCATTTGAGAGGTTACTTGGACCCTGCATGGACATTATGAAGAGGAATATAACACATTATGAGGAGCAGCTGGTGGCACTGTTTGGCTCTAGCATGGACCTGTTGGATCCAGGGAATTAGGCACAGGGTACCTCAATGCCTTCTCAGTTCCAAGACACAGAAAAGCCTCCGATCATCAACACAATTCACAAGGAAAATGGACACTATGGAACAGTTACTGCTGCTGTCTTCTTGGGCATTTTAGAAACCATAAACAAGTCTCAGCACAGATGGATTGCTCACTCCATGCCTCCACTTTGCTGCTGATACTTCATTATTAGACCTAGATTAAAGATGATTCTAACCCTATGTTCACTTACTTGGTTCAAAATGGCATCTCTCCAACAGTTCAAGTGCCTGATATGAAACCCAAAGTGAGCAAGATGTAGAAGCTTCCTTCTTTCTGGTGTTACCGTTGGGATAAATTTTCAGATCAGATTCTGTAGTGGTAAGCTGCCTGTTCTGCAGAGGCAACCTGTAGAACATGAGCCTTTTACAAGCTTCTTATCTTCTTCTGATATTTTCCTTACACAACGTCAAATTTGTTTTTAATTGTAGCATCCAAGTAGGAGTTAAAAATATCAGTGGAGCCAATTAATAAGGTGGCACTGAAGTTTTCTTCAACCTGCTGAACGCGGCAGGTACTATAGTTGTTTAAACCAAGTAAACCAAGCTGGAGACACAGGAGAGAGCTGCTTAGCAATGAAATGCAGAAAATGAAGCATTACTAAATTTTAAGTGTTTTCTGAGCAGCAAAGAAAATTGTTTTACTCTATGCTGCCCAAAAAAAGTGCAGTGGTTTGGATTGTGGTCTAACAGATCAAATGGCTTGAAGGTTTCGTAGTTGTCATCTCCCAGTATTTGCTCTTTGTTTCTTACACCAAGTAGATTTTATTGTGGAGAGATCACAATATATAACCTTCTCTTGCTTACAGAGATCCTTTATACTGCTTGATTTCCCAGGGCACTGTTGTTGTCTGGGTCAGTTTTAAAGCTTTTTAAGGAGGTGAACATTTTGTAATTTAAAGGAATACTATTTCTGTACTTATTTACAGGAGCTCCCTCCTGCCCCAGTCCTAATATTTCACAGTATTCTAACTTTGTTAGACACTTGGATGCTTCCAAATGCCAAGTCTATTTGCTAAATCTTTCAAAAGTTGGCAGCATTTGAATTTGTGGTGCAAATGTCTTTGCTAACTACGCAGTTGGTGTGTTTGAGGAGTCTTTTTGATTTAGGTGATAACTCAGCTAATGATGTTTATCTAAAATACCTGTTAAATTTGCAGCATTTACTAGGTAGATTCTATTTCTATAGCTTTAATGACCTTAATTGGCATACTGCTAAGATTTTATCAGAGTATTATCTAAATAAGAATCAGACCATAAGAAGGACATTTTAATGGTGTAAAACAGAATATTTATATTAAGACATTGAATTTGTAGGTAATAAATTTAGTGACCCTTTGAATTTGCATTCTTCAGCTCATGCAAAACTTGTGTTTTATGGGGTTATGAAATTTTAATTGTGGATGCTAGTAGAACAGAACCTGCTCTTTTTATTCATGGCCACGTGAGCAAGAATAGAAGGATGCTAATGTTGAATTCCTGCTTCTAGTTATCACAATGGATATTTCTCTAAGGCACAAGATGCTTAGCCACAACTCTGAGTTGGTTTCTGGACAATAATTTCTTCCCTAAATGGATGAGCTCTTCTCAGTTCCTGCAATATGAATAAGATGGAAACTTGATAAGTTTGAATGGCTATTGTCCAGTTACTGTAATTGGAATCATATTTTTATATAAATCATTTGTAATGGACACCCCCGAAAGAGGTGTTTCCATATTGTTAAAGTTCTGATCATGATGTCTAGTGGCTGTTCTAACTGCATGGATTCTAGAACAGTGAATTTCCCTTACTTTACTGGACTGGTTTTTCATGATAAATTACAGCCAAAGAAGCAGCAGGTACTTCATTCATGCTTCCGAGGTTTAACACCAAAGACAAAATCACTCTTTTAATTGCAGGGTTTTTAAAAAAAAAAAAAAAAAAAAACAAGAAAAAAAGAAAAAAACCACTAATCAGGTCCTTGCATTGATAACAGATACTTTAAAGTTTAAAGTACTTTGGGCTCATAGACAGAATCTCCCTGAAGCCAGCTCATGACTGTCCAGCAACCCAAACATAAACTGGTCTTCAAACCAGTATGAGTTTTTGTGCTGCCTAAACTGTCATGTGAACTAAAGAGAAACTTGCTGTGAAAAATCATCAGCTGGCCTCTCTCTCCCAGGCAGAGTATGCTCTCCTTTATCCAGAGGAGCCTGGCAGGTTGGGCTCCCTTTCAGATGGATTCTGGCTCTTACAGCCTTCAGTTCTTTGCGTGACAGAATTGTATACCTCAGTGTATGCAAATGCTGGCAATTGTTCTGAAGTTTAGCCAAAAAAAACAAGCAAGGCTGATGAATTCCCTGATAGACTCTTAAGGTAAATCTGCCTGGAGGGAGGATTTGATGGCTCTAGAAATCAAAGGAAAGGATGAGACCATAAAATCAAAAGTTTGGGATCCCATGTGAGCAAGAACAAGCTTTTGAAGTTTTAACCTTTCTCTAGACTCTCTGCAGCAAAGTCATACTGGGCAATGCCATCCTGCAGCCAGGATTTCTGTGACATTGTTCTGTGGTGTAAAGAGGCAACCTGACTATGAGCTGAAAGAGAAGGAGCCTGTAAGCTCATTCTGTTTAAAATGGCATAATTTGCAATGTGCCTGACTAGTCCGATCTGGTTTAACCAGCCTGTTGTGTACAACTTTGGAATATAAAGATAGGTGAGTGAAGCTTGTAGTGAGATGCTCAACATTGTCTGGCTAAGCAGATACCCGGTAGAGCACCAGCAATGAACAAAGTCAGAAAGCGTGTGAGTGGGGATATCAAAGCCAGGGAGTGAAGTGAGACACCAATTTGTAAAGATTGACTGTGTCATTTTATCTCAGCTTTTTCCTTTTCACTGTGACTGTTCATCACAATCGTTGTGGAGAATGAGCACAGTCTTTGTTGTTATCGCTCAGCGTTCAGTAAATCTGCTGTGGATTCTCTGAAATTGGTAGTGGAGAAAGATCTAGTTTTTAATAAAAGAACTCAGCAGCAAAGTGGGTAAAGAAGGTAATGTCTTTGAGACTTGGAGGAAAAAAGTCTCTTATATCTGATTCCCTGCTTGTGATTGTTGTGAAGTCAGTGAGAGGAGCTTTCAGTGGTCAAGTGTCCTGGCATATGGTATTTCTGTTTAATGTCACAGCACAGGTTTCACAATGTAAAAAACAAAAAAGGGCAAAAAAAGCTCTCTTTTAAAAAACAAAACAAAAGTACAATTTTGCACAGAGGGCAAAAAGAGAAACCCCTTTGAATGTCACTTGCATTCTTTCTTTTCAGTTGGCTGAAAATGGACTTCTTGTTCTTGACATGTATTTGTAAACTAGTCTTGCCAAAATACAAACGTTTTGGTTTTTTTCACTCCAGTTAATTTTTGTTGCTACAGTTATTGTTGTTTGTTATTTTCACTTCTTTCAAACCATATATTTTATTTCAAGAGGCCTTCCTTGTGGATTTTCTCCTGATGGTCTACAGCACTACACTGTTATTTCAAGGCGCAAGAGAAAGTCACTAACCTCATAAGAGACTACTTAACTCCATTTAGCTGGCTGGAGCTAATAATGCGCTACTAATTTTCCTCCACTCTGTGGGGCAGGAGGGGAATTAAATCCTGCATAAAGTTGCTACCTCAAGGCTCCAAGTGCTTTAATGGTCTTTCACTTGGGAGAATTTCATAAGACAGTTCTTAAAATTGGTCTGGTCTTTTGAGTTAAATGTTTTTTCTTCATTGATTTCATTGAGGGGACCCTTATTTTAATTCATTTTACATTTAGTATTTGATTCTCAAAGGATGAACAACTGCAAAATTCAGTTCTTGCACTGCAGTGTTGAACATGAAAGAAAATATCTGCCATATAAACATACGTTTTTTAAAAGTTAAACCACTCTGGGGTTCAGCTTCACTTTTGGTTAATAAAAAGCTGAAATGTTGTGTCCAGCCTTCCTGGTACAATCCTGTGTGTGCTCTTTATTGACTTGCTGCAGCTGACACACCCCCGCACACAGTGCTTACATGACAACTGGACTTTCTAGCAGGTAACTAAATTTACTTGGAGTGGCTGAGTTACTGTTGCTTGTTATCAGAGCCTTATGGAAAACAGCACTTGCCCTACTGCAATAATCAGAATAGATTTATACATCATCCAACCACCAAGTTTTACTGTTTGGTGAGAAAATTTTACTAATATCTTAAAAATGATACCTATTTCTGTAGATATTGTTGCTCCAAATAAAACTGGCTGCTGTGATATGGTTGCCACGCTATTGTAAAATTGATTTTCTGATTTTATTATTCGAGCAGTGTGCTAACTGGCTCTCAATTTTTAGAAGCACAATATTCCTAGAGATCTCGTGCTGCCCCGCATTTACAGCTACTGAATTTCATGTGGCAAGCTGCCTTTTTCTTTTTTTAAACCTAACAATTTTAAAAGAAAATTAGTTTGGTACCTGTGAAGTTATTTGTTCAAATTCTTAAAATTTGCTTTTGCTTAAGCTTTATTTCTAAATGCTTACTATTTTATGTACAGTTTTTTAATTAGTCTGAGAGAGTATTTCAGGTGCATCATGGTTTTAATCATGGGAGTGCCTCTGCCTCACCGAGACTACAGTACTCAACTTACTGTAGTACTTAAGTAGTAAGGGCATCTTAACCCAAGGAAGATGTTGACATCTGAAGGGGCCAGAGGGTAGCAGCAAGATAAAGAGATCTATAAAATGTAACATTATACAGAAAGATGAGGAAAAACTGGGATTGTTCAGTTTGGAAAGAACAACTGGGGGAGGGGGCCAGGGAAATCTTCAAACATACAGAAGATTTCAACAAGATGGAATGATCTCGTATTTGCTAGGACAGAACTACTAATAGTGGGCATAAACTGCACCAGGGAAGATGTAGATTAAGCATTCAAAAGCTCTGTCTGGAAGACAGCTTGAGCAGATGCTGGGAGAGTGTGAAATCTTCATTAGATGTTTCTTGCAACAGTTTAAAACCAGCTCTGCCTGAAGACATTTACATACCTGTCTGAGGCAGGGGTGGATGAGATGACCTCTTCAGGAGGCTTCTGTCAGATGTTTGTTTCCTTACTGCAAGGAAATGAGATCCCTTGGAAGCTCTGGTGGTGATGGAGGGATCCAAGGTGAATAAATCATGAGTAGTTACTGACTGCTTCAGCATTCTTTGTTCTCAAAGCCACTGAATGGTGGAAAAGGACAAGAAAGATGGTGGTTTTGATTGAAACAATATGGTTCCCTGAAAATTCCTGGATAAGCTATTTTTTGAAAGAAAGAAGCCAGACTCTGAAGTTCTTATCCTCAGGATGTTGTTTCAGCTTGGGAATCTTTTTAACAGCACAAGGACAGTTTTCATATTTTTTCTGTTTTTTCTCTGAAGGATGTATGTCACCCCCATCATCAGATAAGCTGTAAGCATTCAAGCAAATATGAGAATTGTGTTATTAAGAGTATCTCCACAAGTAAGTAGTTATTGACTGGTGAGTGACAAAGACACACTGCCAACTGACTGGATTTTGCCTCAGATCTAAGCTTCTGTTTCGGCTGTGTGTGCTGCAAATTAGACTGTAGGATATAGCACACTGCCCTAATGTTCTGGATGCCTGAATCCAACACCAAACTCCGCAAGTGTAACTGCATCAGGACTCCTATCATTTGTTTAAAGGGAAGATGAAGAAGCATCTCTGCTAGCCCCTCTCCAGCAGTATGTTTATTGTGGAGTATTCAATATTTGTAAGCCTGAAGCTGAAAGCTAGAACTTAGCACTGGGAAACACCATCTGTTCCCAAAGCTTCGGGGAGAAGATTAATTTCAGAACCACGTACTGCTTGCCTTCCTGAATCTGAAAATGATGAGAGCTCACAGGTGCCAGGCAGCATTAGGAGAGCCTGACTCCCCAGACAACTTGTTTAATGGCTCTGGACTAGGGCCTCAGCAGGCTAAAATGATGCAAAAGGCGGAGGGATCAGTGTGGCAGAAACCTCCTTGCCCGGACCTGCAGCTGCACTGACTGACACCCATAGCTGCCTCTGGCTGGCAGGGCGGCAGCGGCTGCTTTTCGCGCTGGGCACCTCGGAGTTGCTGCTTCCCTTGCCCCGAGGGGCAGCGCTCCCGGCACGGCGAGACGGCTTACCGAGCGCAGGCAGCGCTCCGCCGGGCCCCCAGCCCGGGCCGGCCCGGGGGGAAGCTCGCCCTGGGCCGCGCCCGCAGCCGTTGGCGGCCGTTTGCAGCCGTTAGAGCGCGCGCGCGC
>NW_020451038.1:1451279-1457779 GCF_003343035.1 Apteryx rowi | reverse complement strand
TTCAAGCAGCTGGTGGTGACGGCGCTGAGGGAGCTGCACGGCGAGGTGGGCCGGGCTCCGCCGGGGCGGGATGGCGCCGGGGCCGGGCCGGGAGCGCCCTCGGGCATCCCCGCCGCGCTCTGACAGCGGCGGCTGTGGCAGAATAACGCTTCTGAACTTAACGACGGGAGGGAGGTCCGAGCTGGGCGCGGGCGGGGCGCGGGCGTGCGGCGGCAGGACAAGTGCCTGCAGCTCTCCTGCAGTTAATCCGTTACCTGCTCTCCAGGCCGCTTTTGAGCCTGGCTCCTCGCGAAGTTGGAGTTGCAGGCTTTGTGCGAGCTTCTGTAATCGGGTGATTTCAGAACGCCTGCTTTCTAGAGTTTGGGGTATCGGTGCTTTTGTTGTAGTGAGAGTTGAAAGGCAAAGCTATAGGAAGGAAATAGCTTCTTGGACTGGGAAGTCCCGAGTACTGTTCTTGCTCTGTTTGTTGCGTTGCTGGATGATTTTGAGCAAGTCGCATCATCTCCAGGTCTCTGTTTCTCCAGCTCTAATGTGGGACTAAAAGTGGCTCTTTTCTAAATGGTTATGAGAAGAATGGTACTGTACAAAAATTAAGATGTTGTTATAGCTGAAACGCTCATATGAGATTTGAGCTTAACTATAACAACATTAACAAAGTCATGTCCTGACAAAATCACTTTTGTATAAACCACTATAAAAGCACTGGGAGGAACTGATATAATGCTGTATTTTTGCATAGGTTGGAGCAGCTTTGCCTGTGGATGTCTTAACATATGAGGAAAAGACTCTGTCTGCAATATTAAGAGTTACTAGCAGGTAAGGTACAGTAGGTGTGCACTTCAGATACTGTCATGAAAATATTTTTCATAAGAAAACAAAACTCTCAAACTAAGAACAACTACCTTAAGATTTCCAGTCTCTTACCACAAATTAAAAATAAATAAATAAATAAGGTGGGAAGAAGCACTATCTGCAATCTGGCCCATCTCTGAGATGAATGTGAATACCTCCTACTGATGATTCAACAGTGTATGTTTTTTACTCTTCTGCTGTGCTTGAAATTTCAAGAAGTGGATAAGAGGTCCTGTTTCTCTGTTGACAGGAAAACAAACTTTTACTATTCTGAATCCAGGGATAAGGTTTTCATACTGTAGTGTCAGATGCCCACTTCTGTATCTAGATGGGACATGTTGAAAGACAAAAAAATTGCGTGAGTCCTGTTGGTCACTAGATATTTAGTTCTGTACTGTCTCTTGTATTGCCCTTACTGCAGTACTTTAACTCGCTTCTTCCCAGGTACGCTTTTAGTGACAAAACTAGTACATGTTGCATTTGGCTCAGTCTTTCATACAGGGAGGAAAACTGTGCTGCAAACAACTTTGCTTTTAAGCATATGTTTGCTAACTACTAAAGGAGGCAAATTGAAAACAACGCCTTGGCATTTTGAACTGGAAGTATCAGGATAACGTTCCTCTTTAAGTAACTTAAAGAGCTAGTTTACAGTATGAACCCCGTAAAGCTTTCTTCGGAAGACATTATATATCTCTAAGCTCATATTATTTAGTACTATAAGGTAGATATGCATTAGCCTATAAACTAGAACTAGGGTAATTGATATGATCCATATTCTGATATTGACTTCCTGTGTCATTATGGGCAAGTTGCTTTATCTGTGTCTCTGTGAAATCAGGCTAGATAGACAGTTTAATAAAACCCTAAATATTACTAAGAAAAATGTCATTGCACGTTATCTTAAAAGCAATAAAAAAGCAGACTACAGAAACCCTTTCATTGTCACAAATTCCTGTTAACATTTGTAGCTTTCATTGGTGTGCTGATTCAGTGACTTACTTGCCTAATTAGTCACATTTTTTAAGTGAGGCTGAGTTTCAAACAAATGACTAAAGGGTATAATCATCATATCATCTTGACCAATCCCCTTTTCTTATTAGGTGGGTCAAATTTATTGTATCTAGTTCTAGTATTAGTATCTTAATAATTGAAGAACTCAGTTCACAGTGAATCTTTATTTGCTCTGTCAATTTTTCATCAGGAAAATAATTCCCTGGAACAGAAGAATATTTTTGAATCAGTTAGTTTGGTTTCAGTACTGTCTGGGAGATATCTTTAGGTTGCTCAGAATCTCACTGGTGCTGTTGGTATGCAATTTCCAAAGAACCAAGCCTAACTTGTAGAGTTAAGCATAGGGCATGCAATAAATAAATGACAATTTACTAAGTTTTAAAAACATACATGGATCAGTGTTCTGTCTTAGAACAGAATGGTCTGGTGGGAATTGAGCACTGTTGAAATATGTGGCTGTAAATCTCTTTCCATAGCAAAGGAAGGCAATGGTTATCATATTTAAATGGTGAAGATAACAGCAGGTGAATTAGGGGAAGAAGGAGCTTAAAGACACAGAGAAAGAATTTAAGAAAAAGGTCCAATAAAGTGTGTTTGACAAGGTTACAGTAAGCATCACCTGTAAGTCAAGGTTAAGAGACTGCAGTGATTACAATAACCCTTTAAGGCATAATGTTGCTACCAGAACTCATTGACAAAGTTACCTGCTGTTAAATTCAGTTAAGGTTTCATTACTGTTTGTGTAACGTGTTTAAGCTGTTTATGCTGCAGGAAAACTGAGACAGACAAATCCTATTAATCTCTTTCATATTCTTGTTACTTAGTGGCCTCGTCAAGCTGTGGAGTGCTCTCACGTTGCTGGGCTTCTATCAGAACAGAAGGTGTGCCTTTCGAGTGCTACAGGTAAAGCCCTGGGGAGACTGGACAGCTTCCCCCAAATGTCACTTCTGGCTGTAGGATCACCTGGCTGTCTGAGTACGCAGCCTTTTAACAGAAAGATGGCTTCCATGCAGCATCTTCTTGGTTTGGGAGTGAAATGCTTTTCACTGAGGGTGTGTAGGCCTATGTTTAAGTAATCCCAGTCTTAAGTACTCTTACACTGAAACTTGTCACTTCTGGGTTGTCTACCTCTTCCCTCTAAACTAATGTGGATGTGATCTTTTAAAATCAGACTGTAGTGGCTGTCCCTTACTTTATAGTTTCACTCTATATACACTCACTATAGTTTCACTGCAAAAGATAAAAGCTTTGTTCTTGGCCCACATCTTGATCCAACCTTTTATTTCCCCTACCCCATTTTTTCCACCTTTTAACAGTCACTGTCAATAGACCTTGTTTAAAAATGCCTGCATGAACATGCGCCTCCAGCGCTTAAATTTTTCCTTAGGATGTGGTTTCATAAAATGAGTTCCAAGAATTCTTTGCATCAAAAGTGATGGCTAAACAAAAATCTGCTTGGACGTAGCTCTGACTTTTTAATCTTTTACATAAAAGGGAAATTTAAGTACTTTGAGCTTTGCTTTGAATGATTTTGATGGGTTTTGTAATGCTTCACTCTGTTTCTTGTTTTGTTTTGTTTGTTTTTCCCCCCCCTAAATAGACATCTCCATTTCTTCTTGCGTTATCTGGGAACAGTAGAGAACTAGTGTTGGACTGATTATGCAGTTGCTGGTTTGGTTGTAAGAAGCAGAAGCTGCTTGAGATGCTGCTGCTCTTCAGGCGTGGAATTTCTGGAGGGGATTTCCAGCAAAGAGCCTTGACAAAGCGAATAGTTATCAGCTCACTACTTGGATGTCCCTTACTTCAACATTTACATATAAAAGTTGGAGACAAAGCTGAACTCACCAAAGCTTTTACACAGAATGATGTTGTTACTTTTTCTGATTTAACAGGTGACACAAATCCTTTACATTTAAATGAAGATTTTGCAAAGAAGTCTAGGTTTGGGAGAACTATTGTACATGGAGTTTTGATCAATGGACTTATTTCTGCAGTTCTAGGTACTAAAATGCCTGGTCAAGGTTGTGTATTTCTTTCTCAGGAGATCCGATTTCCATCTCCTTTATATGTTGGAGAAGAAGTCTTAGCTACAGCAGAAGTTAAACGACTGAAGAGATCTGTTGCACACATTGCTGTATCATGTACAGTCAGAGAGAGTGGAAAGACTGTTATGGAAGGGATCGTGAAAGTCATGGTAGCGGAAAGTTAGAGCTTTTCATCCTATGCTACTTTATAGTAAAGGTCAGAAATATATGTTTGGTTTTGACTCTGTCTTTTTACATGACCTTACTTAATCCAGTCAGTTTGCAACAAAACCTTCAGAGTGTTTCAAAGACAACATACAAACTGATAGCAACTGCATTAAGAAACTTCCAGTTTTTCATGGAAGTCTGACAAAACTGACACTTTTAGACAAGCCTTTGCTGTGCTACAGTGGAAAGTCTACAGTGATGGGCTTATATTGCGGTTATTCTTTTGGAGAAAAACACTGCTGGCAAAAATCCAGACTGGTTAAGTTCAGTTAAAACTCACGCTTTACAGAAGTTATGTTGCTAATAAAAACCTGTGGGAGGGGACAATGCCGTATGTTTAACAAGCAGAACAGAGATGGACAAAAAGGGTATTGATGCACGTACTGCAGGATTCCTTTGTGTAATGTACATACCAGTTCTAGCTGATATTGGTGCAGTCTGCTATTTTGCAATGCTCTAGTTAATAAAAGCCCTTGTTAGCTCTGTAAATAAGCAGTAGTCAGCCTTAACATAAATGATATATACTCTTCCCGGTATATCTTGAGATACAGCTCTCATAATACTTTCAAATTCTTTAGTTACCTTACAAAACCTGATTATAAACAAACCAAGAAAATCACCTTAAATGCAAATTGCCATGGAAATTTGCCTCCCAGAAGTGTAGCTGAGTGAAGAAAGGCCTGTAAAAACCCATATTATCACTACTTGTACATGGTGACTGTTTATCTCCTGTGTGCAAGGCAAGTAGGTGCAAATTAGTTGCGTACTAACCATCTGGCTTCTCTCTGCTTATTTGATCGTGTGAACATGTATTCCCCTTTGCCCATTAAAAGTACCTTGGCTGCTGGTACAATAGTGTTTTGGTAAGCTCACCAGTAAATCTTCCAGGTTAAATTATTTTAGTACCAATATAAGTTTATTATATACTATTTTTCCCCCAAATGATGGGGATTACCAGGCTCTTTTCAACTGATGGCTCATACAGTTTTCTGACAAACATCTGATCTGTATTATCCCTCCCCTCATCTCTTCAGCAGAAATGTATTCATCATTGTTTTTTGCCTGCAAATAGCTTCAAAAGTTTGTTATGAAAAAAGTTTGTCCTCAAACAGTGTGGTGAAAACTACTGTAAAACTGTTATACTGTCTAGGTGTGATGTCTTGATCTTAAATTCAGCTGCAATGTAAACTTACGGTGCTAAATCAGGCTGGATCATAGTGGGAGGAGCAGCAAGAAGCGAAAAAAAGTTATAAAATTTAAGCTGTTTGGCTTTAATACACCCTCTAGCTTCAAAGCATGGGGTTTGGCCTGTTTATAACACAGAGCAAGTACTTTTGGTTGAGAACTTTCCTTATCTTTTGTCATTTGAGTTGCTTCACTTCCTGTTTTCTTCTGCCCTGCACCACTGCTTGATGATAGGCTTTTGCTATATACAGCGTTGTTTTTCAAAATGGGCATTCTCTTTTCATTCATTCCTTCTTCATCTGCCCCTCCAGATCTGAAGTTACCCTGTTTAGGCCTATTAACACAGTCAAATCCGAGGAAGAGACAGTAGGTGAGAAATTAGGGCAATAATTAAATCTGTATCTCACATACTGGGTAACTAGAAGGGGCACTTGGGGAAGAGTCAGGATAGATTTCTGTTCCAGCCTGAGATTCAGCTACTTAATCACAGCGTGTAGCTCATTTTCCTGTCAAGGTAGAGTTAAAAGAAAGAAGGGGCTATTTGCACTAACTATTCTGAGCGTATGACAAATGCTAGCTCTGCAGTCTTATATACTTACCACAACTTAAGTGAGATTAACTCCTGTTAAATAATTAACTCCTGCAGTGTAAATATACAAAAGGATATGCGGACGGTATTCAGCAGGCAATAGGTCCCCACGTGGGATTGCCCAGCACCACTGCAGGGAAAGTGAAGTTGTGCAACCCAGTTTAACACCTTCAGATCTGTTCTTACAAAAATTTAAACTGCAAAATCTAAAAACTGAATAGAAGGCTTTGAATCCTTCTTGGGTTTTTGACGATGGTTTGATTTTGCAAAAAAACAACAACAACCAAAAACCCAACCCCCACTGGTGGGGAGCAGTTAGCGTGTCAGGCTTTCCCGTTTCTCTGTTGCTTGCACGCTCGCTCGCTGCGGGGCGGCCGCGCAGTGCCCCGGGCTCGCCCTGCTCCCCAGCCCCTGCCGAAGCCCATGTACCGCCACATGTCGTGGCTCGCCCAGGCATCGCTGAGCGGCCACGCGCGGCGCCGCGGCAGAGTCACTTACAGAGGCAAAAGCGTGACCGTGAGGCCCGCGGGTGCCGCTGCGCGAGCCCAGCGCGTCGCGGGTGAGGCCGTGTTTCGGGTGCACCGCGACCGGGGCTGCAGCGGCCCCGCCGC
>NW_020451038.1:1406858-1450092 GCF_003343035.1 Apteryx rowi | reverse complement strand
GCGGGGGGGGTGGCCGTGCTTCCGGCAGCCGCCCCGGCCTCGGGGAGCGTCGGTCGCTCTCGGTGCTCGCGTGGTGCCGTCAGCGCAGGCAGCGGCCGAGCTTCATAGCGGCTCCTCCAGGCTCCCGTGCGCTCTGGAAGGGGCCTTCGAGCTCTTGACTGAATAAGTTGTTTTAGCTGCTGTTTTCTTGGGGTCTGTTACTGCGTTTTGGACGGAGGTGGGTGCTCGTTGCCTCAGCTCAGCAGCTGATAACGAGGGGTCGTGTTTGCCCCGGGCCCTGCTGCGCAGGCTGGTGAGGACAGCCGAGCTGCAGGGACACAACCGAGGGCGCGATCCCGCTTTCTTTGCAACGGGGAGCGATGGTAACGGGCAGCGCCAGCCCCATCCTGGCTCTCAGGCCACCGGTTAATTCTGCTCGGATGTCCGGTGCACGCTCCGGCTTCGCAGGAGTTGTCCTGTCTTTGAGCACCCAGTAGCAGCGCGAGCTTCATGATCTCCTGCCTGCAGTAGTTTCCCACTTTAACGATTAGGTTTGCTTGTGGTCTGGCCAGGCAATACTGTGGCAGGGACTCGAAGAGGACTGGCTGTCACGTCTCGTTTCTGGCATCGCTTAGCTGAGAGTGGGGGTGCTGGGCTGAAAAAGGCGGCCGGGGTGCTTGAGCGGGAGGCGTGCTAGCAGGAGGCACGGTTTCAGTGGGGAAGTGGTCTTCCTCCTGCCCCCTCCGCCGCCGCGACTTCTGCGGCGTTGGCTGCTTCTGCCGGTTCCTTCCATCTGGTGAGGACTGGTCACCTGCCTGACGATAGTTGTGGATGCACCGCAGGGTGCACCAGTAACGTATATGCTGCGTTACTGAATAGTCTTCCTATAAGTAATCTTCACACGTAAGCTTCAGAAGTTTGGGTTTTTTTGTTTTTTCTTTTTGTACAAAGAACTCGCGTTAGTTAATGTCGCAGTATTTCTCTGAACAGAAGTTATGTTTGAAGAGTCTTTTGGAAGATCTCATGAATCTAGGAGGTCCTGGCTCTCAATTGTCGCAACTCCTATTATAAGTAAAGCTTGTGAGGCTCATTTCTGGCAAGCCTAATGCTTTTTACCTGTTTCAGTGGCTGCGAGGGGTGTGTGTGCATGTGACCGGCAATACGAGAGGTTGTATAACATCTCATATTCCCGGGTTAGCAGAGCAGATCAGTTGTGTTGTTAACGTGTTTTCATCATTGCTTATCATACCTCTTTGCTAGTGCACGTGACAATAGTATTTTGTGTTCCTTCTCTTGGTTTGCGTGATTATGGCTAGAGAAAAAAATTGTTTTAGAATGAGCACTTGGAAGCAATTTTTCAGTCCACCTGGTCTGCGTTTCGTCTTCCACATGTGAGTTTGGTAGCAAACGTTGCGCCCCTTCCCTCCGAAATCGCTCATCTCTCTATTCTGTTATTAATGGACGTTGAGGAAAAAAAATTGTGTACTGTTTTGTTGCGCTCTTTTGTTAATAACAGAATGCTGAAGCACCGTGCCTTTGGATTTAAAATCTGTCTCTAAGATACGTCTATTAGTAATTGTTTGTTTTGCTGCAGAAGCCCTGTTGATAGTTGAAAGATGGTTTGAAGCGTGTGTAGCGCAGATGGTTTATGTAGAGGCAATGTGGGATAACAAAACACAGGAAGCCGTAACAGGAGACTTGGCTTCTTGTTTGATGTAAGATGACTATTTTGTCATTTTGGACACTTGATCTTACGTCCATGGCATCTGAACAATTCTTCTGTTGGTGGACGATGCTGTACCTGACTTGAGCTTTCCTGATTTAAATAAACTATGCAAATAGATCCTTGTGTTTGAAGAGGTATATAAATGAACCCCCTCCCTAACAAATAAAAACAAATAAAATGTTGAAATATTTTTGTGGGGCATTACCACTGTATTTTATTATATTATAGATGTACAGAAGCAGGTCATCATTAGCTGAATGCTTCCTCTGTCTGTCCCGCATTTCGCCCCAAAGTAATTTCTTCGAAAGGAGTAGATCTATACAGTTCTTTATCCAAAATCAATATTTGGAGAGCTAGGTCTTCACATATGAGACTTGTTCTAAAGCTGAAATAAAAGGCAACCACGAATAACTTTTTCTGTTCGTTTGTCAGCAATGTGCATTAAGCTTTTGTAATGCTCCTTAATGTTACAAGAATTGATTTAAACTTGCATTTAAAAATTTTTCCCTCTAGATTGTTATTTATAAAAACACTCATATGAAGATGATTTAGACCCAGATCAGATGCAACTTTAATATGATGACTAAGCTAGTAATAACTTAAACCTTCCACAGGTGCTGAAAATAGTCAGCCTTCTGAATAACCAGCTAAGGAAAAGGTGAAGAATTTGAGGAAAAGCTCTGTAGATATGGTGAAATACCAAGCAGAAGACCAAAGCTTGTGTCAAATGGATAGTTTGCTTGCCTATTGTTCCAAGCAGCTTCTGTTAATTTAGATTTAATACAACAGGCTGCGTAAATGTAAACTTAATAACATTGAATCAAGGGCCGCACTTGGCAGAGGGTGAGTTTCTATTTCCTGTAGATAAAGAAGCAAATAAAAAAGAAAACTGAAAGCAAAACCTTAAACTACTCCATATATGCCTGAATTCCCCAGAAATTCAAGAAGGGACAGAACTAGTATTTAAAATATTCTCTTGAGGTTTTGCACTTTTTGCTTAGTAAGAGCATGTCAAGTCTCCAGTAAATGTAGTTAGATTGTTAGGAAAAGCAACTACAAAATTTTCTCATTTGCTCACAAGCTCATTTTGTTTTTGTTTTTCCAAGTCAAAAGGACTCAGAAGTTCTTCCTTGAGTTAGTACGTAATCTCCATGCTTTTGAGTTGCAACAAAGATTTATTTCCAATAATAACTGAAGATGAAAATTATGCCTTTTATTCTTTTTTACAAAAGTTCTTTCCTGGTTAAATGTGTTATAAAAGCATTCTGACTTTTGTTCAAAAGTGTACTTAGATACAAATATTTCCGTAGTGCGGTGCTTACAGAGTACTTTTCATTTTGAAAGCCAAATAAATTTATATTGCAGAGGCATTCCAATGGTATGTCGCTTGATAGAGTTGAAACTATATAAGCGAGCCCCTGTCAACTTTATTACTTCTTCTACATGCTTTAGTCATTAGCACTACATACGAGGGAGAGTAACTGTGTAACTTCCAGTGGTGCGTTAGGCACTTTTCATAGGTATGGTTGGGTGCTCTGAGCAGGTTTGCGTACCAACCGTTTTGCAGAAATGAGGTGGTTTGGTTGCCATTGCATCCCTTGAATTCAGTGGGAGTGGAATCATGTCCAATACGTTAAACCATTTCTAAGTGTTTCATCTTAATGCCAAATGTTGTATTCTGGCAACAGAGGCATTTTCAGCATTAAAGCTTAAACAAAATTTTGGCTGTTAAACTTGCTTCATATTGCAATTTTTCATCTGTATGTTCACTATTTAAATGGGGCTTTCTTTTTAAGCCTTAAAATAGGGTGCAGTTTTCTTTCAGTATGGTCTAGACATGTCCTTTATTATAAATTGTGCATTGCACGTACAAGCTTCAGAGCACTTTAAAGTTGTAGAACCACTGGAAAGCTACACATGTACTTCTTCCGAATGTTCCTTAATTCTTTTCTGAAATGATTTTTCTATTTCATCCATTGCATGTTGAAACTGAAGTAGTGAAACAGCCAATTTTGCTACAGTACATTGTTGTCTTAAAGGCATTTGAAAATGAACAGCTGAAATAAATCCTTCTTGTAACACAATTTAGAATTTTTCATTTTCCTTAAGTGATGATGAATGTTGACACTCTCATAGTTTTTAGATTTAAAAAATGTTGAAAAAGCATTTATATTTCTCCTAAACTGTTTTGTAATACAAAAATGGAGACACATGTTTCTAAAACTAAAATTTTAGAATTTATTTTAAAAGCTTGTAAAGGACTTTGCACATTTGCTTTATAAGGAACTCAACCTCTATAAGGCTGCCTTTGCTTTGAAAAAATATCATGCAATTAGTTTTAGAGGTGACTTTGGGCAGAGAACTATTAGAGCTCACTTGTTTGAGGTTTTGGAAATACAGTTCCTCCACAGGACTTGGTAAGTAAGTTTGTTTTCCCTTTCGCCAAGTTTGAGCTCAAAAAGATAGCTGTTTGAACACAGCTTATTTTAGACATTCCAACATTATGGTTTACAGTGGTGACCTTGCTAAATTAGTGCTGCATTTGTAGCTCCTGCAAAGATTGCAGTCAAAATATTAGTTGCCATACCATACGTTGGTAATCCCTTGCCTTAGAGATCTTGCAGTGTAATTAGAATATTTTTATTGACTACTGAGTAATTCCTGAAAAAACACTGATTATTCCCCTTTTCCGGTGAAGGCCGCGGTGATGCAGAAGATTGAAAAGCTGCTATTTCTCTTGTTGCTCTACAGAGATTTTCTTGTTCAGTACGCTTCCTTACGTGTACATGTGCGTCCTATTTTTTTTTGCTGCAGTTGTCCTACTTCATAGCTTTTACTTGCTGAATGGCCTATTCTATTACAGTAATGACACAGGGTATGTGGAACTGTATTATGTCCCCGGACAAACACGTGCGTTGTTTAAAATGCAGGTAAACACTGCAGTTGCTGCTTGTTCCTCAGGTAGGCTTAATGGTGAGTTGTGCAATAGTAAATAAGTACTATGCCCTCTAGTAGAGAGAGGTCCGTGAATATGAGCAGCTTTCCTGATTTTGTTGCTCCTTTTCGCATGGGAGATTTTCTAAATAGGCATTTAAAAGAGCTTCTTATTAGAAATTGTTCCAATCCAGCCTACTTAAGCAGGGATTGTATTCATGCTTAATTACGCTTTTGTCTTTTTCATGCTCATAAAATAAAACCCTTTCAAACTTTTAGTTGATGTGACCTGAAGGTGACCTGGATCTTTATAATGGTTGGCTTTTCAAGCCTCCTTGGATTAAACTGATGTAGAGCAGAAATCTGTGAAGTGGAATGACTACCCTGAGCCAGAAATTTAGAGATGGTTTTCTTGGGGAAGCAGAATGTGTTACCCAGTTTTGACCAGAGGCTCCCTGCACTTTATTATATGACCCTCTAAACTTGCCATTTGTTCTTTCCTGTTTTGTCTCTGCAAAACGCTTTCATTTCTGTTTGCTTTCAGTTTTAATAACGATAATCTTTAATAGAGTATATATAACAATAATAATATGCATCAATAATAATAATAATAATAATCTTTAATGAAAATAATAAACAGCAATTGCTAAATATTTTGATGTGCTTTGCCATGCAACTTGCACCTCGGAACGTTAACAGGACCATCTGAGAAGCTCGGAGCTGTTGATGCTAATGGTTTAACAGATGCTGGAACACTGGGGGATAATCTTGGTGAACTGGGAAAAAGCCACCTAAATGCTGCCTCTAAATGAAAATGAACAAATTGAACGATCTGGGTAGTTTCAGGATAATGTTAATCCTAAGCGGTAATCATGGAATTGCTGTTGACAAAGGACTGGAGAAAGGCAGCATGGTTATCACTGATCCATGTTGATATATGGAATCTATATGTATTTTTTCAGAATCTCTACTACTCTGTAGTGGTAGGAACAAGATTTTAGGAAATGACAGTGTGAAACTGGGGTCATGCAGCTTGCCTTACTCCCTGTTTCCTCCCGACACTGTTTTCCACCAGAGGTGTCAGGAAATGATCCCATAGGTGAAACTGCTTTTCTTGGCATCTTTAAATGCATTTATTGAGCTGCTGCTGGAATATCGAGGTTGTGAAAGGAACTGGCTTGGCCATACTGATGGTAAAAACAGCAGACATGCAAACCTTACCTTGGCGGGGAGGTGTGTGTGGACAGCCCAGAGGTTTTCTCAGAGGAATGTTTTTATGGCCTGTCTTGTTGGTGGCTCCCATGTAGAGGCCACCAGTGAGCTCTTGGCCTGTGGGAAAAATCAGTAGCATGAGGTTGTCTCTCTTCTTTTACAGACTGAGACCTTTCTTTACCATCTAGCAGCTGCTAGGTCTTCTCTGAAGTTTTTTGGTAAACTCAGCTGTAGAAAAGGTTTTGAGCAATTCACGTAGGAGTAAAAGACACCATGGGAATTTCCGCATGACTCGATCAAGGGTATGTGCAGCTAAACCAGACCTTGCTGAGCCTGGTCATCAGTCCCTGGAATTTCCATCAGAAATGAACCCTGAGCGCTAGCCCCTTCTGAAGCTTTCTCTGTTGTGCTTCATGTTTTATATGATACAACTAAACAGAAATAGTTGAATGTGCTGATCTGTTTTCCTTACGCTTTCATTTGCTTCATGTGGGCACAGCCTCTGTCCCACTGTCGAATCAGGCTGCCTTGGAAGAAAATTGTTGGAATTCAGATTTTGTTCTAAGCAAAACAGAATTTGGCTTGTGGCAGATGTTAGTGCATTTGGGCATTTTCCTTGCAGAGATGAAGGCTCCTCTTCACTCCTGTGGGAACCATGCATCAGTGGTGCTGATTATAATCCCAAGCTTGTTGCTGGAAGAAGCGTTGGCTTCTCGCTAAATCTTGGCGCGCTGTGTTCTGCGGATTACGTGTAGCCGCAGTAGAGGCTGGGAAAGGGACTGTCTTTCATGTTGTGGCTTTCCTATCAGAGTTATTCTTTGACTCCTGATCTCGTTATCAACTCTTGGAAGAAAAACAGAAGCCCTTTGGAGCTTTTTCATTAATGGTATTGACAAAGTAGTGCCGAGGGGCCAGTTCTTCTCTTAGGTTCAGCGCTGGTAGAAAGAGCCTGGTGGGGGTTTCCCCTGTCTGTACAGATGGGTGTCTGAGGACGCTCTCTAGTTGCAGGCTGCAAAGCTTGTTGCATCAAGAGGAGGCTGGATTAGTGCTGCCAGCGGAACCGAGTGGGAAGATGTTCGAGTCCACATGGAAAAAACAGTTGTGGTCCATACCTGTTTTTCTAATATAATCTTAGAGTGAAAACGGGTTCTGGAGCCTGAGAAGGAAGTTGGAGAGTTGCTTGTCACTGGGCTCTCCAGCGGCGAGGAACGGCCCGTTGGTCGGACTAGTTGGGCATAGCAGATACCAGCTCTCTGATGAGGTTGTGCTTCGTGGCTGCCCGGCCGAGAGCACGTCCTCGGCGTACGCTGGAGACCGACGGGCGCTGGATGAGGAGCAGGCGCTACAGGGGGTTGGGCAATAACGCTGCTGCTTTCAAAGTACTAGGAAAGCTGAATGACCGAACATGATGAATCATCACTGACGTGCATTTTTTTTCAGGGAAACAGCCAATGTTCCTTGGTGACTTGCTGAATAAGCAGTTGCTGCTCTTTTTGGTCCGTGCGTAGAGGAGTCTCTTCCTGCTTCCCCCAAAGGCAGAGCGACGATCGCCAAACAGGCAAAGCCGAGCGTTAGCTGTGACTCCAGGCTTCCTTGCGTCTCTTTAATCATTTCTGTCACCGGGTTTCCAACTATCATTATCCTGGTTGGATTGGAATAAACTTTGTTGATACTTGTTATCGTTTATGAGGCTTTGGGCTTCTCAGTTTACAAGCCAATAATTACAGTTTCAAATGGGTAAGAGAAAGGAGTACGGAGAGAACGTGCTGGGCTGACTTTCTGTGAAAAGACACTTTAATTCTACTGTAGCAGTTAAGTGTTTTGGCTTATGACATTTTGGATTTCTGTCACTTCCATTTAAGTTGTTAGAATGTTAAGTATTTTAAATTACCTTGTTTTCCATGCTTACCAGTCTTGAATTTGTTCTTGAGGCTACATAGTTCAAAATTGCTACAGATATTTGATAGCTGTTGATAAGAAAAGGTATTTTAAGTGAATTTATAAAACAGAACAGCATTTTTGCCTGATCAGCATTGTGCTTTGGAAGAAAACTTCAGTAAATAAATTCTAGATTAGTTAAGGCTGAACACACAAGGTAATGTCATCTGATAAGTGTTGCCTTTGGCTCTTGTCTGGAGTAGTAACTCTTGATTTGTGCTGCTTGTTGTGGTGGTAAATGTTAAATGGAAATTTAATTCTTGGATGGGATTCTCTGATGTGCTGCACTTTGTATTTGTTGGGGTCCTCTCATACATACATGCTCTTCAGGATACAAGCTTTTAATTTAACTTCATTTTACAGGGGAAAATTAGTTCTGCATGATTCCAAAGGCAACTTCCAAAACCAGAAGAGGCTTCACGATACCTGAAAAAAGTTATTAGTAAATACCTGTAGTGGAGTTTTGACTGTAAAACTGAATTTATAATACTTCACGGTTCAAGCATTCAGTTAATTGAAGTATCTAGTTGGTATGCAGGTACATGCCAGGTTTGTACAAACAGCTATTGCTACAGAACAGGCAAATTGGGTATATAAATCCAGGGTGCTGGAAATGCCCTTGTTTCGTCATTATTGTTTCCTTATTGTTTATTTGTGATAATTTGGAATGCAGCATTAATTTTAATAACTGAAAAAAAATTTGTGCATAATGCTATAATATGTCCTTTCTATTTGTGTAAGACTCCTATTAATGTAAGCAGTTCAGCAAAATTGGTGGTGTTCCAAATTGAAAAATTGCTCAGCACTTTACATAAAATATGTTTGAACGTCTCTACCAGCATGAATGAAATCATACGGGCCGAGTAACAAACGACTCGGCACGCGATGCTCGCTGCACCCCAGGCAGCGCGGGGCGGGTGGGTGCTCGCGCCTCCCTCGGCACCGACACAAAGTGCTTTTTGCGTGTTAGAGGTTAGAAATATTGTGAGCTGTGGCTTGAATTTTTATTTGTTTTAGATTTTCTAGTTCTCGGTCTGAATTTTATAGCTTCTTGTTTGCAGGAGCCGAGCACCTGAGCGTGGTCGGTGAGGGAGCCGGCAGTATTCTGTGCTGCTCCGAGCGCTGGTGGTGGCTCCTGCCATCCCCGGCTAAGCGCGGAGCAGGGGAGATGAGTTTGCTTAAAAGGGTGGGGGGATATGGGCCACCTCGTCGGCTCTCCTACAGCTTCACCCTCGTGTGAACCTGGAGGAAAGCCCATCGTGTAGAAGCATGGCTATCTGAGCGGGTAATTCCGTCTCTTCTGCCTGTGGGTACTCCTTGACTCTCCTTGGTGTTGCACTTTTTTCACTCGGCGCCCTGTGTTTTTGGTGCTTCGTTTTCATGTCTTTCAATGCAAATGATGTGACCATGGGTTTATCTTTGTAATAAGACTTAAAAAGTGATTGTAGTCATAGAGCTTTCAAGGTATGCTAATGGTAAAGGAAGTGTCTATTACTATACTTAAAACCCATACTAATTTTATTTCCTTGCTAATTAAGTGTTATCTCGAACTGAAATTATAGGTTTTCCAGGAAAAAGACTTGCTTTGTATATGTTTCTTGAAATGTCAGATGTTTTTTAGAGCTGTCTTAAAACTGAAAAAGAGTGGAGATGAACAAATTCGGGGTTTTCTCAAAGTATCTGTGGAGTGTGTGCATGATATACTTGTATCTATTCTTGAGAGAATTAGATAAATATCAAATAATGATATCACTGTGTTAACCAGGTATTAGTCTACAGAAGACACAGTGGAGCTTGAGATGAAAAGACGGAAAAGAATTGTACTTTATAAATTTAATTGTGGTGGGAGAATTTACAATTATTAAAATCTAAAAGTTGTTCACTGAGATTTATATATACTTGCCTATTTAATCTGTAAGTAATTAACATTAGCTGTGTATTAGAAATGAAAAATTATCATCAGGAGAAACTGGTACATTCTAGTTATTCAAGCACACCCCAGAGCTGCTGTTATAACTTTTTTTTCATATAAAAATAACTAGAGGTTGGGCAGTTGTGGGTATTTACATTGTGGCATTTTTTTCCTGTAGTGAAGGAGGCAGTAATTCCTGGAGGCTATTTGTTAGATCTTAGAGGTGGGGAGAGTGGTGGTTTTTTTCTTCTTTTTTTTCCTCCCCACCCCACCCAGCTATTCTTGATAGAGATGATGTGGGGAGGGTATGTTCTTCATATTACCTTTTTCCTTAGAAAATGAAACTGTGCAAATGCTTCACAGATCCGTAAGCACTTAGAACCAAGAGCTCTTTCCATCTCTTCCTCTATTAATTAGTGAGAGCTGCTAATGGTGGGTCTGAACTAACCCAACTTTGACGTTTGTCTAGAGGCTTAAAATCTGGATCTCAATTTTCTGTTTCTGAATGTGTCCTAATTGGATAGTGGTTGTATTTAGAGAAGTTCCGAACAGCTTGCTTCAACTCATTAATTCTCCTTTCTAATAACTTTTTCCTTTTACTAGGAATATATAATCCGTGTTCAGAGAGGAGTTTCACCGGAAAACAGTTGGCAGGTAAGTTTTTTTGAAACTGTGATTCATGTAACCAGGAGGCCTTTTTAGGAAGAGTTCAAATATTTTCTCTTCCTGGTTTCTTAAATTTTGAGCTAGAGAGGGAAATGTTGGTTTCGAATGAGAATTGAGAACATGAAGCCCTTGAATGCTTTTGGTCAAGAAATGTGAGAAAAACAGTATTGCTGCCAGTTATGGAAGGCATGTCGTCTTCTGCCGTTGTGAGTTGTGAATATTCCAGGAAAACAGGAAAATCGTGTGTGTCGTGTTCTTACTGTGTACTGTCATGGCCATCGTTTTTAACTCTCAGATGCCCGTTTGCCTTCCCTAGTGCTAAAATCGCAGCCTTGCTGATGCATGGCCAATGCAAACCAGAAGTAGTCATGAAGATGCTCATGCAATGCTGTTGCTTCCAACTTGGGAAAATGCATTGTTTGCAGAGACCTCTGCTCGCAAATAGTTTTGGAAAAGCTGTTTTAAGCTAATATTTAGAAATGTACTGTATTTCTGGTTGAGATGTCATTAAATGCAGCTCTTCTTTGCTCTCTGGCAGTGTGGCATAAATCCAGTAGTTTTGAATTTGTACAGAGAATGGTTAAAAGAAGAAAAAAAAGTTTATAAATGGGAATTACTTCTCTCTGCTGGGATTTTTGCAGTGTAAAATGCTAATGAGAATACTAGTGTGTTTCCTCAATCTTGTCTTTATATTTTGCAGATTGTGAGGCGATACAGTGACTTTGACTTGCTTAATAATAGTTTGCAGGTAACTTTTACTCTTGATACATAGATATAAAATGCCTGCTGGAGGGATATATTTAAAATGGTTTGTGATATTTTTATATATTACAGTGAAGAAAACTTACAAATTCACATAACTGTAAAGAGAAACTGTGATCTTAAATATAAGTTGATTTTTTTTTTCACTCTTAGATTTTCTCTGGGAAAAATTTTAATTTTAGCTCAATAGCACCAATTTATATACAAATAGAGGAGATTGGCAGACACTGAATCTTTCCCTTCAGTACTGTGACTTGTTCTGGTTTTATGTGTTATTATTTGTTCCTTCTTTGATTCAAAGAAAGCCAAGGCACATACCAACCTTATAAATTCAGCATTGAAGTGCTATGTGTCTCATTATTTATATTCCTCTAAAAGCACTTCCAGATGCTGCTTATCATGTGATGGATTTCTGTATCATTGAAAAGTGTTCCTTAGTTAAACACTGGACTTACTGTGTGTTTTCTTTTTCTTTTTTGGACAGTTATTTCTTTTTATAGAAAAGGGGAAAAAGCAGAGTATATGAGTGAGTTGCGGGGGGTATATGCAGTGACTAATATATGCAGGAAGGAAACTTGTTACTCAAGGTTTCCATCGTACTAGATAGGCAAGCAAGATAAAAGCAAACACTTCCGAGATTTGAGGATAGATTTGTTGTAACTTTTAAGAGACTTTTCTCTATTAAACATGGTATGAATTCGGGAGCTTAATACTGCTTCTACTTCTCTCTCTCTCTTTTTTTTTTTTTTTTCCCCTGCCTTTTTTTCTTTTTTGCCCCTTTTAATCAGTTGGCTGTCTGCTTGGTGAACCTTAGTGGGCAAAAACGTGCAAGGATGTTAAACTGTGCCCTCTGAATAGGATAAGAATCAGTTACAGCAGGCTGGGAGGTACATGGCGGGGGAAGTAGTCATAATTCAATAGATGGAACTTGGTCTAGTTTTGTGGAATTACTTATTAAATGCGCAGTAGAACATAGGAACTGTGACCATGACCTAGAAACCTCTTGTGTTAGGTGCTGAATGAAGGCAATACACAGATGTCTCCTGCTCCAAAGAAATCCAAGATTTAAGATTAGATAAGTACCCATGGGAACACATGGAAACGAGGTGGTGCCAGTTGACGTAGTACACAGTAGTCATCAGTAGTCTTAACCATAGTCGAGTTTTGATAGAGATCACAGAGAAAGAACTTGGAGAAGGTTTTTCAAAAGAAGAGAGTTCATATTTTGCAGCTGACAACGAGTTCCTCTTAACCATGGGGAATAGAATGTGTTAAGGCATGAAAACACTTCATTGCCATCTCATTTAACTTGCAAATGAGGCAGCGTTAGTTTAAAAAAAAAAAAAGGGGGTAATGGATCCTTTTGACTTAAATTTAGGAATGACAGGTACCGAATGGTTAGGCCTAAGTGGAAGATCTAGAAAGTGAAGTTAAATAGCTTACATATGATGTAGTAGAGAAAGAGAAGGCCTTTGCTGCTGAGTCAGAGATGCACAGTGTAAGTGAAGACCTCGGGAAATTTTTTACAGCGAATTTGACGGCAAGTTGTAGAATGAGATAAGGAGGAATTTGAGGTCAGAGAAAGATTTTTGCGGCTATGAGACATGCAGCACTTCTGAATTCTTTCCTCCCAGAACGCTAAGCAACAACATCTCATCAAAACATTCAGGTCTCATGATTTGTTTTTAAGCACTTTAAACTCTCATCTTGTGTGTGTTAAAACTGAGTGAAAAAAAAAACCAAAAAAACCCAACCAATGAGCAATAAGAAAACACCAAAAAGCACCCCCCTACCTGCACAACCAAAACGTTCCTGAAAGAGCTGGAGCTTCTTCTGGGCTTAAAGACCCAAGTTTTTCCATTCCCTGTGGCCTACTTGACTTCTGCTTAGGTTCGGGTTGCTGTGCTTGGACCTGCAGCTGAGCTGGAATGCAACTTTCTCCCGTTAATCTGATGCTACCTATACGTTAATAGTAAGGATGGGGAGTTTCTGAGCTATCGAGGCTAGGGGCTGTAGTCCTGCCAGCACCTTGGCTAGGATGAGGGGTGTGTGCCTGTAACCCTGGTACGCATCGGAAGGCTTCAGGCCGGGCTCCCTGACCCGCTGCTGCGTACGCAGCTGGAAGGCTCCTTGCAGGGGCTCCGGCGTTCTCTTCTCCRCGCTCGTTTGCCAGGGATGCACGGAGGCAGCTGACTGTTCTTCTCTTTTGTTAAGTGAATGACCGGTGTATGGTATTTGCAGCAAGATATCTGACGTTGGTGGAGCATTTTATCGCAGCTCTTGACCAGAGCTTGCCGAGAAGGCTGCGGTTTGAAGATAAGCAAGTTAATTCCCAGGTTCTTCTGTGGCGAAGCCTCCGCCGGCTGCAGCGCTGAGCTGGGGCCCCGAGAAGCCGGCTCGAGCTTGGAAGCAGGCAAAGCTGGGATCTCGGCGAGGTGGTCTTCCCCAGCAGAAGCTGCTCTCGCTGTGCCGTGTGTCTTGGCAGATGGTTACAAAAACCTGGGGTGAATGTTAGTTTCTGCTGAAGAATACCTACGTTTGGTTTTTTCCCCCCTCCCAATAAACAAAACAAACTTTTATGATAAACTAGAGTCCTCCTCTCTGAGATAGTTGCTAGCTCTCAGGTCAAGAATTTAAAGGTGATCACGATTTGATGTGCTTTTCCAGTGAGTAACTTTAATGTCAGAGGTGCATTTTGTTTTTATTTAGAAACTCCTTTTTGAATTGAAGGAGGAGTGGTGTGCCAGACAAAGTCTTGTATGCCTCTGGTGTTAAAATGAAATGTAGGTGGTAAATGTAAGTGCTGTAAGCAGTTCGTTGTTGCTTTTGGGTTTATTCCTGGATGTTACCTTTTCCTTAAAAAGAGTGCTCAGTGGACAGGATGATTTGTACCAGTGCTGGGGGGAACAATTCCTGTGTTTGTGAAGAGGAAGAGGAAAAAAGGGAAGGGATTGCTACCTCTGCTCCAGGCTGTTAAGCTTATCCCTTACTTTTCCCACTAGTTAAAATGAGGGTTGTTCAAATGCTGAAAGTCCCTGCCTTCTCCCTGGCGAACTCCTTGCTTTAGAAATGAGGTTATTGCACGTATGCAATTTGTTTCTGCAACACACATTTTTTTAAAGATAATCTCCAGTGAAGATTCAGCACACACCAGGCAGGTGCTTTGATCTGCTGGACAACAATGTGTTGACAACATGAATAATTTATTCTGGCAATTCACATGACGTAAATGAATATAAATACTGTGTGCAACCTAGATCATGTTTAGAAAACAAACCTCTTTGATCTGACTTATATGAAGCTCTGGATTTCTGCAGAATTTTCCATTTTCCCATGTCTAAATATTTCACTGATTTTTAACTGAAGTTTTGCACCACTTAAGATAAAACAACTACTCTATATCCACTAGTAGATTGCAGTTATTTCTGGGGTGAAATGTATATAGCTGTTAAAAACTGCACAGCAACAAATTTAGAAATTAAAATGGAAAAGTTGCACCATATTCAAAAGTACAAGTTAAAAAGCTGACAGTAAGGGTTTTTATATTACCCATAATGGCAGTAGAGGCAAAGGAAACTTATTAATTTGCACATACATTAAATAAGCATAAATTTCATCATGAGAAAATGGTAAGGTGTGAAATTTTTTTTTTGTGCTATGGCAAAGGTATATCAAGAATTTTAAAGAATTTGGCTGAAATTTAAAGCCATTTAGTAGCTGAAGGGTTTGTGTAGTGATCTTAAATGCATGAATCACTAGCAAAAGTTTATCTCCTTGCATTCTCGGTGTTGTTGCATTTACAAGTCTCTTCTCACTGGGATGTGAGTTATCTGACTCCTTGCCCTGATAATAGTACCTAGAAAAAGCATAAAGCTTGTATATACAAAGTAAAAATTATTCAGTTGTTAACACACAGAAAATACACAGAGTAAAACACATAGAAAATGCAAAGAGTATTTTCTGGCTTGCAGTTTACTTCCCTGAGGTATTTTGAGAACAAGGCTGCAAAATAATCATTTTTCCTCTCTTTTTAAGATCTCAACTCTAAGTCTACCTCTTCCTCCCAAAAAATTGATTGGAAATATGGAGCGTGAATTCATAGCTGAAAGACAGAAAGGACTCCAGACCTATCTCGATGTAATTACTACCCATCACATACTGTCTAACTGTGAACTGGTAAAAAAGTTCTTGGATCCAAACAGCTATTCTGTAAACTACACTGGTAAGTGAGGGATTTTAAAACTGCATCACAACTTCGCTTTAGCATGTATGCACATCTTCCGTTAATGCTGACAAGGAGTTACACTAAGGCACAGAGAAAAAAAACTTACTTCAAAGTGATCATATTTTGTGTGTGATTATAGATGATAATATTCCACCAGGTGTGTGCATGGATAATGCTGCAGTTATCAATACTAAATATTTGCATTATTCTACAGAGGAGTGATGAGGGTCAGGATTTATTTAAGATGAACTTGGGAGAAGGGTGCCACTGAGAGTGAAGTCTATTTTTTCACTGTTATTTGTGATGAATGGAAAGGGTGATGTTTAGAAGTTATTCGTTTACTGGAGCGTAAGATAGAGTTAAGGTTGTCAGCTCTGCGTTCTGCTAATACAGCTGGTCTTCTGAGCACTGAATCTTGCATTTGTTATGGTTCAGGAGTTTTTCAGATCAACAGGAACAATTGTGATCATCTTGTCTAGCTCCCTCTATCCCTTTGGGCTGTGAAACTTCATAGAACTGTTCGAGCTAGTGGGGTTTTCTTTTTTTCTTTTAAGGCATTATATACTTTTGAATAAAGAAAAAAAATCCACAATGGTGGGGAATCACTGTCTCCCTTAGAATGATGTTCTAGTGATCAGTTCTCTTCATTATTGAATGTTTCTTCTCTTAATTTATCCAACTTCAACTTCAGCCATTGGAAATTGTTAAATATTTGTCTGATAGACTGAAGAGCTTCCTCTAAGTGATGAAACACTACACTGCAGATTTAGTTCACAGGCAGACTGACTCTTTGCAAAATGCAAACCTTATTTTCATAGAAGTACAACCTACTGAAGCAGGAACTTACTGCTTCCTTTTCACTTGTCTTTCTGCTTTCCCTTTGTATAACATCCTTGTTTCTTGCACTTCAAAGTGCAAAGAACATTTCCTGGATGTTTATGGTAAGCTGTGGAAGAGATGTAAATTATTAGTAATTCTTTAAGGGCGGAATTTTTCTGGTTAATGCTGAACAAGCAGTTGAAATCCTCTAGGAGATAATGCGACTTCTGTGTTAATTCGGAGTGCTTTCTTTGGGACTGTCATTTTTTCAGCAAGTTTTGGGGAAGTTAATAGCACTCAAGAGGTTGGCTATGTTCTCTGGAGAGTTTTATCAATTTGTCATTATTTAATATTGCAGCAGTGAGCTGATATGTATTGCACTGTTCTCTCTCTTTTTTCCTAGCATATTTTTGATAGAGAAGAGAGAGTACAGAAGAGAGAAAGTGCATGCTTACCTTTTTGCAGTATTTCTATGCCAAGATAAGTGATGTTAGAGCAGATTCTTTGTTGGCATAATCGCTTAATGAATGCACCAGTTGTATTCCCAGTTGTGGGAAAACTCAGTAAACAGAAGGTTGTCCTATTTTTCAGAAGTGCATGTTGGATCATGACAGCAAAGTACCTTTGTCTGTGCAAAATAGGGCAGAGTAGCAGGTAGCAAAACAAAGAACTGATTAGTTCATGCGTAATAATGGCAATGTAGATGCACATTAAAGAAATGTAAAAGTTACCACTTTTACAGGTATAGCTAAAACATTTCGTATCATACTATAGCGTGTACCAAGTGTGAAAAATCTTAGCTGTGAGCATTGGATTTGAACTTGGAAGTTAAACTCTAGTATAGATATAATGCAAACTCAGTAAGATAAGTTTTCCTAAGACAGTGGTTTCTGTTTTCTTAGTGGATATGAGTTCTCAGGTTAAAAATGCAAATACCTTTTAACTGTGTTTTCACCTGATTTTCTTTTAAAATGATTTTGCTGACTTAGTTAATAAAACAAAGTCTTAATTCCTGAAGGCTTCCTCCTGGCGTAGAACATTACCTAATGTGTATATAACCTAATTAAGTAGTCTCTTTTCTTTTTCTTTTTTTTTTTTCTTTTCTCCCCAGAAATTGCCTTACAGCATGTTTCAATGTTCTTCCGATCAGAGCCAAAGTGGGAAGTAGTAGAACCATTAAAAGATATAGGTAAGAAGAGCATGTATTCCTGAAAACTTGCCTGACTTTTCCAACTATACCAGTTGTCCTAAGATAAGGATACTATCTTAGCTTACAAACTTTGTCCTGCTTATAAGCCATGTGATTCGGTAATGTTTTAATTAAAACTACTGATGACTATTTCATTGCAGGTTGGCGAATACGTAAGAAATATTTCTTAATGAAGATTAGGAATCAACCAAAGGAACGGCTAATGTTAAGCTGGGTATGCTTTCATCTTATCCTCAAGCCTTTCTTAAATTAACTTGGCTTGTATCATTTATATTGACTATCATGTGTGAATGACAGAGGTGCAGATTTGGGAGACTGGGACTTGAAAGAGTTTTGAAAGCCCTTAGGTGGATGCGTGGTGTGGGAACTTGTGTTTCTTTTCTCTGTTGACAAATCCAGTTTGAAAGTTTCTGTCCTTGGTCATTTGTTCCCACCCCTGCACCTCAGGTTACTGTTTCCTTAGTGGTAATGATGTAGCTGCTGACCATAATATAAACCTGCTCACTGGAAAGAACAGAGTAATCCTTTTTAAATTACCATTTTTTATTGCTGTTTTCAGGTTGGTTGTTTCTGTTTTTGTTTTTTACTAGGATCCTTAGTTGTTCTGACAAACTAATAGGCATGAATTGCTCCTTTGAGGTAGACATGTTGCCGCCAAATACTTTGTCATTACTAAATGCTTATGCTTCTGTGCTGAGATGTGCTGCACTCTTAGTTATAAAAGCATAGCTGTTTGTGAGACTTCACTGGGGAGCTGAGATTGCTCAAACCTGGGGTAAAAGAGAAGTTTTTTAGTGGAGAGGAAGAAGGTGGGAGTTTAAGCCCTATCAGCACACAATTTCCCAGTTTTGGGGTTGGCAGAGTTAATTCAGTGGTGGTAATGCGTGTCAGATACTGGGAAGGGAGGAGGCAATAATACTTACTTACTTACTGTCAAATTCTTTGTATAGTGAAACCACAGCCTTATTCAGCCTTTTAAAGTTTGCTTCTTTGTGGAGTCTCCTTGCTTGCTCTTCAAAATGTATTTCCAAGCAACTGTCTTAACTTGTAAGGGAAGAATATAGGTCACATTTTCTTTATGGAGTGCAACTTCTTCCCTTACGAGGCCTTTCTTTTTCTATTATTTCTAGGCTGATCTTGGCCCTGATAAATACTTGTCTGACAAAGACTTACAGTACGCTGTGAAACTTCTTTCTTCCTGTTCTGTGAGTATTACTTGAAGGCTTTTAAATTGTGCCAGCACAAAAGAAAAGCTTGCAAGGGCTGGTCTTGCAAAAGCACACGCAGTCTAGTAGAAATAGTTTGTAATTTTAGAGTTGCTTTCATTTAGAGATCTGCAAACCTTTTAATTAAATTTCCCACACAATGAGGTAACATGTTCTCAGCACAATTATAGGATTATTACAGTAGCTTCAGGGTTGTGGTTAATTGTATTTTGTCTTCTGGTGACTTCCTACAGTACTGTGAGATCACAGCTTTTATTTCAACTCTTCAGGACTCGTAGGCTGTTATGATAGTGCTGTTGAGATGTAATTGCTAACCAGTACACTATGGATATTCTCAGTCAGCAGTGGATAGGGCAGTGCAATGTGCGTAGTTGTGTTTTTCACTACTTTGTTCTTATGACAGGAGTATCTTAGTAGAGGTACAACGGAGGCTGTACTTTTAGCTCCTGTGCAATGCCACAATCTAAATCCAGTAGGCTTCTGTCTGAAAAAAATAGTGGTATTTTACTCCAAAGGGAGTTTCTCCTTAAAACTGTTAAGCATGTGAGAGACAAGCTGAAAAGGATGCGTTTCAACCTGGTGAACTTCTGTGTCATCCTGGAACTCAAAAGATACCGTGATTGAAACTGCTAGTTAGGAAAAGACCCCTTGCTCGTGTCTTGATTTTGATACATCACTTTGGGTCTAACTGTTGGGTTGAAAAGCCTAGTTTTCAACCTTTTTAGTTGCATATTTGTAGTGTGTGTAATTTATTTCTGAATCTGCTGTCTCACTGGGTTTCAGAAAGTTACAGGAAGCTGCTATAAAAGTTTCTAAAGACATTATCAAAACTGTTACGAAAACTATTAGTGCTGAGTTTCCTTATGTGCCATAGAAGAGCATGAAAGAATCCATTTGCGTAGCCTCACTTAAACCTGCAGTAAACCTACATGTATAAGTGTTAATAGGGCTGGATTCTTCATTTATCCATGATGTCAGTTGGTTTAGTTCTTGTTTAAAAAAAAGCTGGATTTTTCTTTTCTTTTTTTTTTTTTTTATGGGGGCTGAGCAGTGTTCTTGTGAAGCTTTCTTTGCACTTGCTTTGGATAGAGACTAAGTAACTTGAGCAAATGTCAGTGACAGAATCTGATTAATTACTTTAAACATGTAATTCAGACCTAGCTTTTCTTTCTTTTGAATCAAGCAAAAATCAATGTACAGTATCTGTCATCTGAAACGTAACCTACGGTATATTCTTTTTCTTTTGGTAGCATCCCTATATTTACAAAGTCACTTTTGCCACTGCCAATGAATCTTCAGCACTGGTTATTAGGCCATTCAGTGAAAAAGGGACACTAAAGGACCTTATTTATAAGGTAATGTAATTTTTTATTTTCAACTCAAATGGTGGAATATTTGCTGAAATGTTCAAAGAATGTCTTACTGTTTACCATCTATTACTAAGTAAACTAAGACAACTGCTGGCTTTTCTTAGTCCTAACTGCATTTCATGCTCATGGAACTTGATATATGTCTGTTCCTTTAAAGGCAAAACCAAAAGACCCATTCTTGAAGAAGTATTGCAATCCTAAAAAAATTCAAGGTCTTGAACTTCAGCAAATAAAAACATATGGAAGACAAATATTAGAGGTATTTTTTCTTTTTGCTTTATTTACCAGCCAGACTGCCTTTATGATTAAAGTTGGTTCTTACACTGTTTCTAATAATAGTGGTGTTTTAGCTGTGACACTGCAAGGACAGTGCCTGTAGGAAGATGCAATTTTATTTATTTATTTATTTTTAAGACCAATTGATTTAACTGGAAAAAGTAGACAAATTTTTGAGCACATGAGTTTTATTTCGGTTCTAAAAGAAAAGCAGCAGACTTTGAAGCTAAACTTAAATGGAGGTTAAGTGCTGGGGCTTGAATTTAGATATATCTGAGTGAGGCTGTTTCTGACAAGAAAGGTAGTTAGTACCTGTGGAGCTGAGATGGGAGAGGTGGTAATATAATTTTTTTTCCTTGTGGACAAAAAGGGAAAGAAGTAATTCCTAGCCTGTGGATCATGTGCCATAAAACTTGTATCACTGAGTGTAAGTTTTTTTTGCATTCCAACCATGATATTCAGTGGAATTGTGAATTTTAGTTTCAGGTCTCTCTGGGAGGTGTTTGTAGGCCTACTTTGAGGATCAGCATCAAATGTTTGTTTTGTGAGGAATGTTACTGGTGAAATGGGAATGAATAGTCGGCCAAAGGTGATGGTGACGGCAGATCGAGCTGAGCAAGGGAAATGGAGAAGCAATCCAAAACAGGGGCCTCCTTTATTATGTGTCTGCTCTAGTATGGGAACATTTGATATCTTGGGATCATCTGAGTGTCTTGCAACAGCACTCCTGCTTTGTGCTTCCAGGTATTAAAATTCTTGCATGAGAAAGGATTTCCTTATGGCCATCTTCACTCCGGCAATGTGATGTTGGATGGAGACACGTGCAAGTTACTAGATCTAGAAAATTCCTTGTTGGGACTTCCGTCGTTTTATCGATCATACTTTTCACAGTTTCGGAAAATTAATGTAAGTTTTGAAAAATTAATTCAATTTAGCTGACTCTTATGCATCCCTCTACTTGTGTTTATGGAGAACTGACTTGAATGAAAAAAAAAACCCCTTCCCTTGACCCCTTTTTTTCCTGGAGCTTTTCTCCATCAAATCCCTTTTCAGCTTCCTCCAAATCACTGCGTGGCTGCGTGGAAGTCTTATTCCAGCGCGCTGGAGTGGGGCTGAGGCCAAAGGCAGGCAGGCAGAGGAGGGCATGCACGTGTTTTCTCGACAGCGGTGCTGGCACAAATGCAGCCGAACTGCAGCCTCGTTACCTGGTCCCTTGGCCAAACACTGGGCCTGTTTCACAGGAGAACGTATATTGTCTGCCACGTTTGGGTTGCGCTTGTATGTCTGTGTAACGAACACAGTTTATCACTTGGTCTTAACTGAGAGTGGTAATCAGCCTTGACTGTTACGGCTGCTGTGAAAATAGATTAGACACTTGTAGGCATCTGTCTCTTCAAAACTCTTATTTTCTATTTGTTTGTCAGCTGTCTCCAAACTGCAGGCTTGCACAGCAAAATAAGACCTTCCTACAAAACTACTAAACCTAATTTGCCCTGTTGTAGCAATGCAGGCTTCTGGCCAGCATCTTGCCTTGCCTTTAAGTGCTCATTGTAGTAAATTGCATGAAGCATCACGAGACGGCCGCTTGCTGACCTTGCTAAACAAGTTCTACTGTGTTGTCAAAGAAACGATCAAAAGTTCATGGTTAGTCCAAATCTGTCAGTGCTGTCAAATCCCTAAGCCTTTAAGTAGTAAGGGGAGCCATTTCTGTCTAAACATGATCCTAAAATTTAGGAAGTATCCTGTCTGGGAGCTTAGCCCATATTTAAAGCTTGTACAGACCTGAGGAGGGGTGAAAGGGGCTTTCCTAGGTTTGTTTGGTATGTGTTTTTGCTCTCTCTTTATTTACCTCCTTGTAAAGAGGTAACTGGTTATATTATCTTGAACTTCATTCTTTGCCATTTGACTTATGCTAGGAAAATGTACTCTGTTGTAATTCACGTCGATATATGCCTTCCTAAACTGCTGTGCGTGAAAAGAGTTTACTCCTTACACATTTTTACAGAACATGGCTATACTAATATCCCATTTGTATCATCACTTACAGGAAGAGAGCAGTAATTTCTTTTGCTTGAGGTGTGAAAACTTCTTTTGAGCTAAAGTTGTGCAGGGAAATGGTTGTGTTTAGGAATTATCGTAGTGGTATCTCTTTCCATCTTCAGATACAAGATTGCCCTTTTTCTGTAATGGATTACTGCATGTTTACAAACTGGCTGGGGAAAAACGAATCAATTCTGTGTGGTGGTTTAGGTTTTTGTTTGTTTGTGTTTTGTTTCTCTGCAGACTTTGGAAGGTATTGATGTACATTGCTTTGGACACTTACTGTATGAAATGACATATGGAAGACCCCCGGATACAATTCCAGTAGACAGCTTCCCTCCTGCACCGTCAGTGTTTGTTGGTTAGTATGCAATCAAGAAAGCTTCAGTCTCGGCTTCCTGGGTGCTCTGCCTGTTAGCTAAGGTGCTGTGAAAGATCAGCCTGAAGACTTTTGGAGCCTGTGGCTGGAAATGATGATTTAGTAATTTTTAAAAATGGGAAATATGTTCTTCTTCAAATATACGTAGCATATAAATACAGTAATTTTTTAAACTAAGTGATAAAACAGTTTCTAGTAATTGCATGCGTGCATCCCCTGGCCTCACATCTAACATTCTTGAAAAGTTTGTACGTGTAATGTAACGTTATAATAAAAACCAAATGTTACATGGCTTCATCACTGCTTGGCTGATGGAGTACTTAGAGGAACATCGCACAGCAGTGCCAGACTTTCATTCTGAATTGTTTGCTATCCTGCAGTGCAAAAATGTGTATGTTCTTATTCTTTCTTTGGTAGTGTCTGTGTTGGAATCCATTCTGACCTGTGAAGCTATGAAGAATGGCATGCCAACTGTTTCACGGCTCTTACAGATGCCGTAAGTCTTAATGCACTTGTTTTATCCTCACAGTAATGTTTTTAATTATATTAGCAGGAAAAAATTTTGTGCTCTCATTCCTTTTTGGAAAGATTTGCCCCTCATTCAGAGGGATGTATAGTGTCTCCCAAATGAAGCTTTGAAATTATCACTTGATTGAACCCACCGTTTGTGAATATGATACGTGTTCATTTAACTTTTTTGTCTCTTGGTGTGTTGGAGCTGTTATGAAGGTGTTTTATTTAGCGTGGTGCTATGATTTAAATTGATCCAGCTGTTAAAGCAGTGCAAGCGTGCTTAAGAACACGTACAGATCCTTTCAAAGCACTTAAAATAAGAGATCTTTTTGCACGTCCCCTTCAGACTTACTTCAGTAGATTTTGCTGTCGGTTTACTTAGGGCTAGCAAAATAGATCTCTTGCTGTGCTTAGCAGTGTTTTTAGGCTGGGTCTGGGAGTGAGCTGTTATGTGGATGTTCTGACTGGTTTCGTGCAGGGCTTAGAGATTCTCTGAAGTATAGGCAGAATAAATTCCCATACAGGTTCTCCTCCCAGGTGCAGTGAAGTGGTAAAGGCAGGTATGGAGCAAGATGAGAATGCAGAAAAGGAGCAAATGTCAGCGTGTGACTAGGCTGGAGATGGTGCCTTCTGCAGTGCCACCCGTCCTGCAACTAGGAGACAGTCTGATCGGGGGAGTTGCCCGCTGTGACTGTGCTGTGGCATGCCACCCAGCACACTGAGTGTAGCGTCGCAATGGTGGTCTCCTGTTTTCTTAAAACAGGGTGCCAGAATCGTGACCTCTTGAGTGATGGCCAGCCCATACCTACATCTGGGTCTGGTCTCTCAGACTGTAGATTGCAGTACATTTAAAGCATGCTCCAAAATTCATATTTCCTGGTTGGAAAGAGTCGCTGCAGTCTTGTCTCAACCTTCTTTTCCCTCTGCTCCTCTCCCCCTCTGCCCGGAAAGGAAGGAGGGGGCAGACAGAAGAATGTAAGCAGGGGAAAAATATGTTAAGAAAACTGTGTGAATACAGGAATTTATAGGTGTTAAAAGATGTTGACCAAGCAATCCATGCTCAGCTGTATCTGATGTGTAGGATATTATACTACATTCCCTTAATACCTATACTTCTTATAAAAGTATTCTAGATAGATGTGCAACACAATGAAAGTAGTTCACCTATTTATTAAGCTATTCCATATAAACTATGAATCCACGAATTTTGAAAAACATATAATCAGAAAAGATCAGAAAAATGCCCTGTGAACAAGGGTATTTTTTGTTTTTTAAGTCTGTTAGTTTAATTGCATCTGTTTTAATATTTCATGGACTACTGTTCTTATGAACCATGACTCTAGACTTGAATTTGTTTTCTTTAGCATGGGCTTGTGAACAACAACAACAATCTCTGAAACATTTATCTCGGAGCCAGGCTTGAGATTTCTTTCTGGGACAGTTTTCTAGTATGTTCTCCAGAACAAAGTATCTTGAAATGGACCAATAGTCCATTTTCAGACTAACATTGCCCTCTAGTGTCTTTGTTCTGGATGGAAGAGGATTCATGATTTATGCTGTTGCCGATACCATAGAGAGGAGAGTGAAGCTGTTAGCGGTAGTTGCTTTAGTTACCTTTGCCGGAGTACTTGCAAGACCACAAATAGTTTGAAATGTTAAGTTCCCTCATTGATCTTTCGCATGTTTCTTTTGAATGCTTAAATAGCAGTTGTGCTAAGAGAGTTTCCTTAAAAAGCCCAATGATCTTTCAGGTGAAATTCAAAATAACATCCCTAATAATGTTTTATCATTAACGAATCCTTATGCTTTTAAGGAAATGGGATGCTTGTTTTGAGGAAACTCTTTTCTGCCTTTGGTAATTGTAGCTATTCTATCAGCTTTCGAAACAATTCATCTAGCTGTAATGACTCTGCCATCCATAGTGGCTATATTCTGAAGGTTGGACGCTGCTAATTTTACAGCAGGGCTTGGAAGTTAAAAAGCAGTACATAAACACCAGGGGATAGGGATGAGGAAAGTGGAGGAAAAGGGGGCAAGAGGGAGTTAGGTGAACAGCACCAGTAGTATTCTCTCTGTGTTTCTGCCCATCTCTTGGGGATAATATTCCAATTATTTCTTTTTTTATCCACTCGCAGATTATTCAGTGATGTCCTGCTAACAAATTCCGAGAAACCACAGTTCAAGGTAGAGTTGAACACTGATGTATCCTTTGTCTTGATTTGCTGATGTTGTGTAAGTGGCAGGCTGGGGATAACTATGCGTCGAATGACAGATAGGGTAGAGGACAGCTGGCTTTATGGTGAGGTCCATCGATATTGGACTTGCTTCGCTGACATGTACCAACCAACTTTGTAACACCCCTTAGAAGGAGAGCAGGAGGACACAACATGTCCCACGAGTAGTTCAAGTGCAGTTCCTGTGCTGGAGCTAAACCGTATGACTAATCACAGTGCTCTGAGCGGAAGCTGCTGAATAATCCGGATCCTTTGGAGTGAGAGGAAGCCAACTGCTAAGGCCTGGGGGAAACTATTTTGCTGGGTCACTGTGAGACCATCCGCACGTCCAGCAGCCGGCTCCAGCGCTGCAGTGGTGGGGCTTCCGGGGAGCCACATCCCGCTCCTGTCGGGAACTGTCCCCAGTGCGCTGCTGCTGGCAGGCACGTGCGGTGTCTTGTGGTTCTCGGCCATATGGCAGCTTATCAAAATAGTTAGCTGTCTCTGCCGTTAGAGCATCCCTTCCACTATTCTCTGTTTCTCTGTCCCTGCTGTTGGATTAGTAGCCACGTTTGGAGGGGAAAGCGCATATCTAGAGTCCTTGGTTTTCCTTCATTGAAGGAACGGTGTCAGAACTTGGGGCTTTAGGTAGACAACACAATCAGATGGCTAGTGAGTTTTAAGCAGTGAAGTTGTGTTTTCCTTTGTCATGTTTTGTGCAATGATGATTTTTTTTTCTCCTGTATTAGATTCCTACTAAGCTAAAAGAGGCATTGAAAACTTCCAAGGAATGCCTAGAAAAAAGATTAACAGAAGAACAGAAATCGGTAACTTCTGCATTTCTTTACTGGTTTTCCTACAGACATTCCGTTTTCTCATATCACTTTTAAATGGGGAAAGTGAGTTTTTACTAGCAGATTTTAAGTAACAGAAGTTTTCATCCATGGATTTGCCTTCGCAAGAATACAGTATGAAAAGCTGTAAAACAGCAGTTTTATGTATGACATTTCACTGTTTTCTGTGGGGCAGCTTCACAAGCAGTGGCTCCAAAATCACAGGATCGCTTTAACTGCGGTATGAGGCTCCATCCTCTACCAGCAACAGTAAAGATAAGAGTTAGAAGTGAAAAACAAACATGCAAAGCAGCTTCAGTGTTTCTCCCATCCCGAACATATCCCTTTTCTGAGAACATTTGAGATCTTGACATGGTCTTTTTTTGATTTTTCCCTTCATTTTTAAGATTCACCAGCACAGAAGACTGACAAGAGCTCAATCTCATCATGGCTCTGAAGAAGAAAAAAAGAGAAGGAAAATCCTAGCACGAAAGGTAAACAACTTTTAAATAAGTTTCTCATGCTCAGAAAGAGATGTGTATCCTTTTGAAGGTGTAGCATGGACTACCACAGGTATGCTGTTGCATTCTGCCCTGTGTTGTTCTTCTGTAATACTTTCCAATTGTTTTAATTTCTGTAGCTAAGTGGTACACTTCCTAAAAAGCTTAGGTTATAGCGGTAGCTGACTTGCTTGGTTTAATGTGTTTGAACTTATTGTCCGAGAACTGGCACAGTTAACGTTTGACATGCAGATGACAGCCTGCGCTGCTTCCTGCTGCCTAACTGAAGACCTGGGAGCCTTTTTCCAGGCTGCTCCTGCAGAATACATTTTGCATTTCTCTTCTTTTTCTGTGGATCAGTTTTCTGCCTTTCCCTTGTGGATGGCGGGCTCTGAAGTTGCCCTGTATGTGTGCCTGGGGATATTTGGGCACAGAACTGCCTTGCTGCTGTTGTCCTTGCGGCAGCACGTGTTGGGTGGTGGGGAGAGGGATGTTGAGCATTGATCCTTGTGTGATGTAGTGGGCAGCTTTTACAATTGTGTGTCAAAATCAGTCTTCATCATGGAAAGAGGTTATTCATTCCCACCTTCTGTTTCTTCTGCTTTGTTTAAAGAAGTCAAAACGCTCTGCCTATGAAAGCGGGGAAGAACACTCAGCAAAATACAGCAACTCAAATAACTCAGGTAACTACAGAGAGAAGAGCTTGCTTCTACACAACTGTGTCAGTGTTTTTGTTGTGTTTTGTCATTTTCTGGGTTAAAAGATCCATGGTCACCATCAGTTTACACAGTAATATTGGACTATGAAAGCCTGATGCCACTGTTTTGAGTATTTAGTAATAGCTAAATTGGGATGTTAAAAATATTGTCAGTGTTAGATTTTCAGCTACCTAATACAAAGCAATATTTCCTTCTCCTGTGCCCTGTTCCTCCAGAAAATTCAGTCCCTTCAATCTGTTGATGACATTTGGATGGAAGGTGTTCTGTTAATAATAACATTGCTTATTTGGGCCATTTAATACTTCAGCATTTAGAGAGAAACTCTGGTGATTTGTATTTGTTAGGTGTTAAGATGAAGGAGCAAATTACCTTTTTAGTTGCTGCTTCTGTGTCAAATTCTTAAACACCAGAGCCTGTGACAAGTCTTCAGTTAGTTTAAAGGAATGATCTGTACTACTGAACAGTTTAACAGAGTTGACTTGCCTGGCTAACGTGTGTCCAAAAGCAACCTGTTGTGGAATAGTCAGGTATCAGAATATCTTGTGGAGTACAGCAACTGACTGAAATCATCTCTTAGAAGGAGAAGTGGGGTGCCATCCATGCAGTGGTACAACTCTTAAGGAGAACAGAATTTGGACGCTGAAATCCAACAGCCTAAGCAACAGAAAAGAGGCGTTTCCTATTGAGGAATACTGTTGAGAGTGCTTCTTATGTGTTTGGACCTCCTCTGATACTGTGTACTGTGAAGCTTCTCTGTTCAGAGCGGGTCTGAGTGACACTGTTCATATGAATGGGGATCTTCCCCTAGATTACAGTGGAAGCAGGATTGGACCTTCAGTCAATAAAGTCAGCCTGTTTCCAACAACCTGTCTTGTCTGACTGTGTTGAATTTTAGCATCACAGCTTTAGTTACTAGACTGTTGTTTTATTTAGCAGGCTCTGGGGCGAGTTCCCCATTAACATCTCCATCATCCCCCACTCCACCCTCTACAGCAGGTAAGTTCAAGAGTCATTGCAGTATTTTGTCTTTTTCTTTAGCTTTTTCTTTTCTCTTTTGTCTAATTGTTGACATTGTTCCCAAGAATAGCTAAGTGATGATGGTCTTCAAGGATGGAATACAGAGATGACATTTATCTTGTATCAGCTTAAGTGTGGGCATTTACTTTCTTTTGAGGGCCATAGAAAGTCTTTTAATACACTTTATTAATAACCTTTCTTGTGATATACATGCATATGATCCACCATAGAGTTTTAAGTGCTTGCTTTGAAGTCTCTATTACTCCAGTCCTACTGGCACTACTACTTTCCAGACATTCTCTGGGCCTCATGTCACAGTACACATTTGTTCTGATGTTATGGACTGTGCATACTCAAGTATTGTTTTTTGGTCCCTTGTTTTTGTGTATTGTCTCTTTACATCTGTATTGCTATGATGTAGTTTCAGGAATTTTGTGTGTGACAAATTGAGTGGCACAAGTTGTGTAATTCTTGCCCGTTCCACTACAGTCCCCTCACAACACCAGTAGAACTGCTTGTGCAGAGAAACGAGTCCAAGTCATTTGGGTTAAAAATAGTCTCTCTTATTTTTGTCCGTTCCCTCTTCCCGTTTGCTAGGTAGCTGTATGAGCAGGTTTGTTAGCATTTAGCACAGGTGGTTGGAAGGGGGACACAATCTGCTTAAATGGGCATTGCCAGAAATAGAAACGCTCATGAAACTGTAGTTTCATTACAAATTTGAAATGTTGAGCTGTTATGCACGTTGCAGTCTGAAATGCTAGAAAAGGAGCACTGGGAAACATCAGTAGCAAAAGGTGTTAATGGAATGTGTTTCTGGAAGAGAAGCTGTCCATAGCGCTGTCATTTGTTGTGATGACTCAGTCATATGATTCATAGTCCAAGCAGCTTTCTACACAGAACAACTTGTTAACTGAAGTGATGCAATCAAATTTGTGCTTGTTGTAAATGATCTTTCAAAGGACATGGCAATCTGTGCACTGTAATTCACATTAGTTGTGCTATAATTCAAATTAGTCATTTCTCTTTCAAGTTACTCTTCAAGTACATTGAAGTGTTTATTTTAGGAACTGACTTCTTCCAGTTACTCTAACCAAGATAATTACTGTCACTGTGTTGCACATAAAGTTTGCTGGATGTACTAACTCCTAGCTAGAGGGTACATTCAAGTTCTGTATGCTTTAAAAAGGCAGTCGCTGCAAATGCGAAAGAAAACCCCATGCCTCCAAAATGGATAAGTATTTAGAAAACACTTTTTTTTTTCTGAAATAAAACTACCTTTTACTTGTGTCTTAACTTTAATGTGCCCTGGAACTTGATTGAAAGCTGTTTCAAGCTTTGAGCATGTGATGCAGGTTTTTGTGTAGACTTGGTCCAAACGTTTCAATTTGGCTCTGATGTTCAAACTACGTTGTCACAGCATGTAGGTCATCCTGCTGCCAGTGTGCACGTGGTGACTGTTAGTGATCTGCTCCGCGTTTGAGGTTGTGCAGACTGCCCTACCTGAAAGCACTTTAGTGTGCTGATGGCAGTGCTGCATTTGATTGGGTGTGAAGGCAACTGCCACCATTTCAGCAGTGCTTTTGCAAGTAGCTTTCATAGCAGAAAATTCAGATATTAGCTGTAAGAGAAAGTTAATGTGCCCGACTTCTCACCAGTAATGTTGCACTTTTAGTTATTCTATGCTGGTATGCTATTAATGACCCAGTGAAAGCCTAATTGGCCCCCTGTTAGGACTTCCTTCATGAAGACTGATGCATCTATAACTCATATCTCTCCCATCCTGCTTCCTTGTACTTAGTAAGAATATTTACACCTAAATCAAAATTTCATGTGGGTACCAGTGTGACAAGATGACTGTCAGAGGGGAATGAAGCTTTTGGTGCGTCTTGCTGGTTTGGTCATGGTAGTGTTAGTATTGTGGCATGCCAAAGCAACTTGCTGATCTGATGCCCTGGCAAAACGAAGGCTGATATGGAAAAGTGTATCCAACAGAAGCCAACCAAATCAATGTCGTGTGTGGGTATGTGCAGAGCTGGGGGACGCTGAGCAGAGGTGAGCGGGCTCCAGGCTGGCCTGCCCTGGGGGAGGAACCTCATTCAGGGAGCTTCTCGAGCGTCTGGCCACTCTGTCCTTAAACAAAGGCCGTATGAGACTCGGCCTGTAGCGGAGTGCTTGGTATAGTCAATGCAAAACGTGCTAAGAAAAGATTGCTGGCTGTAGCAATCTTTGTAATGATGGCTGCAACTGTAGGGTTCAATCAGTATGTAACCTGCTTTGAGGGGAAGGTATCTGCTAGAAATGTAGACTCTCATGAGCTTTTTCTAGTTGACTAGAATATTTGTATTGGATTTATATTGATGAATTGCAAATTACATAATCATGGTAGTCTTAACTCTGTTTTGGTTTCAAAGCCAGAAGACTTCGAATTACAGTCTTGAAAATGCCATGAAACTCATTCTCCTTTGTAGTTTGATATGAAAGAGCGCTATACTTGAGCTGTAGGACTAGATAGCCTGAACATCTGAACTTTGAATGGCTGCATTATCCTTGTTTGAGAGTTGGTTACTTGATAGTAGATCCAGTGCTAGAGGTCTGTACTGTTGGTTGTATCTCTAAACCAACCACTTGCTACTGTGTAACTCTGAAGTAATTACTTGGTAATGGGTGCATTATGCCAAATACCAATTACTGTAGTACCTTGTCTTAAATAACTGAGGCGTATGGGACCTGAGTCGCTTCCCATACATGGAAGGTTCACTGATCTGTAGTTTAATAGTGCTGGTATGAAGGCTACAGATAAACAGTGCCTCCTCTTACTCTCCTGTTGTTTTTAATTTTTATTTATGTGTGACTTTCCAATCCATTGCAAGTGAGTTTCAAGGATGCCCACGTGTTTTAGAAGTTGAATTTTGAATTTGTGCCACAGTGTGTTTTTTAGTAGCATGTGGATACTCTTCTGGTTGGGGATTGAATTGATACCATGTGACTTGTAACTAATCAGTCATTATCACTCAGTACAGTTCAGGTGTCATAATATCAGTAAGTCTGTTTGCAAACAAGCCCAATGGGCACTTTCAGAAAGGACCGAATTTAGTGCAGATGCTAGCTAAATACTGTCTTTGAATTACATTGTTTGGGTCATTGCAAATGGAGATTCTAATATAACTTCTGCAGTTCTGGTACTCTCTCACATGTTTGATTTTCCCCTCCCCCACCCCCCAAATCCCATAATTCTTCAGTTCCTTGAAAACCTGCTCTTTTTTGTGGTTACGAGCTGTGGCTAGAATCAGGAGGGATGCAGAACATTGTGGTGTGGGTTATCTAATACTTCACTGCCTCTTCTCTAAATCTAGTAAGCCCATAAAATACCAGTGAGCTCTCTTACAATAAAAGTTTGGAGGGTGCCTCTTTGGCCAACAGTTTCCTGAATGAGGTAAATAGTTACTACAGCTTCACTGGGCTTCCCTGCAGGAATGAAGTGAGAGTTGTACATAACTTTAGCTATCTTTTTCTGTGCCAGTTGTTGTTTTGAATCCTGCAGTACAGCGTATGTTTCATAGAGAGCCATATGGTGCATCTTTTCTGCTCTTCACCTTTCTGTAAGATGATTTTAATGCTTCAGTGAGTGCTTTCTTGAGTGTCTCTGATCCACGCCACAAAAGTGTAAATGTAGGTGTTAACACTACAGGAAGTGTTCCGTGAATGGATTTCGTCTTCTATGGCTAATCTTCCTGCAGATTTCTTACTAAATAACTCTAAATGCACTTTAATCCTGTAAAGCTTGACCTCTGGCATGTGGAGTTGAAAGCATGTGCGTTGTATTTGTTCATCAAGTATAATAATGTTTAAAGCACAAAAAATTATGGTTCATCAGTCAGAATCAGGCAGTGTTGTGTATGTAATATAAAATAGTCGATCTTCTATCACCATATTTTTTCAGTGAATAACAATGTATTGATTTTTTGCACTAACTTTTCAGCTAACAGTATCTGTTTTTCTTACTCTGACACGAGAACCAGATGATTAACTTGTGTCCTCTCTCTTTCTCTGCTGTCTTCAATAGAGCATGCATCATTTTGAACGTGAATTTTCAGAAAAGTAAGCTAATGCTGATTTATCTCTTTAAAGATGCTCTGTTTCTGTATGGGAAAGTTGAATGCAAATCTTGAACTTGCTTATAGTATTGGGAGGGAACAAAGGAAAAGATCTGAACATTTTTATGGATTGTTTTAATGAAATACAGCATCTTTAAAAACTATCACTAAAATGGTTTTCTTTGTTTGCATCCCATTCACTCAGCCAAGTTTTTAATGCTGTTTGCACAATTACTGTCACTTTAAATTCATAATTAAGTTTTTGTTTCAATTCAGGCATCAAGTTTACAGCATCTGATATACTTCCTATTCCTTTTAACACATTCTCTTAACAAAAATGCCCCTGTAAAAACCCTTGGTAAGTTCTTGTTTGAGTGTTTTRTTCTTACAGCTGTGTGAATGAGTAGATGTGTGGTTGCAGGCAACTTCTTCCAACCTACATATCAGGAAGGTCTAGTAATAACTGAGGACTTGTCTCAGGTCCTTTTCCTAGTAAATACAGGAAAATATTTCACCACTGGGCACAGAACAAGTTAATCTGTAGATGTAACTGCATTGGAGTACACCAGAGTGAGTAAAGAGTTGCTTTGCACCAAGTCATGTCAAGAAAGGAAGGACAGCTTGTTTCTGATTGACTAATTGAAATTAATRAACTTGAAGGATTTCCAGCATCATGCTCTTAACTAATAAACTCAGTATATAATTGCTCAGAGCTAGTCAGATACCATCTCAAAACCTGTGTGTATTTATGTTTTAAGGCAGAGGTCAGGTGTGAAAGAGAGTATCGTTGCCTGTAATCAGGTCTCCATAATGCAGGAGTTTTTTACCTATATGATATTGTTGGCAGCTTAATTTCTATAATATCTAGCCCTGAGAAATTCAGCAAATTTCCAGAAAGGCAAGTGGCCTCTCCTCCCACTCCGCTGTCCTTTCTGCCCCCATCCTGAAATAACCAGACCAAAATTCGAAGATAATTTGGTATCTTGGCCTAATAATATTTAACRATCCAATCAGTTAGATATATAGTGGCTTTTTTGCCTCTATTCATGTTAAATGTGTATCTTCTTTCACTCCCTATGTTGCTGTTGGATCTGTATTCTGTACAGAGTCCTGGCCATGGCTTTCATGATCATTCCCTACTGTGTATTGTACAACTACTTTCATAACCTCTTCAATCTTACCTTGCTGTTCTAGCCCCAAATCTTGTCTTTGTTCCCTGCAATTTTTGCATCTCTTCCGATCCGTCTCATTTGTGACTAGCGTTCTTGGCTCTTTTACAGCAATTCATCTGACCACAAGTTTGGTGCTAGCATTGCTACACCAGTCCTGTAGGGTGTTCTGCTCTGACGACTTTAATGGTGAACTCGTACTGTTCTGAGTCTTGTTCTTCCTTTGGCAACATGTCAAGTTTTGCTTTGCTGTGCTTTACTGGCCATCCGCACACACAGGAGAAACAGGACTCTAACCTAAGGGATGGTTTTCCTGTATATGTAATAACAAATTGGCTCAAATCTTTGGCTAGCGTGAGAAAGGTTTGCATAAGTAAGATGACCCCAAGCCATCAGTCTGCAATTTATTATTTCAGTTTGTGCTAACGTCGTGTAATGTTTTGATTACTTAAGAGAGAAGTTGGTCCATGTGTAACAGGCATGTTAAACTGTCTCAGCTGATCTGATATTTCTACTGGGATTTGCTTTTTCTTCTTAAAGGGAGGAGAGTGAAGACTTTGAGTCTAAATGTATTTCCATGTTTTGTCCTCACAGAAGAAGATTTTCATGCAGATGAGAATTCTCCTGCAGAGTCTGAAGCGCTATAATCATCGCTGTTAATGTAGATTGGCAAAACAGAATGCCTGTGTAAATACTCTGCATTTTGAGCTTGCTCCCATATGGCAAAAGTCTCTCTTTAAAGACTGGTACAAACTGAAAATGAAAGAGCTTTGAGTTGACTTTCATCTAAGATAACTGCTTTTTTAACTACAGCAGTTATTTTTTATTACTACTACTATTACTCATTAGTCTGAGAGTAAGTATTAGTGAGAAACTGTGGGAGAAGTGGAGCATAGAGAACAACTTTGTCTGCTTTTTGTTTTCTGTGCCTGAGCTTTATCCTTAATGGAATACATCTKGAGTCTGTGTGCCATAACTTCCTTTAACTGCTTGGTGTTTGCTTACTTGGTAGCAAGGAGTTCTACTTTGGTAACCAAGGTCTCTTGATTGGCCTTATGTTACTGTTAGACAATGAAGCAAAATGATGTAGTCTTTGCCACTTATCAGTATATTCCTCTTTGTAGGTTAGAGCTGCCAAAAGCAAGTGTTACATTATAGGTGCCGTTCTTCTGTCTAGTCTTACTGTGGAATAACTCTCTTGATCTAGATGAGGGAATTAAAATTCACTGTTGAATTAGTCATAAGAGCTTAATTGTTATGCCTTTGATCATTGCAGAATATATTAGACAAGACAGGAGAATCATTTCCCGTACACATGGCGATGTGCTGCAATGCCACTTCCACGCGGATGTTTTGTGGAACGGCAGGGGGTCACCTCTGAAGCCCTTTGTTCTTACTCTCTCGTGCACCTTCGCTTCCTTGTGCAGAAACAATGGTGCAATGCGCAGCTGCTGAGCTGCACAAGATCAAGGGTGTTTGGGAGAGCTGCGGCTCCCAAACTGCGTGGGCCAAGTGAGGCCACCTGCATGGAGTTGAGCTGCCAGGAACCACCTCCACGCAGGCCCTGACTGCTGGGTTAGCTGCCTGCATGCGGGGAGCCAAGGCATGGAGGTGCCAAGGCATGGCAAGACGAGAAGCGTGAGATAGGTGAGGTGGATGTGCCTGGGGTGAGCGTGGAGCCAGGGTTTAGGGCGACTGGGGTAGAAAGCAAGGGTGAGAGCGCAGAGGCGACTGGTGGGAGTACAGGAGGCATGTGGTGYGAGTGGCAGATTGTTGTGATTCATTCAGCCTGTGAAACAAGTTTGTGATAGCACATTTGGAGAAAAGTCTACTAGTACTGTGAAAGTGTAAAACATTTTCCCCAAAATCTTCTATCTGCAGTTAGTAATCTAAAGATGGAATATAATCAGATCAAGCAGTCATTGCAAATTCCACAGCGATGTGCTCCTTTGTAAGAATGGTAAAGTTTGCCATGGAAATGCAAACAGGTAAAAAGATTCGCTTCCAGTCTTTGTTACTGGTCGTAACCCAAAGAGCAAACTGGGGGCAAACAAGAGAAAGTGAAGACAGGAAGTCCTCTTAAGTGATCTTCATTTCCCTCAGTGCAAGATCACATTCTTGTCATGTTTTGCATCCGTGAGTACTGAGGCACTTCAGGCTTTCTTTCAGAGGTGTCTCAAATGACACGACTTGCCTGCAGATAGAGGGATTTGACCTCTTTGGCATTTTTCATCTGTTCTGTTCTCCACACCTTGCTTGCGTTCAAGGAGTGACAYGAGTGCAGAGCTGACCTAGTCTAGCTGAGCAGCTGCAGGCCTCTGCAGCAGGGCTTCCTCGGCAGAATCAAACTGCATCTTCTCTCCTCAACAGGAGCATCGTCAATACCCCCAGCACCGCCACCGCCGCCCCTGCCACCAGCAGCTCCTCCTCCGAGCACGGAGGTGCTGATGCAGTGCAGCCCTCAGCCCGTTGTCAGTGCAAGCCGAGGAGCCTTGCTCAGCTCCATTCAAAACTTTCAGAAAGGAACTTTGAAGAAAACAGAGACGTGCGACTACAGTGCTCCCCGGATCAGCTGAGGCTACTGGTCGCCCCGGGATTGGATTCGCCCTCCCCCTCCTGTGCCATCCGGGAACGAGTTCCTCCTAGCTGGCAACGGATCCACCAGCAGATAGCAGCTAATCATGCTGTAGCTCTGTTTACCCCTATTTCAGCTTTCCTTGAGTAGCAGCACTACCCCTCTGATTTGCATTGCCACGCTGTGATATTCAAGAACCCCTCATTCTTATTAAAGAACTTTGTTCTCTAGCTGCAGTTTCAGGGGTAAAGCAACTTCTATATAGCCAAATAAAAATCTGAAAATAGGAATGACCATGATCATGGTGAATTAATGCAGTTTTTTTCTAGTTCTACTCCACCCCTTTTCTCAGAATACATGAATCTAGTTTTAGTCAGCTCTAAGTTTTTCAACACTTCCATTCAGTTAACACATCTAATTCTTGCTGAATCAGCAAGGTTTTGTTTTAGATAATCCAAAAAAAAAAGCACTTAGTCTAAAGTGTACTGCACAGGTGAGGGAACTGGAAAATTAAATCTTATTTCCACCATATTTGCTGGTGGAGTAAAAATGCTGTCTCATTACATTTGTTTAAATGGACATCCTACCTGTAAGTCTAAGGGAAAGTGTTTTTAAATGAGGAAACAGTTGAAATGGGAGTTAATGGGGCATTGGGATATTATTCATGGTTTAATTAAATACAAGGTTAATTCAAGTGAATTTTACAGTTTAAACTTTATTGAAAGATCCTTTTTGATTTGCTTAAAACCTTAAATAAATTGCACTTTAAAGGATTATAGATAATCCATTTTTAAATTCAAGTACATCAGTGTTTGTTACTATGCAGAGAATGTCTGTACAAAGTTTCATGTAACCTGTGCTATTCAGTCATTTTTATTAAAATGTTAATGGAATTCCTCCAGCAGTGTGGTGGCGGGTGCGTTCAGCTAGGATTTCACCTGCAAGCCAGACTTCCAAAGAATTTGATAGCACTTCCGCTAACAGGAAATACAATGAAAGTTTAGTTCTGACAGGTTCCTGGCCTGTAACTGAAACAAGACCTGAGCTCTTCTGTCTACCTACGAAGGTAAGTAAGTATCTCCTCCCCAGCAGTTAACTGTCAAAGGCAGTTTATCCTTGGTACGGAGCGAGCCACACTGCACAGCTCCTGGAGGCAGCTTTTACCCTGTACCAGGGCAATAACAGAAGCTACTTCACAAAAACCTAATGGAGCTCTACTTGTCAGGACTGGTCCCTTGCTAAACACAGGTGGGAGCTGATCTGCCTGAAGGCTACTGCAACTGTTTCCCACCTCCTGCATGAGGATTTATATCTGTTACAAACTGTAGCCAAGGGATGTACTACATTCTAGACCCAGGCATACTGAATCTGAATAAAAAGACTTACTTTTTATTGTAACTGTGTAACTGAGAGTGCTGTTAGCCCCTATAGCAAGTTTAATAATGCATAAATCTTGGCAATTCAAAATACTTATTTTTACTGCTTTAGGTGGTAACTAGTAAAGAAAAATTAGGTATTATTTTCCATCATATACTGAAGATGATCAGGATCTTTATTTAAGCCATTGTGCAGAAGCTTTACTGCATGAGAGAATAGTTCTCTTCAAACTAAACATGTTAACCATCTCTAATGCATACCACAGACTTCTAAAACCACTTTGTACAGATAGTTGCACTTAAGTTGTTACGTTGAAAAACAAGGCTTAACTCACTCTGGTTTGATCATTCATCTTTAATAAGCCTTGCTAACGCAGGCTCCAGGCCCCCCACTGCTCACTGCAGTTCTCCACCTGACCACCACCATAGTCAGTTTAACACCTCTGGTCTGATAATTACAAGACAAGCAAAAATAGAGGATTTATTCCTCACTCTGAATTTAGAATAGGATTTCTCCATATACAGTAATACCAATCCACTTGTACTGTTGAAGTACAAGCTGACTTACAAGTAAGCATTACTACATCATCACTTTGAAGTGTGGCTTAGAGGATAACCTCAATACACACAGCCATATAAATATTCTGGGAGGTCATATATTTTTCCCACTGTACAAAAGTTCATGTAGCTGTAGAACAGAGTTATGCATTCAGCTTGCCATACAACGTTAATGCTTTTTAAAGCAGGACTTTAAAATATGTATTTACAATTTAGATATTTAAAGTTTTCTTCACTGCAAATATTATATCCTTCACTTGAGGTATGCAGTTATCTTCTAAAATTTTTGCATAAGGCATAGGAACATCTGCGCCTGTAACACGGACAGCGGGAGCATCCAAGTAGTTAAAGGCAGGTCCTGAAACAGAAGACAGCTGTCAGTTTGCCACATACTATGGTTTTCTCTCAGTTCAATTGGAGTCCTAAACAATTTCATTCTTGTAGTTTTAATATTCCAGAGCTAGCTGTTCCTGCTCATTTATCTTCATGCACTAAGATTTAGATGCAAAGTTACTATCCTGTTTATTACAGTCACATTCTTGGGATAAGAATTATTCACAGCTGCTCATCCATAGGCAAAGTACAGCTTCCACCCTGTGACCATCTCAAGTGAGATGACTAAGCTCAAGCTCCTCAGATACAAGACCGCAACTTTATCTTATCTCATCTCATTATCTGCATTTGGCTTTATCAAGCAGTTTATGAAGAAGTCATCAGGATTTAGACTAACAAATTAGATCAACAAGTATATTGCAAAACTAAGTACCTTCCATGATCCTGGCACAGACTTCAGCTCCTACTCCAAACTGTGGCCAACCTCCTTCTACAGTTACAAGATGGTTTGTCTTTACAACGCTGGCTTCTATTGCTTCAATATCCATTGGTCGAATGGTGCGCAGATTTATAACCTTAAAGAAAGCAACAGAATCAGTTTTGCTATGATCTAAGCCTGCCAGTTACTATGGTTTGGGTACCATGTCCTTGTCACTTTCAGCTATTCCGACTTTGGGGATAAGACTAAAGTCAACAAAATTACAAACTTTTTATCCTGGCAAACTTTTTACAGAACGGTTTCTGATGGCTCCCGGAAAATCCCAGATAGATGAGTCTTGCTATATCTACATACAACCATGCTGATTATATAGTGTACTGTTCTGCTTATCATCATACAGCTAGGTCCATCTGAAGAGCTTTAAATGTTCTGCCTTCGTTTTGTGATGAAAGGTCAAATGCAGAAACATGAAGTGTACATGCTTGGTTCACTGATTATGAAGGCATTTACAAGTGTAAGAAGTTTATACTTAATACAGTTAAGTTTTGCAGGGCCTGAACAAGACACACTGCTTTTTTTTCCCCCAGTTCGTGAAAAGCGGAAAGCAACAAAAACCCCTACACACCTCGCACTCTACCCCTTCTTTGGCAAGTACAGCAGCAGCTTCCAAACAGTGTCCAACAGGTCTTGAGTGTGACACTAAAGTAACTTGAGTTCCTAGAACAGAAACGAGAGAGACTTAAGTTTTTCCTCTACCCCCATGCTCTTTTCAAGGTAATGTTAGGATGCTCTTGTAAATTTAAGTATTTACCATTTCAAATAAATGTAAGGAATTCTACAGCCACACCCTGAAAAATGGCAGTGAAAGGACTATGTCAAGACACAAACCGCACCCTTGAATTCAGGGAACGGAAGAGAGATTGAATATATTTCTTAGATTATTCCTTTTAAACCTTCAGATAATTCATTGTTAAATTATGAACAAACTGAAAGCTTACAGTGCTTTCCCTTGCATTTTTGAAAAAAAAAAACAAAAAACAAACAGAAAAACCCAGAACAAAAGACCCCCAACTTTCTCAAGCGGAGAGAAAAGTTTTTCAGAGGTTACCTACTCTATCCTTACATAGGAAAAGTCTTTTAGAAAGCTACAATTTTCAATGGGACAAAAACCCAAATGATCTTGCTTTATATAGGGAACAGAAAAATACTGCATCTGATAGAATAAAATAACATTTAGCATTTGAAATGTTTTCCTGTTCCCTGGGAAAGCAGTGTTTTAAGTGGGTAAGAGTTAAAAAACAACAACAACAACAACAACAACAACCACCAACTCTCCTCAAGCAGTTCAGTTAGTAAGAATACATTAACTGTGTTCTCAGTTTACCTTGCCTTTCTATTTTAGCTTTTCCAATTGGAACAACAAAATCCTTTGACTGTGCCTCTTCTGACATTTCAAAGGGAACACCATACAGCAGTTCATTCTCCAGCATCACAACTAGAAAAAAAACTTGGATTAATTTGTAGTTCTGCAGGCACAGGCTTATATTGAGGATAACAGTACTAGAGCAGACGAGCTCAACTAGGAGCCGAGTATGTTTGTAGGGGAAAAAAGAAGTCTCAGTTTTGATTTCACTACTGAATTATTTAAAAAATTTAAATCAATTGATTAGAATTGGTCTTAGGCAGGATCAGGTATTTAGCTTGCGGTACATGATGGTAATAGGTCTTAATACTAAACTTAAGGTTGTTAAAGTTCTTCTAAAAAAAAAAATCACAAAAACTGTGAATTAGGCAAACTAGGTTGATAAAGCTAACTGACTTACAAAGCCTCTGTTTTTAAAAAGATTACAGTGTAAAGTTTATAGAGCTGAGTGTACAACTCAGACTAGATGGAATGAAAATGGGAAGGGTCACGGTCTAGAGAATGTTTCTGCAGAATTGCTAGTTTTAGAAAGGTCTCAGGTTTTGCATGCATGCTTGTGAGAAAGGAAAAAAAGGCTGCCCTGCTTTCAGTTAATGGCATGATATTCTGAATCTGAATATCTGAAATCATCTGAATTTCAAGATCTGTAAAAATGAGTTATACGCTCAGACACTAGATATGCAGAACTGCTCCCTGACTGATTTTTATCCTCTTAAATGCCTTTATGATATATTCATAAATGCTTCTTCCAAGCTTCCAGATTGGTACCAAATTAGATTTAAAGATAAAATAGCTGGCAACAGCACAAGATTAGAGCCTACTGCTAGCAAGCCACATGATGTAGGAAAAAGTATCAGAATCAATACCTCTGTGCCTTTGCAAGTACCTTAAAGTGAGAGTAAAGCAGTCTTAAGTGTTTAGAGTTTTAAACATTTTTCTTTTCTTTTTTTTTAAATGGGGTGTGAGGGGAAACATGAAGAGACATTCTTTTTAAGAAGTAATGCTAGCTATTACCATGATCTGAGTGCATTCACCTGGATTATCATCCCGGATTGATGCTTTAAGCAGACCTTTTGCATCTTCTGAGCTCCATGGACTAACAACTTTCAGTCCGGGACAGTGCGCATACCAAGCAGCGAAGCACTGTGAGTGCTGAGCAGCGACTCCAGCCGATGCCCCGTTGGGGCCCCTGAAGACGATGGGAACAGAGATGGATCCTGCAGACATGTAACAGGTCTTGGCAGCGGAGTTTATGACCTGATCAATTGCTTGCATGGAGAAGTTGAATGTCATGAATTCACACACTGGCCTCAACCCAGCCTATTAAAATCAGAATATATATTAGTGCTTTTTTTACATAAAAAGGGCTTATTTTAAGAGTTTAATTCAGCAGTAAAGAAATGTAAATTTACAAACCATAGCAGCACCAACAGCAATTCCCGTGAAGCCCATCTTAAACAGAAAGAAACCAAGGGTAAGTGTCTGGGGAGCAGCAGGCAGAAGGATCACCAGGGTAAGAGACAGGTGAAGCCGTACCTCTGATATTGGAGTGTCGATTATCCTCTTGTCCCCATACTTCTTCCAGAGACCTCGGGAGATCTGCAGGACAGAAGAGAGGAGTCAGGGCCCGCGCGAGGGCCTTTCCCAGCCTGTTAACCGTGGCCGCTCACCTTGTAGGCGCCGTCGTACTGGGCCACCTCCTCGCCGAGCAGGAATACCCGCTCGTCCCGCTCCAGCTCCTCGTCCAGCGCCTGGTTCAAGGCGTCTCGCACCGTCACCTGTGGGACATGCACTCGGGCAGAGCGGGGGCAATACCCACACCCCGGTGTGTGTGTGTGGGCACCTCACACCCTCCCTAACTGCCCCACACCCCAGGGGGGCAACCCCCCCCCCAACTGGCCCCACACACACCAGGGGGCAGCTCACACTGAGGTGAGGGGGAAATTTCTCCCTCACTCCCCCCAGCCCCCCTCACAGCCCAGGGGCACCTCACACCATGGCGGGAGGGGATCCCCTCTCCCTCCCCTCCCAACCGCCCCCACAGCCCGGGGCCCCCGCTCCCTCCCTCCCTCCCCCGCTCCCCGGGCGCCTCCCGCCGCCCCCGGTACCTGCATGGCGGCGGACGCGGAGAGCCGGATCCCCCTGCGCAGCTGCAGCAGCCGCCCGGCGGCGGGGCCCTGCGGAGAGAAAGCAGACGGCGAGAGCTGAGCAGCGGCGGCGGGCGCGGCGTGGCGGCGGGCGCGGCGCGGCGGGGGCCGGCCCGGTCCTACCTGCCGCCCGCCCGGCGCCAGGCGCCGCAGTGCCGCCGCTGCCGCTACCGCCGCCATCTTGGCCGTGTCCTCTAGCGCCGAGGGGGGGAAGCGGCCCCGCGAGCCGCCAGTGACGTTGCGGCCCCGCCCCCGGCGCCCCGGCAACCGCCGCGCCCGCCCTGTGCTCTCGCGAGAGCAGAGGAGTGCCRCCACTTCTGCTCCCCTGCGGCGGCGGCTCGGTCCCTTGGGGCCAACCGTGGGCCCACCCTGCGTTTACGGGGCGGCGCAGGGGTCAGACTTGTGCGCGGGGCCCGCCGGGACGGCTCCTGACCGCACCTTACCGCCTGCTCCCTCCACCCCCCAAACGGAGCTGTCCGGGCACTTTAGCCCATCTGCCCGCGGCCCCCGCCCGTGCCCAGCTGCCTTTGCCCCCTTGCCCCAGYCAGGGGGCGGGGCCTCGGCATCGGGGGCAGGGCTTGTGACAGGCCCCGCCCAACGCCCCGCCCGCCCGCGGCGGCGGCTCAACTCCGGGCTCGCGCTCAGTCGTCC
>NW_020451038.1:1318004-1406468 GCF_003343035.1 Apteryx rowi | reverse complement strand
GGAAGGCGAAACGCCCCGGTTCCTTCTGGCTCCTGTGCTGAATCACTGCGCCCGGGGGGAGCTTTTCCGCCACGGTCTCTGCGATGGCAGATGGCGCTTCCCAGGCTGCTCCTGGAGGCCGGGCCCCTCTCCGGCCGGGCCCCAAGGGAGGAGGAGGAGGAGGAGGGAGGTGCCACCATCTTACCCCTGCTGCTTGGTCCCCTCGGCGTGTGCAGCGAGGCCCCACGTCCCTGACACCTGCCCCTCTCCCGGAACCGTTTGCAGACRGGTCTCCCCGTGCAAGCAGCTCCGAGTAAAACTTCCACAGAAGCGAAAACACATGGGTAAAACCCAACCATTGTCGCTGGCAATGAAAAYCTCGCTGACATGCTTTGCTTCAGCAGCACGGGGCCGGCAGAAACAGGCCAGACATGGGTCTTGTCTCTTGGCTCTTGTTGCGAGTTGAGGGTGAAGCGGTGGCGTGGTGTTGGGCTTTTCGAGCAACTAACAGTTACGAGGAAAGTTTGGAACTTGGACCTCAAACAGGATGTCATGGAGCTCCTCAGGGGAGGGAAGGGAACTTCARGAGCTTGGAGTTTATAGTGAAGCAATTAGACATATGGGGATGAAAATGCTGAGTGGTTAGTGTGAGCGTTTTTTTCCTTCTGCCTGAGGTGAGGTGTAAATATAGTAAAAAGAAACTAAGGAAAAGCAAGAATACATTAATTTATAATAAACTGCCTTAGTCATCATAAACCTGACATGTTTGAAAAGTGATGGATGCCTCCTTGAGCGAAGCAAATCTGCTGAATTACCAGAGGATTTGGTAGCATGTTTTCTGAAGACAGTGTCTCCTCTCTTCGCTCTTTCTCAGCTAAAGTAGCATGGTGCTGTATCATCGCGGTTTTGCTCTACAGACTATGGTTTCACTATACAGTTTTGTGGAGTAGAGTCATTGCTTGTTCTAGTTTAGTTTTTGTCAGTTCAAGTGACTCCGCGATAGAGATTTACCATAAAAACTTGCCTTTCAAATTCTGTAACTGGATCGGGAGCGGGGAGGTTCTCCACGAATGTAACGTAACTGTGCTCAGAGCTGGAGTTCTGTTTCTCATCTTTGGAGAGCTAAATGTCAGAGGCAAGGATCTTGCTGAGTGGGTGTGAGTAGCTTGAAAGACTGAGTATATTTATTTGTATAAATACAGTCTTAGCTTTGCTGCTTTTAATTTTTTAAGTTGCTATTTGTGCAATTCCTGTCAAGTTTGTGTTGACCTAGAAATCTAAGATGCCTACTGAGGTTAAACGGTTTGTCTTACAATACTGATATCAAATTGTCCATTGAAGGCTAGAACTACAAGCAAACCTCTTAATTCCTTTGCTAGAAAAACTAGATGGAAAACCATTTAAAGCAGACGAGGTGGTGCCTGCCTCTTGACCTTTAAGCGTTAGGTATATTTCTGCTCCTCCTTTGTGTAACTGCATGTGATACTGCTCCTGGAGAAAATCAGTATTTGTGTGGTAGCCTCTTCCCTTGACCAAATGCAACGTACATGGTCCCAGCAGCGAAAAGGCTTGGCARTGCCACTGGCTTCCCTGGGTCTGACTTGGGCTCACGCGTGTGTTTTCACAGATGCAGGCATTCAGCTGACTCTCATTTGCTTTCTCTGAATCTCAGCCTGCAAAATGGTTGCATGCTAGTAGCTCTGTTCAGGGGAGAAGCCTTATTGAAGTTAATGAGACTACTGCTGCAGTAGTATTGCTAGTAAATAGCCTTGTAATTCTTTGAGTCATAAAATATTAAATAAGACTGAGCGTTCTATAAATGCAAGTCCCCAATTTGATGCATTAAGCATGAAATGATGACTTGAGTGCTTTTCATCAAAGGCACTTGCCCTTCATTGTTACTTCTTAGTTTTGGATGCGCTCGATGCTGGGATAAAATGAGATGACCAGATTAACACAGTCTATCTTCTCCCCACCTCCCAAAAAAAGCTTAACAAAAGTAAGACTGTGGTTTGACACAGTCAACACACTTCCGCTCTCACCAAAGCGCAATATTTCGTTTGGCTTGTATGGTGTCAGCAGTTTGCCTGGCTAAATTTCATCTCAAATGAATATTTCTTATGGTTATTATACACAGGCTGTATTGGGATACATCTGCGTCTCATCTCTTCTTTGCTGTCTGGACCCGGGCCAGCCTCCTTGTGTCATCCGTTGGCGTTGTGCGTCTCGCTGCGATGCTAGCTTTGCCAGGTACGTCTGTGCACATCTAGTGACTCTGGACTCTTACACAAAGATCAATGAGGCTTCTAGATGCCACTTGCTTGTTGAGGGCTGGGGTTGTTTCAGCTAATTGTTCTCATAAATTATTCACTCTGGTGTTATCAATGCTGTGATCAAACATTAGTTCATGCCTTCATACAGACAGATGTAATCTGTTTCTTTTCCTGAATGATCACTGATAAAGAACATTTTGATTGATCTGTACTGGGGACTTAAATGCTGGCCAAAATAGCATAATATTCATCCACCCATTTAAATAATGCTGATGGACATCCATCCATCTTTGAAATATTCTGAATGTAATTTCCAGTTAATTATTAACATTGCAGCTCTGTTCTCTCATGATAATCAGTGGAGTTTCTGGCTGGCTGCATTGTTTTACCTTCAAGCGAATGCTTTACATGAACACCAGAAACCTACTCCAGTTGCTCCCATGGTTTTAATGTTTCTGCATGCTGTGCTGGGGTTGTGCTCAACCAAAATAACAACTATAAGTACATTTTTCCCTGGAAACTAAAAGGAATTTAGAAGGTCTGAGCTAATGATAAAAGTTAATGATCTGTACTTGAATGACAAAGCAAAATAAAGACCTGAATAAATTCACTTCTTAATATGTCAGCAGCAAAAAAAAGAAAAAAAAAAAAACCATTATGAAAGTTGGCAAAAGAGCTAGTATTCCAGGTCTATCTACTGTCAGGGAGGCATCATTTAATATACATTCTTGAGGCATGCTCCATCTCTTAATTTGTAAAAATAGGATGGTGGTATGACTAGTTCTGTATCTTAATTCCTTAGTCTTCTGTTGTCTGACCTCACAATTTTCATATGCTGATTTTATTTTTTCTTCTCTTAATACATCTGAAATGCAGTTGCGGCTGCATACTTGCTGCCGGCCCCCAAAGGCTTGACCTTTTGAAAGCYGTTCTGCTTAAACCCAGAGTTTGGGCATGGTAGCAGAGTCCAGAGAGGTGGGATGTGTTGCGTTATACTGTGGTGAATGACACTGACCTTGTTTGCCAGAAATGAGAAGGGCAAGAATTTTTTGTTCAAAATTAACTGCGAACCTGTAATTGCTTGAGAATATAGTACTCTGCCTTGGGTTAATCTTCATAYATCTTTTTGCTGGGTGACTGTAGGTTGAAGTATGTTAGTAAAGAGGTTTGTTTTTACTTACAAGCAGAAGTCTCAGTAAATGTGTGGTCTTTAATATGTAAAAATAAAATCTGAAAAGCTGTGGCCCACTCAAAACACTGTCCTAAATTTTCAGTGATTCTAGCAGAGATGCAGACTCCTGTATAGGGAATGAAGGCTTACTGGCAACTGGCTTCTCTCTCTGTGCATCACTCGCCATGTGGTCCACAGGCCACCTTTGGGAAGCCTCTGCTGGTGTCTGGAGTTGTTCTTTTTTTCTTTTTTCCCCCCTCCTGAGTTGCATAAACTAGGCTGTGGAATTTCCCTTGCCGCTCTCGCGTGGAGGGAGTCCCCCTGTTATGCAAGTCAGCGGTTCAGCATCTTCTAGGAAGTTATGGCGTGAACCACTTCTCGATTTGCTTTTGTTGGAGCATTGCTGAAAATGTGTTTGATACCCTCTTGCTTGTCCCTCAAGAGATTTCTTTGAAAGTTCGTATGTGTTTGTGAAGTGCACTTGTACTCTTTCTCTGTAGATTAACGTTTTTGCTATCAATTGCAGTTCTTCACTATTGAATTATTAACTTCACAGTGAGGTTTTTTGTTTTTTTCATATTATTCATTGACTTTCATGCTTGATTTATTCTTCTGCATAATCTGAAACTGGAATATGGGAATTCTGACTAATATTACCAGATCACATGTATGACCTCAATGCAGGCTAAATAAAGTCTTTAATTGGGAGAAGGACATCTGTCTTTAAAAGTACTCGCTGCTTTCCAAGTGAAAGGTAGTCCGTTTATGAACATAAATTATCCTTAAAGACGTATTGCTTGTTATTTAACAAAACTGGGATGGTTGGAACAGCCGGTGAAGCGGTTAGAGAGATTACAGTGCTCTGGAGACAGTCCTGTGGGTAGCGCGACGGGAGATGCAGGGAAATGCTTGTTCGTAGATTCTTCTGCTAATGTGGCTTTGCAGCTGAACGTGAGACATGCTCGCCTGGCAGAGAGCCTGCCTTTGACTAGAAAGCATTCCCCTCGGTTGTGCTTGTAGGTACTTACAGGCTGCCATGTTTTGTCCTTTGTTTTGTGTTTTTTGTGTGTGCTTTTTCCTGCAGGGAGAAAATAGGAGGTGAATCGTGTATCCTTTCAGAAGTCTTTTGTTAAACTTGGAGTGCCACGGTTCAAGCAACTGAACAGATGGATAATGGAGACTGGGGATATATGGTAAGTGATCCAGTATAAATGTGYTTGTGTGCTGAGCAGTACAACTGGGCTCTTGAGATCTTGAGGTAAGAATCCTTCCAGATCTGTTTGTGTAGCTTCAGTCATGTGAGAAGAAAAAATGCGCGTGTTACAACAGCTTACTTATTCTCCTGTGTGTTTCACCTTACATGCTATTTGTGGGAGATCTCATGTTTCCCAGCTAAAAATCAGCAAGTCCTTAACTGACGTTTTAAGCTCATTGTTACCATCTTCCTAATATGCAAAGACCGAAAATAGTTTGTGCTTCCTGCATATAGTTTTAAGGACTTTGTCATTTTATTTATAAAGAAAAATATTTTTCCWTATAAACTCTGTCTCAAACTAGACAAACGTCTTATTTTTCTCCTCTTCTCTTTCTCTAAACATTCTGCTGCCATCCATATGTCTCTTTTCTCTGGTTGGCCTGAGTCCTGATTGTCAGAATTGGTGGCCAGATGGGATTTATATTCTTTTCTCTCTTGCTTCCTCATGAGTGATCTGGGAGCTGATGCAGAATCGTTTGGTGCTTTTCCCCCTCTTCTATGCAGCATGCTAATTTGCTAATAAATGTTTCTTTTTAGAGTAAAAAGCTGAAAGTCCTTTTTCGTTTGCTTGTTTTAATGATGTGTCTTAACCAGTGCATGGATTATTTTGTTTGTGTACTCTTGGTCCCATTTCTAAACTTGTGCTGTCTGCCTCTTTTGAGGGAGAGAAAGAGGCTTAAGACTTGTTCAGCTGGTTTTTTTTTTTTTGTTCTAGAAAGAGACAGATTGTGAAAGTGAGGAGCACTGATGGGTCTCATTCAGAGTAACTTGTTCTTCAGGAAATCTCTCCGTTTTCATTTCCCCATCTGTAGAACAGGAAAAAACTTGTTGCACAAATGCAAAACTTCTGTGGCAGTAGCTGAATGTTTCCAGTTAAGATTTCTAAAGCGTTCTGAAATGTGCTTTCTGAATGCTAAGTATTATCCTGTCTAGTTGCCAGTTGTGCCTTGTTGCTAGGTGGCTTGGATTTGTTCAGGTTTGAATGCCGCTTAAAGACGTTAAATGGAAGAAATGTGATTTCATACAGAGTCTGCAGTTTTCAAACAGTATCTGCTGTGCRTGTTGGTGAGATGATTGAATCCTCTTGAGGTGGCTTGATAAACTCTGCAATTTCTCTCTTTCTAGATGACTGATCCAGTCACGCTAAATGTGGGTGGACACATGTATACGACATCCCTCACAACTCTAACGAGATATCCTGACTCAATGCTTGGGGCCATGTTCAGGGGAGACTTCCCCACTGCCAGGGACTCTCAGGGCAATTACTTTATTGACAGAGATGGACCACTTTTCCGCTATGTTCTTAACTTTTTAAGGACCTCAGAGCTGACTTTGCCACTGGACTTCAAGGAGTTCGATCTACTTCGGAAAGAAGCGGACTTCTATCAGATTGAACCACTAATTCAGTGTCTTAATGACCCCAAGCCGCTGTATCCTGTGGATACCTTTGAGGAAGTGGTAGAGCTGTCCAGCACCCGGAAGCTTTCCAAGTACTCCAACCCCGTGGCTGTAATCATCACACAACTAACTATCACGACAAAAGTCCATTCATTACTGGAAGGCATTTCAAACCACTTTACAAAGTGGAATAAGCATATGATGGACACCAGGGACTGCCAGGTTTCCTTCACTTTTGGGCCATGTGATTACCACCAGGAAGTGTCGCTCCGAGTCCATCTGATGGAGTACATCACAAAGCAAGGCTTCACGATCAGGAATACCAGAGTTCATCATATGAGCGAACGTGCCAATGAAAACACAGTGGAGCATAACTGGACTTTCTGTAGATTGGCACGGAAAACAGATGACTGATTCCRACTCTGCAGGAGCCGTTTCAGTGGTTAGCAACTTAATTGAACAATAAACCTGAGAGAGTCTGGATTTTGATGAAAGAAACAATGTGGGCTTTTTTTTTTTTTTATACATGACTATTTATTGGTAATCTTTAAGAACTGGAGGAGTTTCGTTCTCTAGCAGCTCTGTCTCTTTGTCCTGTCCAGAAAAAAACATGCATGTGCCTGTTGAGTCAAGACACCTTTTTTTGTTTGAAAGAGGGAGTCGAATTAGTACAATAGAGTATTTTGTGTCATTAACACAATTCTCTGACGCAACTTAAAGTGCTAAAATTACCTCTGTTTAAATGGTTTCTAATCCTTCTAATGCTATGCCACTGGGAGTAAGAAACAAACAGAATTTAAGATGCAGTTGGAGAAAAGCTGCTATCATGTAGACTAATTTAGTTTCTAAATCAATAAACAGTATTGTAATATTCTAGGAAAACAGATCCCACCCTTTAAAAGTACTTGATAAGTACAGTTTCTTACAGTTATGACAACTGTTTCTTTCTATGCATATAAATCAAGCAACCAAATATTATCTGTAGCCATGGAAATATGATTAGAAATATTTATATTGGATTCTGAATGCAAAATGTCCCTGTGGTAGAATTCATATTTTTAATGCCTGGTGCAATATTATTCCCAAGTGTAATGCTTGCCAGCAAGAAGCTAATAAAAATGTGAAATATAGAGTACTATTTTGTATTTCTCGTCTTCTAGAACTCTAATACTTCAAACRACAAAACCCAGAAACTCTTCTTCTGTGCTGCAGAGTAGCAGAGACACTCTGGTAGGGCTCTGTTCTCCTCCGTTACTGATGTACTTTGTTCCTTTTTATTCTTTTTTATCTTAATCAGTTGATCCAACTTTCTTCATTATAGAAGCAACTTGTGTATTGAAAATTATGCATTTTGACTAGTAGAAGGATGGCAAGTATTTGTCCTGGTTAAAGGGATAGAGACAGAGGAAACTATACAGCCTAAATACTCATAGCCACTAAGTAGTGTTATCCAGTTTTTCAGCAATTTATCTGATGACTGTTTTTATATATATAATAATATGTTCTAACCATAGGGTGCTGCTTCTGATGCCATTCAAGTCAAGGCACTCTAGCTCTGTGTTTTTGTTTAATTATACAGAGCCCTTTCTGCTTATCTTGGGCACTTTGTCATAGTTATTTATAGAATTTCTGGTTATACTGACTTGAACGCTGTTGGGAATAAGCGAGTTGATGTTCGTCTTGGTTGAATGGATCGCGTTCTGCRCGATTCTTGTCACAAGAGTTTCTTACGCTAATTGGTTTGCTCTTTGGCCTGCGTGGACCGCAGTTCTTTGGGGATGTTCAGAGGCAGCCTGGATTTCTACCATGGTTGCTGGTTCTTGAAGCCTGGAGCCTTCCCCCCTCCTTCTCTCAGTCAGGACGCCTGTCTCCGGAGTGTATTCTTCTGTCACATTTGGTCTTTCCTCTTCATACGTTGTAGGGGTTTTGACTTTTATACTAACTGGCAGTAAGAGTTTATTCTACTTAAAGGAAAAAGAAGCAAGATGAATTGAGGAAGCTCAGGAAAGACGGTTGTTTCCTGAATGCTGCACGTTATGAAATATCTGTGTTAAACTGGCATTTGATTATAATGACAAGATGTTCCTTGCAACACTTCATTTACTAGTAAACTAACGGTTGGCTTGGATCAGTCTGCCCTTTACATAATTATGAAGTATAATAATTAGAGAAGCAGTATTCCAAATAATATGCTTTACTGGAGCCCAAGGTTTATAGAAAGACAGTTATGAAGGACTTTATTAATGGGAAAATAAGTTGCACAGACTGGAGTTGACCTCAGCTTTGTCTGAATCTTCATTAGCCAGGAATACATCACTGCTGGACGAGTTAAGAGCTATTTTCATTGCCCAAACAAACGCACTTTCTAATAGACCTCTTGATCTAAAAGAACAAGTTGTTCCTAGAAACCAAGAACCATAATTTTATCTTGCTTGGATCTTTTAGTAAGGATAGTTTGCTAGTTTTTTTGGGAGGCACTGTACAGTTGTAACAAACTGAGGGTGAGCTCATAATATTTTTTTTTCTTTAYGCTGAATACAGTGTACTTGGAAGAAGAATCAGAAAGCCAAATGGCTTATTTTCTGCTGCTATCTGGACACTTCAGGTTAGAAAAGAGAAAAACTAGACTATTTCTGCTATACAGGAAGTGGATACCACTCAGAGTTGTTTGGCTTCTGCTTGCGATTAAATGCAAACGATTGGCTAAGAATCATGTTTCATGCGGTAGCAGCTGCAAGTAAGTAGCTGATTAATAATCTCTGATTAGTCATTACTGATGCTGTATAAATGTACTGCTGCACAAAGAACAGGAGGGAGCTTGTGTCCTTGGCTTAGATCATGGTCTTCATAATTTTGATAGTCTGTTCTGAAGAAGTGGCTTCAAATACTTTCCATAAGCTGGGCTCACCTGTTCAGAAGGAGAACGTGCAAAGGAATTAATGGCAGTTAAGAAGAAGGAACAGGCTATGTATTTTAAGAATGATCTCTGAAATATAGAAAGCTAGATCACTTTAAATCTTTTACAACTATATGCAAGATCTCTTCCCCTATAATATATACTGTCCTTCTGTAACCAGTTCACAATACTTCTTACCTCAAATGGGATAGCATACAATTTAACTTCAAAAAATATGCTTGAACTTGACTATTTGTTAAAGGCAAATTTTGTGCTCACCTGTAGAATTTCAAAGGGAGGGCTGATTACCACAGTAAAAAATGTCACTTAAGGCAAGATGAGTTTTCAAACAGAGCAGTAGCCATTTGCATCATGCAAGGTTTTACATTACTCTGCAATGTGGATGAATTAAGAAGTGAAAGTAAAATGCTAAAGATCATSAAGGGTGAAATTGCCTTGTTTATTGTTTATACTCTTTTTCATTAAAATATTATTTAAAAAAAATTACACTGGTAAAGGTACTAGTCAATGGAGAACACCTTGCTATTTGTGTCTCTCGCAGCCATCTAGAGTTATTCTGTAATACTAATCATGTAAAGAGACTTTTTTTAGCTTATTTTGTACAATATTACCAGTGTCATAAGTTAAAAAAAAAAACAAAAACCCAAAAAACAAAAAAACCCAAACACGTTGGTGGCACACAACAATCCTGCTCCCTAGTACAAGTCTACAACTTGGTGATGGATTACAGCACCCAGAGTACTAGTTACCCCTCTTTAAATACTAGCAATTGGAGTAGATTTAAGCACTAGCGATTGAAGGATCCCCTCTGATGTTCACAGGGAGGGATTGCATTAGTTGCAAATGGACAGCAGAGCTCTTCAGTTGACGATGGTACTTTAAATGGTGGGGACAAGATTCYTCTTGCCTGGCGGTTTGTTCTGCATATGAATTGAAACTAAATGGCTCTTGTGACCTGCTTCTGTGCCCCCTCCTTCTACCATCTCCCCCTTCACCCTGGGATACGGGATAGGTATGTTTGATATGTACGTTTGCAYAGGGCCCCGCTGACTGTTTTGAGTTATGTCGGAGTTAAGACTGTAGTTGCTATAACTGGAGTATCACAGTTCATGGTTCASAGTGGGATACTGAGAATTAAAGGCTCTTATTCTGCTTACTTTTATCTGCCTTGCCTTATTAAAAAGAAAAGCAAACAATTTCTACTGTGGCTAATACAAAAGCTGCCTGGCTGTAATCTGGCATCCATACCTGCTGGTTGGTCGGTGACTTCTGAGCCCACTCGTAAAGYCGCTGGTAAACCTGTCCATCGTAACTGCCAAGTGCAGAATTCAGACTCTTATCTGTGAAGTCAAAAGCATCCACTAGTGGAACAGCATCCATCCTAAGGAGATGAACGACATTCATGTTAATGAGGTAGATATAGCTTTGCAAAAGAGCAAAATAAGTTGGAGGTGAACTTCTAAGTCAGTGGTCCAARTTCTTCTGTCCAGAATTCTTGCACCGGTGTTCCCTCTTGCCTAAATTGCAAGGAAAATCCTGCTTGTTTTGATTCCTCAGTGGCATGTTCTGTCACAGACAACTCAGTGCTTTATTGGTGAACGAGTGTTTCCAAGTCATGTAATCTCTGAGGGTCAGCCCCTAATTTAGCACTCAATGTCATGTCAGACTGTTTTATCAGCAGACTCTGCTTGTTTCTTTGTTTTGTTTTTTTGTTTTTCCCCTCCCCTCCTGCTATATGTGTTTATCTTACAAAATGGAATAAGGTTACTGCCAGTTTGATCTGAAGTGCTTTGCTGATCTCCACTCTTCATCTACTCTTAAGCGCTACTGCAACATCATCATGGGGCACGCAGGCCTTCTGCTGTCATCAGCATATCTCTAAGAAAGCAACCCTGCGCCACGTTGGACCAAGGGCCCGTTTAGCCCAGTGACCCATCTCTGACAGTGGTCTACAACAGATAGCTAGAGAAAAGCATGAGATAAGGGCAAGTATGTAATGACACTTCCAGCTGTGCTTTATCAGCATTTCCTCTTAAGCAGGCGGTGGTTTCTTTCTTCCTTATCCTCCTATTGCTGTACCCCACACAGGAGGTGCATGGATGCAGAGCGGCTTGCTCAAAAGCCATCGTTTGCATCTACGAGTTCCTTCTGCGGAAGGGCTGCTATTCTTTTTCCAGACCAGAAATATTTGTATCCTTTTTCCTAATCCTAAATAACTGACTTTAATTACACAGGTAAATACCCTCTCCTTTCTTGAATCCTGTTAACAAGGCATGGACTAATACTGAGAAGTTAAAATGAATTCTGAAGATAGCTATGTGAAATTATGGACTTTTTGAAAATGAATCTTAAGCTTATCCCCTCTTCAATTTTGTGATTAGTTCTGAAAATACCTGCTGTTTGGCTCACTCCTGTTCAGCTGTTGGTTATGGTGTGTTCTTGTTTCTCACCGACTGACTTAAGTAGGATTTTGCATGCAGTAGCAATTCACTTCTCTGCACTCTGTTCTTAACAAATAGCACCGTATAGTAAAGATGAAGCCTTTGTGAAAATGGCTTCAGTCATGTGGTGTGTAATAAGTGTTCTTTACAAGCAGATCAAGCTTAGAAAACTTTCTTGTAAACATAGAATTACAGCCAAATGTGATGTGGTGTATATTTAGGTGTGATTGTGCTGCAGCTTGTGTTGTCAGTGCAATGTTGAGCAGATGCGTCTGCGCTAGCGCTAGTCAGAATCGTTCGGGTACCAGTTGCAACTCAGCCATGGCAACAGGGTAGGCTGTAGTAGCGGCTGCTTAAGCAGGTTTTGCAGTCTGTGCTCACAGGCTGCTCTGGTTCCCTCCTGCCAGTGCTGCACTGACKACATATTTGACTGCTTTGTCTCTACTGCGAATCGAGGAAAGTGTTTAGGATTTCTTGATTTATAATTCAAGATTTCATGTTACAGAACTTGAATTCAGTGATTACAGGGGTGCTAGATGCTTAGATCTGTTTTGCTGTGAAAATGAGTTCTGCGCAGATATTTCRATCAATTTCTTTTGCTGTCAGGCAATGAAAATAAGAACCGAGTGAGGTGGGATTGACTTTGGAAATGTTGGTATAGGGACAGCAGTGCCATTTTATATTTGTCGCAGAGACAAACTGAATAGCTGTGTCCCTCCTCTCGTGCTAGAGCAGCTCACCGAATGACAGCCAGGAGGTCCAGGTACGACGCTGTGACCAGGTCCATTTGAGCTCCAGATAGGTATCCATCATACAGGAAGTCTCCTGCGTTTGAGAAGATACCATGTAATGCAAAGAGGTCACAAAGATGTTTCATAACCTTCTGGATACCAGCCTTGTTGTCAAGTTTTTCCACAGTTTCCACAAAGATTTTCACAGTGATGTAGTGGCAGTGAGCCTGGAAAACAAATACAATCAACAGTGAATACACCTCTAACCCTTTTAGCAGGCCAAGTGACTCAAATGTTCTTGCAAAGAATATAAAAACCTTTTGGTTTTCCTGGCAATTTTCCAGTCTGTATTCTTTGTTTGTCAGTTGACTAGGCCTTTTGCATTCATGTCTTACTGCTACAGTAGAGAAAAGTGTTGGGGATGTGAACAGTCAACACAGTGGTATTTGTAAATGCTAGAAAACTGCTTCAGAAATCATGGTAGTACTTATTCTAGATATTTTTGGTGAATACCCCAAAGAGTTTGTATGACAGAAACACATCGGAATGTGCTTGTGTTAATCTCTAGCAAGTAGTGTCTTGGTTATATATCAACAAGGAGATAATGCATTTTGTTGAAGACCCTGTACTCGTGATACGTTGCTCAGTGTCTGTGAGGCTTCAGTGCTAGAAACATCCACTGTCACGGAAGAAGAATGAAACATGCCTCTTTTGCATTAGTTGTTTTAAGTAAACTGATCGTTCCTGGGTCAGCAACTAGTAGAGTGTCTAACTGCTGACTTGCAGAAAYTTCAACTTAGTACAGCCGAGCTCCAGAGTAAATGAAGCAGCTGGCTCTACCTGCTTGGGAGAAGGGGGTGTCTTGTTATTCTGACTACTCAGAGAGGTTAGCGGTGTTGCTATCTGCATGGTTTCAGTCCTTCACTGTACAGTTCTCCTCCCAGCTGTGGGTGTTTGCAAGGCACGCCTGCGTCGCCAGTGTGGCCAAGGCACATGGAGGTCAGCGTGGACTGCCAAACCTGCCCAAGAAGCTCAGTGATTGCTCATGCAATTAACCTGTGTGGAGTCCGCTGCAAAGCCACAAGCAGTGTCTGTGCTACCTAGCTGAGACCTGGCAGCCGTTCGTTTGCGTAGCTGCCACGGCAGCAGCATGGACAATCCTTCAAGGAAGGTGTGGAATGAGAAGTAAATACAGAAGTGCTCCAAGAAGGTAGCAGACTATCAAGTTTTTAAAGTTATGGGGAAAACTCAAGGTTTTTGGGGGAATCTCCCTCCTCTTGAAGTATCTAAGAAACTCTGTGGGTCCAGATCCTGTTTCCTGAAGAGTCTAGGGCACTTAGCAGTGCACTTGTCACTGAAAATATCACAGCTAAGCCTCTGTATATGTTAGGCTCTTTGGAAATGGTTTCTTTCTGACTAGTCTTCTGTCTAGATTTTCCTCCTTGCCCATCAGAGATAACCAYATTCAGGTTCCTCCTCTGACATATGGTCTCCTCTCCAGTCCAAGAGACTTTCGCCACTGATTTGAGTACATATGGGAATAAACTGCTTGTTCGGGTTTGTGCACAGGGAGTGCTGGTCAGAAAGTTTTTAATTTTTTTTTTTCTAGAGGTAATTTCTGAATAGGAACACTTCAGTTTCATTCCACTAGAAATGTATTTACAGTTGAACAATTATTGGGAAACTAATTAAAAAGAAAAAAGTTTTGTTTACGGGTGCTCTCCTCTCCTGTTTATTTTTTTGAAGAAATTGACTCTCTTTTTCTACTCTTTTTTTCAAGCTTACAGCATTGAATAATTGGTGCTTCTGCTGAATCTGTGTAGTTGGAAAATCGAGGGTCACACACAGCAGAAAAATCATCACATATAATACTAGTACTAAGAGCTAATCTTTGCTCACTTACTCAGCGAGTTCTTGTTTTTAAAGACTAGCTAACATGAGAGGATAAATGCTTCTCATGTTTTTGAAAGAATCTTGTCTCTTTCTGAGAAAGAGTTTGCTCTATCATAGACTTTACCTAATTTGACTAAGTGCAAGTCTTCCCTACTATGAAATTACCTAAATGATATTACTGCAGTTAAGTATGTGTAGAGCTCCTTTTTGCATGTGAGAGATTTGTAGCTAAGTCCATTTCAATCTGGGTAAGCTCAGTCTGAACCATAGATTACACCAAGATGTTCTTCATTTAAAAATTGAAGCAAGGTAAAAGAAGCCACAGATCTGTTTCAAAATCTTCCTCTCCTCATTTTAGGAAGGAAGGAAGATCTACTATAATTGTAGATAAATTTCACTTTTTTTGCATCCTAGAGATACTGAAATATCAGTGGTTTTGTTTTTCATTTAAATGTAGGGCTTCTTTTTATTCCTTGATTTCTTTTGTGTTTAATTATGTACCACATGGCAGTAACCCCCTGTTTTGGGGAAATAATGCTGTTGTCCCCGTCCTATTTCAGCTGAAGGAATATGTTTTGCCTGCTTAAGCCATGTCAACAGGGAGTGGTTTTTGGATATCTTGTTAATTTGACTTTGCTAATTTGATTTCTTCTAGTAGTAATTTAGACACTGGACTCATTACAACTTTTTCTTATTTTCGCTGTGTTTATCTTTCCTTTTGAGAGCAGAAGATGTAAGAAATAGCAGGTGCATTTCACCCTAGCTTTCAGTAGGCAAACTGAGGGGAGACTTTCACCTGAGAGCCAGAATTGCCAGGTTCTTGTAAAAAGAGGGGCATTAGCTGGAGATGGTGGGTTCTGGTTGCAGGCCATGGGAGGTCTGATTCTGCTACAGGTGGCAGCACAACCACAAGCATGTTTCTTCTCCCATATGTTTCTACCCCGTCCTGTCTTTTCCCTCCTGGTCTATTCAGATGGGAAACTCTTCCCACTAGGAATTGTTTCTTACTATGAATTTCGACTGTGTAGAGCGCGGTGGTACCCTGGTCTTAGTGGTGTCCTTTAGATGCTAGCATGAAACAAAAACAGTGTCGAGACCTTTTCAGGCTAACTGTGCTGTTTCTATTGCCTGTTGTATCGTAACCACGTATGTCTAATAAGCATAGAAATTGCACTAACCTGTGCGGCCTTTACCAGCTGTACTGTGCACTGGTTCCAGGCTTCGTGCTTTTTGGCTCCTGACTGGATCAAGTGCTGTAGTTTAGCTGCGTTGCTGCTTAAGAGTCTGGAAAATTGAAAAAACTTACTTAAATACTCTAGCCCACATGCACTCGTTTCATACTCAGACTTGTGTGTGATCAACAGCAAAATGGCATTTCTGAAATTCCGCGTTGTCTATACCTCACAGGAGAGAACTTTAGTCATGCAAAATGAGCTATCTAAGTACRAACTGGAGCAAAGTGCCCACACCACCCAGGTACCTTCCACAGCTCCCATTATAGTTTGCTGGGGAGCCTTCTGAGGGTGTTCTTTTTTCTTTTTTTGAGGGAAAGTTTGCAAAATAAAATAAGGTGACAATAATATCAAACTGATGTTACATCATGTTTCTGCTCTTCTACACAGGGATCCAAATCCTGCTCCTGTTTACACTGGTTTGAATGACATCAAGATTGTCTGTCTGTTTATGTAGTTTTCAGAGATGATACATATGCTACCTATAAATGCGCACATAATACTTATGGATGAGGCCACTCATGATAGCATTTTTATTTGTATTGAATAATTGACTGGGTAGTTGAACAGCTACAGACAGAATGTGAGGCTTTGTGTTTGCTGCAGTATTAATTGAAAACAAACATCAGTTTTTCAGGTATGTGAAATTTTAATTTACCGTATAGAATTGCATAGGGTCCAGTTGCCTAAAGGTCTTACTGGATGACAACTCTGTGACATGCTTTGGGATTTATTTACATAGTGTCATCAGCTCTGCAGCGAATCAACTCTGTATGGGGTGTAGTTGTTGTATGTAGCACATAGCATAAAAACTTCTGCTGTTCTGAATGTGAAAGTTTAATATCAACATTTGACATGCATGTTAATCCTTTGTGAGGGGTTAAGTCTTCCTTTTCAGGAGAAGATGGTGTCAATTCTTGTTGAATTTAATGTTATTGTACCTCTCTTGAAAGAAGCTGAACTCCAACACATTTCTGATATCAGACAGAAAGCTCCTCTCCCTTCCTGCTTACTGACCTGATTGCCATTTGTTCATAGGCCTTCAGATAAACATCTGGACTGAGAAAATCCAACTTGTCCTTGGCTGGACACTTCCYGGGTTTCGCTGAAGACAAGTAAGTGACAGATGGTGGAATGGGCTGGCCAGCACTAGCTGCCATGAAGCACTTAATCAGGAACCTGGGAAGAGGGTAACAGTCAGAGCAGGCCGTTGTCACGATCTCCATGCAGCGAACGGCCATGCAAACAGGTAAGGTGGCGCTTCCCTGGGTTGAGCGAGGAACAGTAGTGTGCGACCCATCCCATCAGTGATCCAAAATGGACTAAACAAGTAGCAGCCTTTTGTTTTGCCTGTTACTTGCAGTAACCTGATGTGTGATGGGCCGCAGGGATGGCTGTCTACGGTATTTAATGCTGCAGCAATCTGTAGTGATGAATTTTAGAAAGGAATTGGCTGTGGTTATTAGCAGTCTCTGCTGCAGGATGATTAAATGTGTTACCATCTTTGTAGCATGAGTCTCAGCACTGGGAGTCTTAATGCTGGTTTGGACTTAACCACTCTGATTCCCAACACACAGTCATGTCATGTTAACAAACTTGAGATGTTCCCTTGATGTTCTCTTTCCTTGGAGCTAAATGTGAGCCAAAGGCACATTCTCCCACCCCCTCACTGATGCATTTCAGCCATGACCTACATTGACCATGTCTGGAAGTAAAGCATTAAGCACTTCTCTCTTGACCTTGTTGCTGATCTTGCAAGAAGAGGCAGTAATGAGTGCAGAGGTGTGTGCATGCAAGCACAGAGCTATGTGATTGTACCTTTTCCCTGGCGACTGTACTGTTTTTCTCCTTCTAGTAAAAACACGCATTGTTAAAAGTACAAGCAGATGTGCTTTTTTTTTTTTTTTTTCCCCCTCTTGCGTTTCACCTACTCTGGATAATCATTAGTCTGTGTGCTCTGAGGAAAGTGGTGTTCTTAGAACGTTACTCRTCCAGGATCAGTATCCAGCAACTTTGCCTTCTCTGAATCAACCTCACTTTACCAATATCATGTTAAATCTGTTGCTTTAAAAAAGAAACCATAAAACTTGTATAGCAATGTTTTCACTGCATTACTAGACAAAGAGGAAAATGAGGTTATGCAGAACAGCATCTGGATATGTCCCACAACCAAAAATAGAAGAGATAATCCAGTTCCCACACACCTCCATGTCTATTAGAGAGAAAACATGAATAGTTTATGGCCTAAATTGTATTTTTAGAAGGTGTTATGGGAAAGGAGTAGCTGGTTTTACTGGTTTTGGAGAAGAAGTGGTAGAAGTTGAAAAGATGAGGGGGTGGGCTTTTAGATGAACAAATTTGAATTGTTACCTGGCAGTCTGCAGGAACAAAACTGTGTTTTCCCCTTCGTAAATGCAAGAAGCAAGTACTCTAGTGTACAAGGAAGGGAGTCCACTCAGCAGAGAGTACCCATGTCCTCCGCATGCTCTGAGGCAGATCTCCACTCCTGAAGTGCAGTATTGAGTAACCATGGCTTTAAAGCCCGAAGAAAATGCATGAAGCTGTTTTTGACAAGAAAAAAAACAAAAAACAACCCCCCCAACTATTAATGGTGAAAGTGTTTTAAAGCAATCCTCTGTACATGTTCATAAAGAGATAGGATGGTTTTCTTCTTTAAATTTTGTGCAATTTCTGTGGCATTAGATCTTCCTTTGCATGCGTGTAGGCTGAGCCGGGCCTCTGGTTTCTGTCTGGAATTCTGCACACCCTCATGCTGGGCACRCTGTTGTTGCTTTTTTGAGTTTCTTGCAACCAGCAGTGACTTTGGCTGCCCTTGTTCAGGGTGTGCTTTCATTTTAGGCTTCCAGTTGCAAGATCTCATGTTCAATCTGAAAAATCATGTTTTTGTTTTTGGCCCGGAAGTGAATATTTACATGTGAATTTGTAGATGAAGTTGTGAAATAATGGTTTGCACCATCAGCTACTCAGAACAAAGTTTTTATCAAATTAACATGCTTTCCAAGCCCTTTTCCTTCTATGATAGTTCTCGGAGCCAAAAGTTTGGGGCGGTGAAGCTAACGCTCTTGCTGATTGGTTGTGAACGTAGGGAAAGTTGTTTGATCTTTTCAAGCTTTGGCTTTCTAGTGTTACTGGTGGTGAGAGGAATACATGTGCAGTTTGCAAACTTCCTTTGAGATTTAGGGATGAGAAGTATAGCGTAAGTGCAAAATAACTTTGGAACTATTTCTGCGGCAGCTTACCTCTGGCAGCGAGTCAAAGTTCCTGCCCTGGATCTCTTGGTACCCCCTGTCGAACAGCTCGTGCAGGTAGATGTTGATGAAATGAAAGGCGTAGGCTGCTGCCAGCTGCGGCAGCAGTTTCTGTTGCTGGGTTTGGTAGTCAAGGATTTTTGCTTCTTGTTCCCTGTTGGAAAACAACTGATGAAGCCTGGAAAGCTGTGGGTGCAGGCACAGTGACTGTTAGGTTACCTTAACTGCGTCTTTGGTTACCGAGAAGTGGTACGTGAAAAGAACTGAGTGGATTTAATGGCAGCTCACTGCCACCAAGAGGAGAGGTTGGTCCCTGCTCTCCTGTCCCTGTGCTGCCTCTGGGGTTGGACAAGCATGACAAATCTGTCCAACTTGCTAAGCTGTTAGGAAAAACAAGCCTGACCAGGAAAAAAAGTGAACTTTCTGCCACGCTGGTGAATTAGATGAACAGAGTAGAAAAGGTTCTGTGTGATCAGTCTGCAGAGAGCGGGGACAGGGGCTACAGGAGAGGATGAAGCCTTGAAGGACAGCAAGGTATTAGATGTCRTAGCTGAGGCAGTGGCACTGCACCCTGAAGAGCTTTTGCTTTTCAAACTGGATCCTCTGGTCTTGGATAGAGTTAGGAGAGTGCCAACCCCAGCTGATGACTCCACAAGGCAGGCAGAGGATGCAACTGTGCTTTAGCGTTGTTGCCTGTTCAATGTAAAATAGGAATGCCAAGGTCATAGTCAAGCCTCTTACTAGCTGTACCTACAAGCAGATTGTTTTGCATTGCCGGTAGTTTTAACTTTTTGATCCTAACAGTCATAAAACAGAAAAGCTTCTTTGAGATAGAATTGCCTTTTGAATGTATAATTAGGTTAGAACTGTACAGTTTCTTTTCTGGTGGGTCAGATTCTTCTGTTCCTTTGAACATATTTGGGTCTAAATTATTTTAAGCTTTTGGGGCTTTTTYTTTAATGTTGTTCTTTACCACTTTTCCTGTGTCTAGTACACTTAAGACTTCAAATGATGAAATTGGTTATTACAGGAATTTAGCATACAGTGTTTTTGTGTTTAGTTTTGCGTTTGAAACAAAGCATATTCTCGTTAGGATCTTATTTTTGAAAGGCCATTCAAGTTAAAATTTTGCAACCTACTCAAATGAAAATATCTATTTAAAAATTACAGGCATCCTTAGAAGACTAATAAAATTCAATGTTGTAAAGTGTGGATGCTGGAAGCCATGTTAATGTTGTATCCATTAGTAGGATGGTATAGAATAAGAATTCAGTTACTTGTCTGCTTTGTCTAGATTCTGCTGAGGTATGTGATCATGTGGGAAGGCTAGTCAAGAAAAATAAGTTGTCTGCATAAATTGCCGGACTATTCAAACCATGAAGCTTATCTCAGAAAAGCACTGTGAACATGTACTTTGACTGAAGCTTGTTAATGTAAATAATGGAGAAGAGTGTTGGTAATACCCTTCCTGTCTGGGCAGGGAAATAAGCCAATGATGTGCTGAAAGATAAGATGAAAGGCAGAAATAAAGAATGGTTTGGGGGAACATGGTGTACGGTCCCTTTCCCACTGTTGCTAACTTGAATGGCATTACCCAGGCTTTAACTTGGACTGCCGGCGAACTGCAGAATATCTGATGGCGATGGTGCAAGCTTTCATTAGAGGTAGTATAACTTCATCTGAAAGGATGGAAATGCGTACTGTAGTCATTGTGAAATAATTAATCTTCTGTGACCCCCATCTTACGTAGGTGCCATCTGGCTGAACCTAGAATTAGAGAGAGGGTTTTGGATGCCTCCGTCTTCAATACTGTAACTTTTCAGTACATAAGATGGTTCTGCAATCTCTATGCATAGAATACAATGGACCTTGAAACCTTTCACTGAATACAGAACTAAATATTGTCATGTATGATGGATGAAATGTATCCAACTGGAGATACAAACTGTTGCTGCTTCTAACTCTCATATGTTCTGCCTATCCTATAATCCTTAACTTTTGAACACGTGATTCCTGAGACAGCAGTACATTTAGGACTTGGATAACTTCTGCCCTTGATAGAACTTTAGAAACTTGTGTGCACCTCRAAGTAAGATTTCTGCCTGAAATTTGGGCAAGTCCCTGTCATCTCTCTGGCTGTGCAGTGAGAATCTGATTGGCGAGTCTGTGATTTAAATGCCTTATGTACCTCGCAAAACCTGCTCAGCATGTTCTCCCTGGGGACGCGTACATTCTGCAGCATGAGGTAGCCATTGTCAGTGTGCTCAAAATTCATCTTGGGACCAATGTCTCCCACAGTCACTCCTACAAATGAGAAAATATATCCTATTTACTTCCACTGAAAGTCTTTTCTCCCTCTTTTGCAACAGGCTGGGGATCTCAAAGGAAGGGCATGTTCAACCCTGCTTTTCCCCCAGCATGAGTAACCTTGCCTGAGGGATGAAATGGGCATCTGTATGCCCTGTGATATTTTGCTTTCTTGAACCACCTGTTACCGATACTGGCTGGGGTCAGGACTGAAGTGTTAACTAGAGGTGGTCAGAGCAGTCCAGAGTTGGAACTGTGACACTGGTCAGGAAGAGGGCTTAGTTTGGATTTAACTGAGGATGCAATAAATGTTCCTTGAGATAAAAAGTTCAGGGTTAATAATAGCTATGCTTGGATATCTTTCTTGGCTTGGTTTTGGTGATTATAACTATCTGTGCTTACTCTCCCTGGGTCCAGTGTTTTAGAAAATACTTAAGGACAAAATAGGCAGAGCACCTGCAGAAGAGCTGCAGTGTCTAGAGTTGTTTACCTGGACGTGGCGAATGGTCCTGAAGGCTGCGTATCTGCACGATGAAGGGATGCACTCCGTAGCACTTCCCGTGGACATACAGCTGAGCAAATACCACGGTGTGGGTGGCTGACCTTCCCACTAGAAGAAGAAACACAATCGCATTCCCTTAAGACAAGATACTTTCCAAAAGCTTCCATAATTAATAGCAGTCAACACGGGTTGTGCGTTCAGTCTTGCTAACAAATAGGTCAGGATAGGTGTGATCCGCAGGTGCTGGAAGCCCGAGAATGCCTAAATCTGCATCCTGACTGCTCTTGGCTCTCAGAAGTCACATAATCCTTCTGCCTCTGTTGCTGCCTGTGAAGCYTGGATGACCAGTTTGCATCACTGGATGAGAAAAAATAAGTAATTAAAGCACATGTAGTACTGACAAAATGGGAAGTGCTGTGGCTGTGCTGAATAGCTCCAGTAATTACTCAGGACTCTGGATCTGTATGGAGTGTGSTGCTCTCAGTATAATTTTTGACCACCTGAGTATTACTTAGGAAGGGAAGAATGATTCCTGCAGAGGCAGGAGTTTCACTGAGTGAAATTCTCCAGCCTTGCCATCCAAGGGCTTTAATAACTATTGGTGGATCCCTTCTGGCCTTTAAATCTGTACGCAATCCTTTGGTCTCTTCCCATCCATAGATATTCTGCAACTCCCGCTGAAGTCTTCTCTTGCTAGCACCTTGCTCTCAGACATGGAGCTTGAGTGAGGCAAACCTAACAACTGAAGGAGGCAAATGATGAATACCAAACTTTGTGTGGTACTTACTGTCTCCAGGCCACCACTTCATTGCAGAGATCTTTGGTGTGTTCAGTAGAAACTCCTGAGTAGCGATATCAAAGACTGCTGTTGTTTCCAAACCCTGAAGATAAGTTCCTTTAACAAAAAAAAAACAAAACAGAAAACAAAGAGTAATTCCCAGGTGTATCGCAAAGATGATTAGGAAAATTGGAGGACTGTGTGTATTACCAGGCTTTTGTGGTTTACCTTCCTGGTGAGAGCTGTGGAACAATTTCCCTGGCAACCCCACACAATCTCCTGCAAACATCTCTAAAGCCAAATTGCAGCTTGGCCAGCTGCCTGGCTGACAGTGACCCTCCCCTCCACTGATCTTGACTGCCTGGTATCTAACCGTAAGCTTTCCTCCTCACTCCTGGAACTTTTTCTAAGTTGACAAAACCAAAACCACTGCATGTCCAGCTTGCAGAGGAATGCTGAAGGAAAGCAATCTCTCAGCTGAAAGTGTCCTCTTCCCCCTGGGCCATTCCTGCCTCAGCAAAACTCTGGACAGATTGAACTCGAGTTCCCCTGAGAATCTAGGCCAGTGCCTCTCATCCTATGGCAATGCTACATGTTCTTCGTAGCCTTACCATGTCCAAGTTCGGTCTGGGCGTAGCTTCCTATAATTTGATGTTCAGTGGCGAGAGGAATCCATTTGGCAACCTGTTTATCAGAGCCCAGTACTGAAATACTTCTCATGAAGACACGGTGAAGGAGAAACGCTATGTCTCCTGAAAGCCACCTAGGGAGGAAGCACAGGTGGTGTTTTGGGGCTATGCTTAATGAGGCAATTGCAATGTGGCTGTCACTAGGTAGTGCCACCTGCCAAACTTTGATTTCTTTGTTGTCATATCTTACGCAACGAGCGGTATCGATATAGTGTTGCAGAAGTGTTCTTTCAAGCTGGTTTCGTGCCTTCTTTCATAACATGCTTTATTATTTCACTTGCTCTTGGAGGTATGGCCTGTTTTCTGATTAGCAGATGCTGAGCTTCTGGAAAACCACTGTCCAACTCCAAAGGCTGCACATCTCTGACAGCTTTGCTAACTCTCCTTGTCTTTTTTTGACTTTGTAGGTGTTTTCCCCCCACCCCCCTGTTTTTTGAATCACATTTTAAGGCTGAGCTGGGGTGGGGGAGCAGGGAAGGAGAAAAGAAAAAACACTGACAGCTCGGTGTTGGGTGTATTGTACTGAATTATATCTGTAGTCATCTGAGACGTGGATTTGCTGACCTTCCTGTTCCCATTCTGGGACAATACCTTTGTATGTTTGGTTTGTTGCTATACTGTTTCTTGAGTGTTTGCTGTCACTCACCATCAGAGATAGGATACTGGGGTATGTGGAGCTTTGGCCTGACTTAATGTGTTTTTTTGTGGAACAAACTCAAGTACATCCTTGTAAGCCCTGTTTTAATGTCTGGTCAGGTCCTTGACCGTCTGGTATGGCTGTGCACATCCTAAAAAGCATTGTGCTGGAAGCACTTAAATGTAGTAACTTCCATGGTCCAAACCTGCAACTCATTTGTTTTAAGGTTTTATTTTTTGATAGAAATCCTGAAAAGAGAATATGAGGAATATATTCCCTCTTCCTGGGATTCCTCAGAATATGGTTAAATCACCCCACAGATATGAATGTATGTACTCACATACCTAAAAACAAATGGCTCTGCTGTTCTCATTAGTACTGTGTGATTTTTTTTTTTTTTTTAGCACCTTCCTTATGCAGTGCTATAATAAGTATCTGTTTCTAAATAGATACCTTTTATTTTTAACAAATGACTATGACCTTTCTTTTATACTGGACCGGAGAGAGAATTAGTCATGCTGAAAAAGTAGGGAAAAAATGAATAAAGAATTTAAAGGCAAATGGCTATGATTAACAGAGATAACTTAATAAACCTTTGGCAGCCCCTCCAGAAACAATGTTACTTTAACTGAAATTTGGAAGATGAATTTTAGATGTGTACAAGTGATTCACCCTGTCCAACACCAGGAGGCATCAGGTTTTTTGTTGATAAGAACTTACTGCTCACCTGCTATATCATAGCAAAAGAATTATCCTAGAAGGCAATCTGTGTTCTTAATTCAGCAAAATATGTTAGTACAAGGCTGGCCCTGCTGAACCCTGTGGCATCGGGGGCCTGATAAAAGCAAGTATAGGCAGGATAGACTCTGGGATGTTTAGTTTTGTGATATTTTTTAAATCTTTGGGGATTTTTTTCTTCTGAGGGTGGAATGGAGAGCTGCTTTCTGTTTGGAGATGTAACTATCAGCTCCAAGAGCTCTTGATARAAAACTTCCCCTTTTATCAGTCCTACTCGCTACAGCAGGCAAAGAGCTTAGCATAAAAAAATCATAATCTTTCATATGATGAAATACTGGAAGAGCGTCAACGGTGTTTTGTAAGATCGAGGCATTACTCTTTTGAATGATGCTTTTAAACTCGCACCTTCTTAGTGAGGATGTAACCCTGCAAAATTGACAGCGTGTACTGGACAGCAGCAAACAGAGTACCTCTATTTAGCAAAGTGGGGGGGAAGTGGGGCAAGCAATTACAAGAGTGAGCTCAACTCCATGCAAAGTATTAAGAGAAAATCTTGAAGGAAAGAATTGTGGGAAGTATTTTATTCTGTTTATGTACAAACTAAGTTCTCACATCATGCCGGCATAGCTTGGTATTTTTTGATAGAATAGAAGTTTTCTAGATAGACTAAATTTGACATTTTCTCTATCTGGAAGTTAGTCATGTAACTGAAATAGCACCACTTAAAATTCTGATTATAGGTTTAAAAATGGCTGAGGAGTAGTGAGAGAGCTGCAGCACAGGCTAGGAACTTGTTGAAGTGGATATATCATGTTGGTGATGTGAACTGCTGTGATTTATCAAGCTGCTTTTCATACAGAAGTACTCTGTTTCTGTGCTGCTCCTTGAAAAGTTCTCTTCCGCATATAACAATGTTTCCCTCTCCTAAGCATGCTGCTAAAATGAAAACCTGCAGCACATTAGTATCAAAGCCCTGTCTATCAACAGTTGGCCTCTCCCAGCCTTTACCATAGCTCATTGTGTTGGCATACAGGCATTTTAACAAAAAAAATTAGTTGTATATTAAAAAAAGTTACCTGTAAATGTACTTGATTTCAGGCCCATTCTCAGTCCATCCCATTTCACGCATCTTTTTCTGGAGATGAACAGCCCTTCTGATTGCTGCTTCATACCTCTCATTCTGGCTCTGGAAATACTGATTTTCTCGGCTAAATGCAGGGTCGCTTTCAATAGCTTCAACTGTAAGGCAATACGGGACAGTTTATTCTACTGTGGACTTTCTGCGGGAAACCGGAGTCCTGCCGTGACATGTTGTCTTCTCCACGAGAACTGCAGGTCCCGTCTTTCTGCTTGTCTCAGCAATGGAAACTTTTTCCCTCAGGATTTATTAGTTCAGCAGCAAGAGAGAGGTGGTCACACCCAGCTTTGAGAAGAGGTGTGTTTGAGGAGAAAGGAGGAGAGGGGGAACCAAGTGGTCCTGTGATAAGGGTTGCTGTTAAGTCAAGTAGAAATGATGGGCTTGGAGTGTAAGGTACCTTCCCTGGTCACTGCGTRGGAGGCGACTTTATACCAGGAGAGTTTTTCTTCAGATAGCAAATGTTACAAATCTGGCTGTTTCTAATTGGTGTTACTGTGATTAAATGGTAGCAAGTGTTGAAATTATCAGAGTTGTGCACAGAGGTTGCTACCGGTCAGAGCAGCGCCGGTACCTGCCAGGGTGTCCTACTCAGCRATGGCAACTCGGCTTGGGACTTGACTGGACATTCACAATGTTAGGGAGCAACTCTTTGGCTTGCTCTTTCTGTGTCAGACTGGACAATCATGCTGGTCTCTTTTTGCCTCAAAACCTTTGTCCGTTCRCATTTAAGATGTACTTAACTACAATTGTACCATAAAGCACACAATTCCAGTGGCTTGTGCCCTTTTCATTCACTAAGAATATAATATGGGTGTAATTGCAGAGTCAAAAGAGCATCCTTTCCTCTCTTCATTCTCAGCAAAGTCATCTTTCAGCATGCACATCACAAGCGAGAAAGCTTCTCACCCTCGCCAAACAAGCCCTGCAGCAGACCCACCGTGACACAYGAGATATTTCCCGCTCTGCCAAGTCTGCCTTGCTGAGAAGGGCTGTTCTGCTTTGGTTAAAGCACAACGTGCATCGCACGTCTGCCACGCAGCGCTGGCCCCTCTGCGTGTACAGATCTGCTTGCGCAGAAAGGTTTGCCTGTGCATTGCTTGCTTGTTGTATCCCAGTTTAACCAGTCTTGCCAGAAACCTTGGGAATGAGAACAGGGATGGGGAAAAGCTTCAGAAAGCCAGCCTGGTGTAAACTGGTGGAGCTGAAGCGACTGCAGCATGRTCGTGTTGATTTACACAAGCGGAGGGCACTAACTCCACTCTGCTACTTTCTTAAAAGACAGACAATAAGCAAATATCCAGGAATGCAAAAAACATCATGCAAAGAAGGAGCAGAAAGGAGCGTGGGTGTGTTTTGTGTCTGCCAGCAAATGCAAACCTCGTAAGACTGACTCACCAATGGCCCTCCGCATCCGAGTGTGCTCAGCACCGCCATCCAGCCTGGCAGTGAGCTTCTCCACGCTGAAGGAGGCTGTCAGTCTCTCGCTGGCAAGGTCGGGGTTTACACCGCTGAGGACAGAGTCCTGCAAGTGTTTGCTGGAGTCCAGCAGAGCCATCCTGGAAGCTGAGGTGCTCTGGGGAGGGGTGGGACTCGTTAGTTGTTGGCATCCCTTTAATTGGTTGTTGATGTCTTGTTTCATTTACATGACTGGGGTTTAGTGCAGTGAAAAACGGTTTAACTTGAGTACGAGTAGATGGCCAAGATTTTTGCCCCTGCAGAGGTAGCCTGGCTAATCTGGGCCATGGCTCCCTGCCTCACCCCTGGCGAAGGGCAGCTGGCCCGGGGAAGCTTTCTGCAACGATTGCAGAGCACTGGGGTCTGAAAACAGAGGTAGAAGTGTACTTTGTACACAGCAGCAGGCATGCCAATTTAAAAAAAAAAAAAAAGGATTTACATAAGTGTTTAAGCACTGTCTTGTCTTCTTTGCGACAGTACAGAATATGAAAGTTTAGGGTACTCTAAGGGCTCAAAACGGAGGTTTTATGATTTATTTATTACATAAAAGCTTTCTTTTCACTCTCACCAGCCTGCCTGTTCCCAATATTTTATGAGAAGATATTATTTGAATATCCCCCAATTATAAGTCTAAGAAGGCTTTTAAGTATTGCCAAGTCCCCTCCCTGCATTAAGCATCCCCGCTGTTGCTGTCACCGGTGCTTACTGGGAAGGGGCTCCCTGATGTCAGGTCGCAGGCAYGGCCGGTGTCCGCAGGCGGCAGCTCCTTCCCCTGCTGCCTCTGCAGTGTCCCGCTTCCTGCGGAGCTCTGTTTTACGTTAACTTCTAACTCGGTAATTCCTTTATTAGCGGGGTTTTTAGTGGGGACCCTAATTGTCCTTAATTCCCACTTTTCTGATGTTCAGACCTTTAATTCAGGGTAGGTGGCTTACTGTCTGGGCAGGGAAAGAGGATTCAAACCGGCGCTCTGAGTAAACAACAGGAACCCAAAGGTGCCCTTGAGCCGTACGGAGAAACAGCGTTGGAGCCAGCAGTACGGTTTAGCCGCAAGCTCCCTCTTTGGGAAGGCGGGTGCGAAAGATCTGTGGCGTCCGTCCGTTAGGCGCAAATGCAAAACCCACGTACCTTGTCTCRAGCGTCCTTGGGGAGACGGGTGGCTGGTGCCTCTGTGGCTCGGCCGCGGCTSCCAGCATTCCCCGAGCGGGGACCCTTGTCCCCGGGACGCCGGAGCCTGACCCGGCGTGCGTGCAGCGGCGTGCTGCAGCTGACCTCTGCCGGCTGCTCGGGGAGGCCTGCGCGCCTGCTTGGCGTAAAAACCCGGAGCCGCCAGCGCCCGAAAGCCTGGAGTCTCTGGGTTTCAAAAATGCTGCTTTTCTGATCTGGCTTTAGACTGTTTGTGTGTTGCAGGTTGCAGTTTCAGCTGTTACCAACATTCCTCGCTGCCCTTGCCCCGGTGTTTTTTTTTCTGGTTTTGGGTAGCTATAATTTTAAGCTTGAGCCTGAGCAAACCCAGCAACCAGGAGGAGCAAGAATATGTCAAAACAAGYGGCTGTAAATGCAGTGAGTACGCTCATTGGGAGTGGACGCTGTGCCTAGCGGATTAAAGGGGCTGCCAGAGCTATAGGGCATTGAACATGGACATGCTGCTTGGTATCCCATCACATCCTGCAGCGATTTGGGGTTGCCAGCACTCGGGAGCCAGGTGCCTCTTTCTGACATTAACCATGGACCTTCTCTGTTTGCTCTGCTCTTTTTTTTTTGCCAGTGTCAGAAGTGCTCAGCCCCGTGCATGAGCTCTATACCTCATGGCATTTTCATACAAGTCGAGTCCACGTGCCCGTGGGGTGCACAAGGACCTCGCAGGGTGTGGTAGGAACCAACAAAATCYGCCACAGTGTATGGCTGTGATGTGTTGGAAGAACAGTTCTACATGTTGCTAATATTTTGGTTCAGTGTTTTTCTCCACTTCCCTAAGCATGCATATCTTGGGTATCATGTTGATATCACAGATTTCCTATGATGGCTCTATCAGCATAAAACTTGGCAGTCTTTGGCAGTTTTAGATTATTTCTTGAAATGACCTAAATATGAAGAAATACCTAGGATAGGCAGATGAGAATCTGACCTTCCCTGTGGGGAATGCCCAGCTGTGCCCTGTCTGAGGATACAGCTAGCTCAAGGAAGAAAAGCTGAATTTGCCATTTCTGAGACAGTAGGGAGAAGTAAATTAGGTAGGTTAAAAATAAGGGTCCTGCAGTAAGCAATTGCATTGCAGCAAGCAATCTAACAGCACTTTAGGAATGAGTGCAGAGGAAAAGATAACTCAGCATGACACAGAGAAATTGCAAAGCTGGTACTGAAAACTGTAGCARTAAGACAGATCCAAATAATGGAGCAGTCTGATTATAGCTAAAAGGCAGTTTAAAGAACAGAAATGATTGTTTCTTGCTCTCTTCCACAGAAGAGGAACTCCCATGACGTGAAAGACTAACTTGACATCTGCACATTGAGGAAGGTGTGTGATTAGTGCAACCAGTCGTGGGGGCATAGCCCAATGAAACCTCGCTGGCTGGGGCTGTGACAGGTTGCTGAAGTGTTTTATGGGGTCTTGCACTCCGCTGGGCTCCTGTCTCGCTGTGCTGTCCAGCAAAGATGTTCCCCTTTGTGTGGTTTGTGCCTGGGAAATGAGGTAGGCAATGTGTCGTGGCACCTTTGGATAAAGAAGTGAGCTCCGATTGTAAGCTGCAATGAGGTGGTGCAGCTAGAGAGGGAGATATCTGGGAAATCTGAACCTGAACTGAAGAACAGACTTTGTTAGCAACCTGTCTCTATAACAGGATGAGCTGATTACCCGAATCCAGGGCTCCAGGATTCGGGATATGGAGGGTTTGGAGCGCTGTGTACTTCAGAGTGGGGCAACCTCAGCTGATATCTGGTGTCAAAAGAAAAGCATCATCTCCACCATTTTGCTGAATGGGAAGTTAATGCCCTTGGCATTGAGGATATCATTAACAAATTGGAGAAATTCTTTTAGTTTGCTTTTCTGCACTCAGTTTTAGTGCCGCATCTTGGATAGTGTGCTGTGTGTGTGACCTGCATGTATGTGAAGCATCCTACTATGATCTTTCTCTTTATTATCTGTTTGGTCTGAGTGACTTTGCTTGATTTATCATAGCTTAGATATGGTCTTTGGTTGTTGCTAAAACTGTTTTAAAATGTTTAAAAATAATAAAGTGGACTCACTAGCATAAGGATTATATTCCTGTTCAAAACTGACTTTTCAAATTAATTCCAAGTGCAAGGTGTTCCTTTGGCTTTGGGTTTGCCCTGCTAGGCAGGTGGGCCTGTTTCACCAGGAAGAAATTTAACACACAGAGTTTCACTAAAAGAACTTCCATGCACAGAGCTTGATCTGGCATTTTTTTGTGCCCTGAAATTTTCAGCCAATTGAGATGGCATTTGGGAATAAGCAATAGATGCAGCACTGGGCGCAGGAGATGAAAATGGTTTGTTGATGAGCAAGTTAACACAGTACTAATGAACAAGTCACTGTCAAACTTCCGTGATTTTTATTTTTAATCAGTTTATTTGGCTTGTTGTCTGCTTGCATCCTTGGAGCTTTTTTCAGTTCCTTGTGGAAAAGAGCAAGATATACAATCATCACGTAGTTTATTTCTTCAGAAGTGTGTGCATTAAACAGTGTGAGCAGTGACAGTTAATTGAGTACAGTTGTGATATATATTTATAACTATAAACACAGACACAGAATATAAGATATCTACCACATAGGCAATATATGCAGTGCAAAAAATTGTCTTACAGCAATACTTCAAGAATCTATATCTTTTGGATATGTCACATTTCTTTAGGAAAGTGGTTTAGGGACATAGGGAGATGGACCCAAAATTCAGGAATGCATTTAAAAGAAAACAGCACACAAAGATTTTCCCAAATCTCTTCCTGATAACGTCAACACTGATCATTTTTTCATTCAGATGAAATTGTTGCTCGAGTCAAATACTCTCCTGCAGCACTGCAGCCGCAGATGCTGGCCACACGAAGAAATACGAGTGTCCAGTGAAGGTTTTACGGACTTTTGGTCTGAGTCCAGCAAAGGAGGCGGTTTTCAGTTTACAAAGGTGAGAATGTCTGTGCTTGAAAACCAGTGTGATTTTTAAGTGAACACTTCAGCAGTAAAAGCGTCGTCTCCAAAGCGCTGTCACGGAGGGCTCGAGCCCGCAGCCCTCACCTCGGCCGAGGTCCCCCCGTGCCCGGGCGCGCGCGCTGCTGGGCTGCTGCAGCCCCGTGGCCATTCTGGGCTGTGCACAGCTGCCCAGCGGTGCTTGTTCACGGCCGGTTTGGTGGTGGGTCTGCGGCGTGTGGCTGGATCCCTGGTTGCAGCCTGTGAGCGTGATGCTTTGGTGGGCTGGAAGGATTTCTTTTGGCTGTATGAGTTTAGCCTGAGCTGGGACAGTGAGATTTGGCCCTCCGTTTCTGGACGTAAGCTGAAAATGTACTACCAGACACTCCTGAGCGCTTGCGGACGGGGTTTGTGTGCTGCCACGCTCTGTGCTTCGGTAGGCATCAGGTCAAAGGGTGGCACCTTGATTTTTTTTCAGATTATATTAGCGTACTCAGAAACACCATTGTATTGTCAGCCTTTTCTTTGCTCATATGAGTGCTCAGTTTACCCAGGCATTTTGGAATGGCTTTCGACCCAAAGACTCACATAAACCCCCCTATCCAACATAGAGTGAGCTGGTAACACTGATTTCACTGGTGAGTAACAGATTGTTTCTCCTGGGATTAATTTAATCTGTGGCAAAACCACAGGTTAATTTGCTTTATTTTATTTTATTTTTTTGAGCTCTTTGATGAAGATCATTTAATCTGTGCTATAACCCCTCACAAAAGCCCAGCTCAGTAAGTTCTGGTTTGTTGTTTAAATTGATGTTATTTATGGGGTATTATATATCATTCTCTACAGCCATATAAAAGCATTCTTAGCAACACCTTTTTTTCTTGGAGAAATTTGGCTTTTTTTTCCCCCCTGAAAGAAAAAGATGCTGCTTCTTCCTCTTGGGTTGAAACTTAAACTACCTGAAAAGCTGCATGTTTGGAACGGACATAATAGCTCATTTCAGATTTTTTTTGACCCATAGTGACCATGTGCACTGGATTTCTGAAACAAAAACTTGTTTAGAATAAGTATGATGAGTGTGGGGCTAAAAGCTACCACAGAGACAGTGCTGTGAGATGGAGCTCTCAAGATCTGAAACTGGACTAAGGGCTTCTGTAATCTCAGACTGTCGTGCAGCCACATAACTGCACCACTGGACTTGACACTCGATGGGTAGCTCAGATGTTTTCCTCAAGCTGCCAGGTTGGGCAAGAGTCCTTTGAAATGAAATACCCTGCTGGACTGGGTGGACTAGGGAATAGGTTAGTAAGCTTTTAATTAACAAAGATGTGGTAAATGTCCAGTTTCCCTTTATTCACATATGGATCCCCTGGAGATGCGGATAGTAGATATTGTTTAATTAGGTATTACCTTCCCAGCTGACTTTGTCCATTGAGTTTTGCTGTTCAAGAACCAGTTTTCAAAGGCTGTTGGTGAGTTATGCCGTCTATGCTGGGCTATATCAGGGCTGATGTGAGAAACAAGAAGCTGAGATATTCCAGAAGGAGAAGTTTTAGCTCTAGATGAGGGCACCCTCAAGGCACAGGTGCATTTGGAGAAAGACTCCAGGAGTTTTGCAGATTTTCTACTCAGGTGCCCCATAAATGTGGTAGGCTCTGACCATAAATGGTGCAAAGGCACCATCTCCCCCAGCTTTGCTCTACTAGCAGCCAGGAGATTTTTAGCTTTGCAAGGTGGCAGCTGAAATGAAGCAGCCCTGACCCCTGGGAAAGGGGATAAGAAGCACTGACAAATAGTTTTGCAGCAGTAGCTGTGGGTCCTGTAACCCCTAGCACATACGGATGTCAGCTGTGCTGCAGGACTGGGCATAGAGGTTGACAGGAGAGCAGCCCGACACCAGTGTGACCTTACCACCCCTCAGTCATTGAGTATTTTTTTCCTGGGTTGCTAAAGTAGCACATGTCCAGCTGCTGGGTGAGGGACTGAAACTCAGTAGTCCAGGAGCAAGAAGTGGTTCATCTCTCTGCCACTCTGACCTTTCCCATCTGCAGGGATCTGCTACCTGGTCATTGAGCCAGTTCCATGAATACCCACATTGAAAACACCCAGCCTTTGCTTTCTGCATGTAGCATTTTCCTCTCACTTGGAGCATTTGTGGTATAGTGCAATGTATTTTCTGCCTGCGTATGGAACTGGCTAAATCGCTATATTCAAACAAGTTTGAAATGCAGTTTTAATGATGCTTGTGAAGAACCGTTGCACCCTGTCTGTCAATGCTGAATGGGTGTGGGGACACAGAGGCTGATTTTTCTAGCAGTTTAATAGTAGAGATGTGCTGCTGAGACACACAATATCCGTGAGGCTTGACTTGCGTAGTGGTGCAATACCTGTAACCCGTGGGAAAGCCACTGTGGTCACCTACACTGTTCTCAATAATAAGCAGATTGTCCCTTTYGGTTTTCACGCAAAGGTTTCCACGAGGTTCCCTAGAGCTGCAGCTGCCCTCCTACTACCCTGTGCTCGGCGAGCCTGCCTCTGGTCTGATGCAGGAATCCCCCAGCCTGCGGCAATGCTCATCCCTCCACAGGCTTCTCTGGCTTAAACATGCACTGTGTCTCAAGGGTCAACCAAGAGTTAGCTGGAGGTTAGCGTGCACCCACAATTTTGGGGGAAAGTGACATCATTTCTCTCTGCATCTTCTCATGTGAGTACTTCTAGTGAATACTGCACCTTTTCCRTTATGATACCTTTCTGGGATGGGAAAACCTTTTTTTATGCATTCTACTGGAGCAAGCATTAATAACACAGTAAATAGCCCCAAAGATGCGGCTGTGAACATTCACCATGTACAGAGATGTCAGCGTGTGTATGTTAGCGCCATCCTTGGTATGATCCCTTTTGTGTTTTGGCAGAAGCTACACTGCTTTCTCTTCCCCACTCACTGTTGATGTTCTTCTCAGGTTTTCTTTGACTTTAATGAATTCTGGTGCATGGTCTTCTTGCTTCTCTTGTTCTTTCTCCAGCTGAAATGCAAACAGTCACCATTATCTGTGCCTACTCAAGGATAAAAGTGCAATTCATTAGCTACATTCAAATGGTTGGTTTCATTAATGCTCAGGGTCCAGTTATTATTGCCCAGAATTGAATGACTGTGTAAGTCACATGTTGACTCACTCTTTTTCACCCTTAGTGTGTTTTTCTGGCCCACTGAAACATCTGTTCTTTTCTCCAGTGGAAAAGGTGGAGAGTGCTCCTCACTCCAGAACTGGCATGGAAGAGGGAGGAGGAGGTTTGAATCCTTCCAAGGAAAGGAGGCCTGTGAACCTGGGAAATGCTCTTACCATTAGGTTATCATCTAAAGGTTGTACTGCGTCTCTTCTATATGCAGAGTCTTTATGGATCTGTCCCTAAACCACCGTTTCATATTCCTGATTTTTCTCTGAGAGTGTTGGGTTTGATTTTTTCAGGTGGTCTTGGCTTGATTGATATTGTTGCAAGGGAACTCCTGTGCTATTAAATAAACCCATTTTATCTATTTTGAGYGTAAATATTGGCAAGTGGGGCAGGAAATTACTTTATTTTCAAAAGGAGCAAGTTAAATTGCCCACCCTGTGTGTCACCCTATGTCCCTGCTTGCTGACCCCCTGGTCTGCTCTGGCCGAGGCACTCTTCCCCCGGGCAATGCCTCAGCATGGTTTTGCCCGGGGTACATGTTGGGAACTACGTTCTGTGACTCCCATTTTATGCAGGGGTAGCAAAGCCATGCTTTGAGTTGAGCCCCACCGTACCCATCTCCTCTCTGGTCTGTGCCTTGTGTGGGGGTTGGGGTACCCTGGGGATGCCTGAAAACTCGGTTCTACCTGATCCAGCCTCTGGTGCCTCTTTAATAGCTCTTTTTCAAAGGGCGACTGCAATTTCTTTGCCTCTTCCTCTTCCTTCTTCTGTCTGATGAGTTGGTTTCGCCGTCGGTGCTCAAGCACCCGCTGCAGCTCTGGCTTGCTCTCCACGCCCAAGCCTCTGTGGATAAAAAGCAGATGTATCAGGGCCAGAGCACCTTCACCCTCCTGTGTAGCCACCAAAAGGCTGTCCTCAGCCCTAAATGGAAACATGGGGACCCGGGTCGCAAATCCGTCTGCAAGGGTTTGAGCATTTTATGGGGAGCACCTTACTGCTGGGGCCTGCGCCTCGGGCTGATCGCCTTGGGCAGCCACGGCGGCCGCCCTGCGGCACTGGAAGTTTTGCAAACCCTGTTCCACTGTGCTGCTGCAGCTTTCTGTGTTGGGAATGGAAGTGGCATGGTCTGTTGCCTCTTGCTTGTTACTAGTTTTAATTATTTCAGCAGCCACTTCAGTTGCATTTAGGGAATTTTTTTTTTCCACCAGCAGGGGTAGTCATTGAACTGCAATAATTGTCCTGGCAGTTCATTTCCTCCCTGTTGCATCCAGATTTGCTTCAGAGCTGAAGATTAGAGTGAACACCCTGTTAACATGGAGAGTTTGGGTTAGAGGCCAAAATGAAAGGTCCTTTTCTCCTGGAAGCAAGAGCGTTTGCTGATGAAGGAGGCACCTGGCTCCCGTTCAGCCCTATCAATGCATTTAAAGTGGGACTGCTAAAATCCTGTTTTGTTAGGGGAAGGGTTGCTGGAAAGGAGACGTCACAAGGACATGTTGATACACTTCGGGCATAAATATGCGGCAAAGAGCTGAAACAACTTCTCTGAGTAAACTTCATACACCTAACATTTCAAATGTTGCCATGTCTGAATTTAAACACTAAGATTTACCTTTTGCGAATGACCCTGGCCACTGTCCTAGCAGCTGCTGCTCTCCTGAGAACATGGAAGTAGTTATGCATGTGTAGGGATATGGGTTAATGTGGAACAAGTCCAGATGTGCTTGGTGTGGGTTGTGGGATGGTTCCTGCCCTTCCAAGATGCAGGTTTGACAGTCTTCTCTTCTCYATGCCGAAAGGAATCAGTCTCTTGTAAAATCCATAAACTTCCTGGCTTAAATCACTAAAACTGGTGACTCTCTGCCCTGCTGTGAATCCTAGCCAGAGAGAGGCAAAAACCTGAAACTTCAAAGCCTAACATTGCTGAAGGCTGAGGAGATTTTATTCTAACTGTGCGGAGTTTTGTGTATCTGAAGAAAAGATTATTAAGAAGTGATTGAGGTCATATTTACATAGGATGTCTTCTGCTGGCCTCTGCTGACAATAGCAACTGGCACGTAAATAATCTTGCAGGAAAATAGAAAACTGAAATAGGAGTTGTGCATTCTACCAGAAGTAATTGATTCAAGTCGTATTTTTGAGAAAAAGAAGTTGAAGACTTCATAGCTGTGATGCATGGGGAAGGACTGGAGCCTGACCACTTCTGTGGGCTGGATTTAACACCATTTAAATCAATGGGCTGAGACTATTTTACGTTCCAAGGAAATACTCTGAGCACAGATAACCTGTATTCGCAGGCCGGAGCCTGTAAGACGTGAGCTATTCTGCGTTCCTCTGCAGGAAGATCCCTTCTGAGGCGAGGAGATGAGTTCCCCTGTGTCAGGGATGAAGGCTTGCCGGGGTATGTGGCCACGCTCGGCAGGGTGGGAAGGCTGGGGACACCAGCTCTTGGAGGGGGACCTGATCTTGCAGCGAGGTCTGTGTCTGAGATCCCTGCAGCCAGGTGAAACTGTGCTGAGGTGAGTGGGCACCCATCRCTGCCGAGCTCACCAAGTGGTCCTTGCTAGCGACGCAAAGCTTCTCAGTGTTGGAAGGTTTCTATTGACCAAGGCTGGCTGGTTTTTATTAAGGTTATTAGAAAGCAGAGACATCTAACCTGGTGGACTTTGCAGCTTTCTTGGCAAGGTGTCAGGCGCTGAGGTAGTGTCTAACATCATTAGAAACTTAATTGGCAGACAGGAGAGGGAAATACTCTCCAGATGCAGCAAACCGCTGCACTGTCACAACACGGCTGGGGAACCAAGTTCCTTGGATGCTTCCAGTACCTGCGTTTAACRTTGCTTCCCATTGTCACCTCTTTTCTTGTTTTATGGCAGGACAAAGTTCACAGTAGCCTTAGCAAAATTAACAGGAGGATTGGCAGCAGAGCTTTTATGATGTTTTTTCAAGCCAGAAAGAACTCAGATTTTACAGAGATGCCTCTCCCAAGGCCTGAGAGAAAGTAAATCTGCCCTGGCTTGCAGGAGAGACAGTTTGTAATGTTGCCTTTGGATTTGTTACTGTTCTTTGGTTTAATTGGCCTGTGCTGTTAGTACCCAGAGATGTTGACTATGATAAGGGTTTTGTTGCACAAGCTGCTYACTTGAGTTGCTTCTGGGTTCTGCTTAAGAGGAAAAAACAATAGCAAAGCAGAAACAGGAGCAAGTCATAGGTCCCWCTTTCTCCTCTTCCCCTTCTCTCCCTCTGTAGTAAACTAGCAGGAGGCAAAACTGTTGCATTTGACAGTGATTCGCAGGCTTTTTACAACCGCTGTTCCTCCTTCCATCTAGGATATCCRTGTCAGCTTGGTGGTTTTTGTGAACCAACTCTGGGGCTGACAGCATTTGATTGTCCTGGAACCCAGAGACACCAAAAGAGACTATTAAAATTGATCTAAATCTAACAAGGCTCCATAACCTAAGCTGGATGATTAAAGGTTTGATCGCTTCCTGTTTTTAAATCAAGGAAAAAAAAGAATAAAAAAGGGGTAAATATTTGATTAAAGATCCGACAGCAAGCGATCAGCAAAGGTAGATTCCTGTTTGCAGTAGGCTTTGTTTTGTGTATTTGCTGAAAAATATTTGGGAGGCCTGAACATGAGCAAGTTTAAATTGGTGTCCACAACCTGCGTGTCTCTCTSAGATGTACAGGACTAAAAGGAGTGGGGTGAGGAGATGGCAGGATGGTTATGGTGGGGCTGCCTTCTGCTAGTGCCTGATGGGAAATGTGGACATAACATGGTGGCAGGCATAGGACTCAAACAGCAAATGGTGGCACACTTCAGTATTTGCCAGCTTGCTCTGCTCAGTGCGCTGGGGTCTGTACCCTGTCTATCCTGTCACGTTATCCTGCTCACCCCCTTGCTTTCCTGCCCCATGGTTTAGCAGGGCGCCTCCAGGACTGCCCTGCTGTAAGAGTGGTTGTTGCTGCCCCACATCCCGTTCACACCAGTGTCTCTGCTCCTCCTTGAGCCTGACCAACCAATCTTATCTGACGGCCACAAGCCTTTGGCAAACAACGGCTGGTATTTCCTTGTTCATCTCTACTATTTAAGTTGCAGTGGTTTCTTCATGCTTTGTTCCATTGTGGTTAAATGGGAATTATGTTCTGGGAGATCAAGGCCAAGATGGTGAGCCTTTAACTGAGCAGCATCACTAGGCAGAATATGGTCACTCTCAAGCCAGAAAGTTTTAAAAATATCCGTCTGGGATAGTTAACGCTGCCTCAGTGGTGGGGAATGGCCGAGGCACGGTAATTCTTGTGKTTCTGTGGTTCTGTGAGCTCCAGAATCAGATCAGATCTGAGCCCAGCCAGTGTCCGTATTGATTAAAGCACCCTACTGGCAGGCTTGATTGTTTGCTGAGTATGTCTCGTTCTCCTGATGACTTAGTCCTTTTGAAGAGTCTCTGCTCCTTTTAATTAGACAGTCAAAGTGTGATCATGTCAGAGTATTTCTGAGTATTCAGCAAACTTCTATAAAAAGCCAGCAGATTTCTTGCTGTGCTTAAAAGGCTTTGACTGTGGGGTTTTTTTTTGTTGTTGTTTTTAACTTCACTGATGTTCAGGCATTTCAGTTTATCATAAAGGAATGATGCGGATATAGGTCCTTGGTCCCTGGCGTCATAATCCCGATGTTACGTTTGTACCCCAAAGAGTTAAACTGGTGTGATGGGATGGGAAATCAGGAATGCGAACGCTAGCTGTATCTTTACCTTAGGAGCACTTTGATTTTTATGGAAACAGGGATTAGGCTTTCCCCTGCATGCATGATCTCCCACTGATGCTATCGCAGCTCCATCCAGCTTGCACCTCTTACTGCYTCTGGATTGACCCAAAGGCCTTAAGGCATGTGGGAAGGCAGCACATTGGGATATACTTGGCAAGCCCCTTCTCATGAATCAAGGAGATGGAAAAAACAGGACAAGGGAGGGAAYGTTCATGGAACACCAAGAAGGGGATGGTGGGGATGCCTTGCATGCAGAGATCTTGGGCTGGGTATCTGCAGCTTCCAGAGCTTGTGGCTCAAAGTGCAGAGAAATAGCARGCAGCTCCAGAAAGGACTTGGCAATGCCTCCGAATGGCAGAGGCTTCCAGTTTTGCTGYTGTTTTGAAAGAAACTGTTGGTTCAACGAAAAGAGAAAAGGGGCTACAGCAAGTTTTATCCTGTGTCTGTAARTGAAGGGATTTATCATGACCTTCCAACTCACAGGCTGTCTCTGACCATTCAGCAGCATCTGGCTGATGAGCTCAGACTCCTCAGCACCTCGCAGACCACTTCAGTGGCAGGTGGGGGCCTCCTCTTACCTTTTGTGGTTCATCAGCAGTTCTCTGTGCAGCTCTTGGTGACTCTTTGAGGCTTTTACGGGATTTAGGAGCTTTTTAGGTTTGATAAGATCTGGGTTTCCATCTATGTAGTCTGGGTGAGTCAGGATATTCCCGCTGTCTGGTCGTTCCCTCTGTATTTCAGTGTACATCGATGCTGAAAGAAAAGAGAGGTGTTTGCATGAGAAGTCTCGCTGTGCTAGAACACAGGAGCCCACCGGAGCTCTTCTCCCCTGGCAAACAGGAGGAAAAGAGATGGTGCCTGCCCCAGCAGCTTGACACCTGTGTCGGCATCTGCACGCAGGCACGTGGGCATGTGTCCGGATGTGCTGGTGTGGTTTTGGAGAGATTTAAAAAAATACTCCCACTGCTTTGTTGATCTGACAAATATTAATCAGATCACTTGTAAGTTACTTGTCAGCCACTTGCTTCAGCAGCTGCAGCATTTAGTGCCAAGGATTAATTAACGCAAGATAGATCTAACTAAAACTGGAAACAACCATTGATTTGGACTGCGCTGAGCAGCTGCCTTGGTTGACCTGGCCGATGTCATCAGTGCCTTAGCACAGCACTGGGGATGCTAGAATATGAGAGGGTTTCAGAAACACTGGCCCAGGGAAGTACTTATATATAGCATATAATCTATATATATAGATTGCAGATACAGTTATCTGAAATCTCTCATCAGTGTGAGGCTTTGCTGATATCCTRCTGGCCTAATATTCAGGATCCAGCCCAGTGCCAAGGAAAGCGTAGTTCATACATGCCGTATGTGATCATGCTGTAATAATTTTGTATGTTCTGGATGCAAGAACAAAGGTCTGTTATTTCTTAAGTGTCGGCAGCTTGGATTTCAGGCAAACCACAAGGCTGTTGATATTTTCCAAGTGTTCTCCATTTCTCCATTACAAAAAAAACCTGTACAAAGTGAGTGCAAGCACATGTTACAAGGCAAAATACATGCAGTGTGCTGTGTCTTTAAGTGTAAAGTGCAGTTGGGCAGACTATAATTATGCCGGTGTGCAGTCTAATCAGGGGCCTAGAAAGAGCAATTTATTCCTAACTGCTCACTTGAAAAATTTGGAAGTTTACCAGCAGGAACAAAAAGTCCCAGGAAAAGAGTGTAGGCAGCTCCACATCTGTAAGTGTCTCACCATTATAATGTTTTGAGAAGCCTAGTGTGAAGTTATATGGGTTGGTGGAGCAGCAAGGAAAACTTGTTGTTTGGTAATGTTGCCTTTCTCTCTTATTGTAGTCTCATGTATGAAAGGAATAAAACCCTTTCAAAAGAGAAATCAATAGATAAAGCAAGAGAAAGCAGGTTAGGGTCATTCTTTCTTAGTCAGTTAGTACTTACCCAACGTAAAGTGGGTTGCAATCAAACAGAATTGTGTAAGGAATAATACTGCTGAAGAAACGATTCAATATCAAACAACTTCTCCTTGAATGTTAATGTGGCCAGTGCCCTACTGCTTTGGGAACAAAGCAAAACAAATTGGAGCCCGTTACAGGAGTGTAATTGGGTGAATTTGGTACGTATTCAAAGGGCACTTTGGAAGCTGGAACCAGTGATTTCTTGTATCAAATTATTTTCTTCTAGGATTATGCATCACTGTTGGCCATCGAACATTGCAACACGCAAATGCCAGGCTGACTCGTGTCCTTGTGGGGCCAGACTRCAGAGGCTCAGGCTGGTGGCTCAGCGGTGCCTTCCAGAGGGATGCGTGGACTGAAGAACAGCCAAGGGTTAACACAACACAATTTTTCTGGACAACTTTTGTTAAATGAAAACCAGTTTTCAAACAATGAGAAAACACAACAGGTTTTCACTGAGGTAAAATTGCTCTGGTTTGTTTTTCTCGTACTTCCTCCCTTTTTTGGGGGTCTTTTTTCATAGGAGAAAAGGCAGAGGAAAGACAAGAAAGGTGTAAAAGCAAGGGTTTGTTTGGGTGGGAATGAAAGGGATGACCTCCCATTTCAAATGGCAAAGCAATGTCTGTCTTTATTCTTCAGACAAAAGAGTTTCTCCCCAGAGTAACACTGAAAAATATCAGATCTTTTAAACAGAAAAYACAATTTCTGGACAGCTGTGCTAAGACTGGCCTTAGAGTCACCGTRTTGTCCTGTTGCCCCTTTCTCTGTCCCTTTGCCGTTATATAGAAGAGAGCTACCCTTTCCTGCAACAGAGATATTCCTGCATTTGGTTGTGTGATGGGCGCAAAATCCTGTCACGCTGGTTATGCATCATTTTGGGGTGGAAGCGGCCAGCGAGCCGGCAGCTCCAATGCGGCCAAGCCTGGAGGTTTTGAATAGGCTAATGTGGTTACTTCCAGACTGTAGCAATCCAACATTGCATGACCAAGGCTTGGAAAACAGAAGCAATTTATCAGCCTATTTACTGAAGGCACAGAGGGAACTTTCCCCTGAAGCTAGCACAAATACTGAAAATGCTGGGAAGGAAGGAGTGGGAGGAATTGAAATATACTGGAAACATTTCTGGCCAGGGGGCTGTTGGATCAGCACGCACAAGTCCTCCCAATGACTGTAATTTGCCTGAGCAGGACCCAGCAGGTAGCTTTTAGCTTGGTTTGCACTGCGCTAGATCTGTCCAGGGGTGTGCAGATACTGTCAATGAGGGTTTTGCTTCCAGTGGATATCCATACCGCTGCCCCCCAGGTCAAGTGGCACGGGTACCCGAGCTGCTGCCCTGGCACAAGGTCAAAGCACTGACCTTGTCCCAGAAAATGCCTGGAAGGAACCTTGAGCATAGCTACATGAACAGCACTTTATATCTTCAGAAGACCTTAATCTGGCACAATTCAAGAAATATCTTCATCTGCATTGAGCATAAAAAGAAAAATGGGAATATAGAAGCATTAGTGCTCCTGAAACACAGCTTGGGGTTGTGTTGGGAGTAAGGACAGGGCATCCTTTCTCCTGCAGTTTGGCAGATAGGGACTCAGTGCAAAATGTTTCTAGTGGAGCAGATCTGTCATCTTCAAGACCTGATGTAATTCATATCCATGTATGAGGAGACAGACTGCTATCAGGCTGCTTTTTGTCATTATTTATAGCACTGGAGGTATAAATCAAGCCAGGTCTCTGGGATGGATTTACAGCAGGATGCCTGGTTTTGTATGATGCAGCTGTAGATCAGTGAACAAGGCTCTGCTCTGGCACTTCTTTGGCCACCATCATAAATCAGCAAAAGGTATTAGACATTTTTATATTGTTCTTGGCAAGTTATAAACAAAAAATACATGTGCATTTTAACACCCTCTGCTGTGCTCGGAAAGACGGCGTGACCTTTCAAATAGAACTGGTTTGCACTACTGTTTTAAAAGGCAGTTGTTTGCATCGATGTATGCAGTCTCTTGCTCGCTTTTAAAATACTTTCCCTTTCCTTATGCCCGGATGAGCAGGCCAAGGCCACAGGCATGGGCAGATATTTGGACTTCACACCCAGCACAACTCTCCCAAGCAAAGCTTGAAACGAGCTCCCAGCCTTGCTCTGTTTTCTAGGAGACCCCACAGGAAATATTTGCATTTGTCCCCTTTTCCAGCCCCCCCCCCCCCCCCAGCATGTAGAAGTGGCTGGAGGAGAAAAATGACTTTTAAAATCTCTTCTGACCTAAACCAAAGCCCAAAATCCTGCTCAGGCTTCCTGGATGCCCTTACAAGTCTGCTGCTGGTTTGCGAGACTTGCGATAAAATCACGGGTCCGCAATCCTGGCTAAAACCGTTTCCATGTCTGATTATGCTTAGCCCCAGTCTCTTGGGAAACAGAACACTGGGCAATTTGGGTGGGACATTAAGCATCTTTGAAAACCTAAACATAGTAAACACTAATAAAATAACAAATAACAATAATTAAATGTACCCTACTGGGAGTGTCAAATGTGGGGTGGTGCTGGGGATGCCGAGTGGCTTTTGTGCAGCCCAGGGCAAGGACAGTTTTAGTCTCCTAAACCCGAAACAGACCTGTCGGCCCTTGGGGCGCTGTCGAGCCCCTGCCCAGGGCCAGGCACCTGAGATGGGGCCTCAGCTGGGTTTCCATTTGCTGCTGCTCCTTTTTGGATCATCCCTGATGTAATTTCCCTTGCTCAGAAGAGAGACCCTTCACAGAGCATTTATTTAGGATTAATCGCCTTGTCTCTATGGGGTGGGCTGCCCTGCGAGCCCCTCTGTGTCCTGACCAGCACCGTGCGTGGGGCAGGACTGGTGCCGCTCACTGTGCCCTGCTGTCGGCTGCCTCCGGTTTCCCTGTTCACTGTCCTGTCGGGATGAAAATAATCCCCAGGAATGTTAAGGGGATTAACGGTCTTGGAAAGGGCAGGTAGCCCAAGGGGTGCACGGTCTGGTTGCAGCTGGCTGCCTGGCTCCAGCAGCTCTTCACAGGGGTGGGGGGGGGGGGAAAAGAGATCAAAAAGAAAATTAATCCAGAGCTGTCATGTTTAAAAAGCTTTAGGGCAGGGGTCTGGGCTCCTGCCCAGCACCTGGGGCTTTGCAATGTTTTAGGAGATTGGAGGGTGGACCAGGACACCAGGGTTCAGGCACTTTTTGCAGGTTTTCATGCGAAATTCCTTCCCTCCTGCCAACCGTTCCCCATCCGTCTCTCCTCTTCAGCCTCCCCTTGAACATGGCTTTAGGATGAGCCTGCGTAGTAGGTAGCGAGCACGTCTCCTTCCCTTGACTCTTGTTTTGCCGAAGCACCGCCAAGCTCTCCTCGCTCGTTGTCCTTCCCCCCCACGACAGGCTCTCCGTGCCCCTGCGACAGGCCCTCCGTCCCCTTGCACGTCCTACGGCCCTTTTCTGTGCCAGCTGCAAACCGAGTTTCTCTGTGTTCAGCACTGCGCACAACCCCGTACTCCAAGGTGCTACTTCTCTGTGCGATGCTGTACGACTGGTTTTCAGTAGGTTTAACTTGCAAAACCGCTGATGTTATCTTCTGCAGCACAGGTTGATGTTTAATTTTAGCTGGAATCTATGAAACAAATGGTTTGTAGTCTCTTACTTCTGGTGTCCGTACTGTTTGAGTACTGATTTTCTGACCAGGCCATCTAGGGAGAGGTTTTCGATATGGGTAAATAGCTAGAAAAGGACCAAACTGCTCTTCCTCAAGTATTTTATGGGATCCCTTTCTGGGCAGAGAATGAGACTCCACAAAATGTCATCAACATAAAAATAGGCAGAAAGCAGTATTCTGGGAAGGGGATCCAGGGTCAGACAGTATCACTGTTCATTATTATGTGAGACCCCGTTATTTGGTAGGAAAGATGAGACTGGAAAAAATTTCCAGGACCTCCAGAATCAGAGCCCTGGATCAGGGCTTGTAACACTACTAGCTCGAGGGACCATTCCCTGGACAGAAATGATCACTTAAAACTATAATTACAGAGAATAATCTCTGTTTTTCTGAATGCCTGGAATTTTTTTATGAATACATATTTTTCAAAGAACCAACTTCAGGACACACGCAAGAAATAATGCTGAAAGAAGCTGGTAATATATGTCTCACAAGTAAGAAAACTGTGAAATAACATACTTAGCATGGGGCATCAAAGCTAGCTCAAAGGTATTTACACAAGTAATCTGAGCCTGTGAAATAATTTGAGTTTATGACATGTACAACTGCAACAGTGGGGAAACTTCCCTTTTCTGGAATTTTTTGCCATACCCAAGGATTTGACATTTCTGTTCTGAACTGAAGCTGCGTTGTGTCTGCCAAAGTGCGGATACTAAATGCACCAGGTCTTTGTGGTGACTCCAGCTTTTACCAGCTTCCCACGCCCAGCTCTGCTCCTTCCAAAGCCTCATCTCAGCCCAGCTTAGCGTTTTTTTTTCTAATAAGCTGAAGCAAACTTTCTGCGTGTTGTTGGAATCGTGTGAATACATCGGAGCAGAGCGCTTTGTGATATGATCTGGGAGAAACTTTTTAAAATGGGGAAAAATTAGAAATAGTTTGGCTGAGCCAATGCTAGAAAGAAATACAGTACAAGGAAGATGCCTGATCTAGATTCAGAGGCACAAAGATCTTGTTTCTTCATCTTCCCCTTAGGAAGGCTATGGTGGTGTGGCACTGTCCTCACCCACACTGCAAGGGTTTTGTACATTAGCATTAGCCCGKGGGCAGGTGGCGGTAAGTCTTGAGAGCACAGGATCTCTACGCTAGGCTCGGTTGCTTTAAACACTGGGATAGCGGCCGTACATGCTCACTTCTAGTTGTTAAATAGAAGTTAACGATTTTTTTTTTTTCTAGAGCATGAGCTTTCAGCACATTCAATGTTAGAAAAGGAGAGAGAAGGGGGAAGAAAAATGATTTGCCTGTGCAGTGCCAGGGGCCCTACAGGTGAGACTCCTAATGTTCTCGCGCTGAAAGTTCATAAATCTTAGTGGAAGGACGAAAGCCCGTCGGCTGGAGGAGCCAGCTGGTGTTTCTGACTCCACGCGCTAGGTGCGGTAATGTCCACCGCAACACTGTGCGGTTGTGTTGCTGCAAGAGAAGGCGACCCTTGGTCCGCGGGGAGCCTTCCTGATGTGCTCTGTGCTTTAATACTCACCAGATGTTTTCTAAACAATGACTGTTTTCAGTCAGAGCATTTCCACTGTCTAGAAGGGAACTGGAGTTAGGCCCTACGGCTTGTCCCAGTGCAGCGTAATGACAGAAGAGGTTATGCTGTATGTTAAGCACTACAGAAAAGAGTTAAGATGAAGGTTCGTCTTTAATTTTGGATTCTTGGGTTCTTGCTGTTTACTAATTTGCATAATTTTCCTAATATTAATACCCTGTGTTTTAGAATTACAGAATAACTGGGGCTGGCGGGGACCTCTGGAGATCCTCTAGTCCAACCGCCTGCTCAAAACAGGGCCAGCTTAGATCAGGTTTTTCAGGCCTTGTCCAGCTGAGTGCTGAATATCTCCTGGGACGAAGGGCCAGCAATTATTTTAGTGTGTTGCTGGAAAAGGAATATATTGGAAACGCTCAGGTGCAGGCTGTTGTGTATCTCAGCATCCCGTACACAAGTCACGCGGTAACCCACGAGAGGCGGTACGTAATCCATAGGAGACCTCTTGTGCTTTTAACGGGAGGTTATTCTGGGGCAGTCTTGCACGGCTTGATTCCTTTTGCACCCATGGGTGTATCCTACACAGGTAGCCTTGACGTTTCTCAGGCCTTTTGAGGAGACCTACGTAATGCTTTCGATTGTATCGACCGAGCTGGCACGTCGGCATCTACAGGTGTATGCTGCCGCAGAGACTCTGGCAAGGTGAAGCGTCAGAAAGGGGCAGTTGTTTTGACTCTTGTTCCAAAATCACAACTTAAAGAAAGGAAGTATTAATTTGTTACAAGTCTGGTAAAGTTTTGTCTGCTTTATAATCCTTGTAGCAGCGCCAGGGAAGGAGGCTGTTAAGATGTGCTGTAAGAGCTGTGCTGAAATCATCCGCTGTTGCTGCTGGCTAAGCACCTCCCGCGCACATTTGCAGATGAGAAAAAAAAAACAGCGGGGTTTTGACTGTCTTGCAAATCTGAGAAACTTAGTTAATTTGCTGTGACTAGGGGCTCTCTCCCGCATTACTCTGGGGTCACAGGACAGTGAAAATTGTATAACGGTCTCTGCTCCTCAAAGCTTTGCACAGCGTGGCGAGCGTTGCTTTCTGGTGCTGCCCACCCTGCGTGAGGCTCTGCCTCCGGACGGACGAGCGGTTTGGGCCGCTCTGATCCTCCAAGCCAGGACGTTTGCTTTCAAAAGCCATTTTCTGCACGTTTCTGCACAGTTGGTAGATTCAGAAAAGAAAGAGGTACCAAAGTGCCATCGTTAGTGGGCGAGAAGCGGCTGCTGCCGAAAGCGGAGAGGAGCTTTTGGGTTTGCAGGGCCTGAAAACCCCCCGAGTCAAGGCTGCAAAATGCATCTTAAAGCAATAACTAATCTGTATGTCTCTATAAAGGAGCTGAGCCTGGAACAAAATCCCAGTCATTCCTTCGTATTAGCTTAACGACTGCAGCGGCTTACTGCCTCGCCGATGGATAACAACAACACCGGTACGGCGAGCCCGAAGATTGGCAGATGCTAATTATTACCCCGGCGGCGTGGGATGGCACCGATTCCCATCCTCGCCGTTATTTTCCTTTCCTCGCCTCCCCTGCTGCGGCGGCAGCTCTGGAGCTCGTGGGGCTGGGGCTCGCCCCGCTCCGCCGGCAGGCGGCGGGGGAAGCGCGCCGTGGGGGGGACCTGGCACGCGCGCCCTCGCTCGGCACCACAGTCATGCGCGCACTCCGGAAGGACGAGCACAGGACCTCCGCCTGCTCTTAATCCATAGCGTTAAATAATTAAGCAAGCCTAATTCTAGTACTTGTAACGCAGCAGGGCCCGTGTAACTCGAGGTGGCCGCCTTGGGAAATGATTCCTGGCTATCGGGTCGCCGAGGCCGAGCCGCGGGCGCCCTGCTGGGCGTCGTGGCTGCATTGGGGACGAAAAGGCAGAGAGCAAACCCGCAAGGTCACGGTGCGCGGCAGGAAGAAACGCGAAGCAGAGAGGCGAACGCGGCGCTTTAGCCGTGAGCGGCTTTTTAGGGAAAGCAATCCTCTGCAGGCCTTCCCTGGCCTCTGCTCATGTTAAGCAGCACTTGGGGCTTGAGCTCTGGGTTTTTGTGGCTGCAGGGGCGGTAGCTGCTTTGTTATCAGTGCAAAAAGCCTCAGCTTTTCGCACTGCCACTTGCTGTATCTTCCCGCTTGCCCCGATTTCAGTGCGGGGCTTTCTGGCAGGATGGCAGCTGGTGCCGCTCGGGGACGGGGGGCAGCCGCAGCGTTGCCCCATGCCCCGGCCTCCGACGGGGGTCCAGCGCGGCGCGGTGGGAGGAGCGCCGGGATGGCCATGCACGGTGCCCCCACGGCTCCCGTCCCTGCCCTCGCCCAGCCGCCCGCCGGGTCCAGCTTCCCCCGTCCCCTAAGTGCTTGCAGGGGCCGGTGCTGCCCACCAGTACAGCCAGTGTTCCCTACCAGTACAGCCAGTGGTTCCCCCCCCAGTAGAGCCCATGAGCACAGCCAGTCGTCTCCCCAGTACAGCCAGTGCTCCCTACCAGTACTTCCAGTGCCCCCCAATAGAGCCAGTGCCCCCCACCCATCATTCTAGTGCGCTCCACCAGTGCTCCACACCAGTACTGCTGGTGTTCCCCCCAGTACTGCTGGTGCTCCCTGCTAGTACAGCCAGTGGTTCCCCCCAATACAGCCAGTGCCACCTGCCAGTCCTTCCAGTGCTCCCCCCAGTATAACCAGTGCCCTGCCACCCATCCTTCCAGTGCTCCCTGCCAGTATTCCCAGTGCTCCCCCCCAGTCCTGCGGGTCCTTCCCGAGCCCGGTGCACACCCTGCTGCCGGCCCCCGCGGGAACATCCGCGCCCCCCCTGCTCTGCGCCCCCGCAGCCCGGGCGCTGGGGTGCCGGTCGAAGCTGCTCACGAGCACCTCCAGAGCCGCCCGAATTTCCGGGCCCTGGATGGCCGCAGAGGCACCCGGCGAGCTTCGTGCTCGCTCGTGCGTTTTGGGAAGGCACGAACGCTGCCCCCGCGGGGCTGGGCTAGCTGCGCTGCCTGGTGTTTGCCGCCGAGCCGTGGTCTGTTCTGTGCCGGCTGGTCATGCAAACACTCGTGAAGTTCGGCGGCAGCAGGATCCTGCCTTTCGGGAGGCAGGAGAGATTGATTTTACTGGTTAATAATTCCATTTAAATGCCTCAGACTGCGATAAGCCAAGATGACAAGCCTGGGATCCCACTCGCCGTTAACGATTAACAAGGGATATCAGTCAGATGCCTTTTGGAAACGGCATGTGCAACAGCTCACTTCGTTTTGTAAAGCGGTGACAGATGCTTAGCAATCTTTCTGATAATCGCAAACTTACTTTTAATACATCATCAAATATTTGCTCTGGGCATTTGCCAGGGTACAATAGAGGCACGGCGGCGTTGCAATCGTTAGTGAATTTTTTTAAGGTAGCTCGAAGGTATTTTGTTGAACACAGGGAAAAATCTCTCGGGTTGCACCGCAGGGATTATATCGGCGACTATCCCCTGTCCAGGCTCATTCCGTTCCCAGAGGAACGTGTGAACGGCAGCACGGCACCGCTTGGGAAATTTGTCCGTTCCGAGAGGCAGAAACATAGGGGTTGCCGCTCCCAGCCTAGGCACTGAGCTGCTGAAGTAGTAAAGAAAAAAAGCTATCCCGAATGACGCAGTTTAAAACTGGCTCTAAAGTCATCCGGGCACGGATACCTCTGCAGCGCAGAGCAACCCCGGGAGAACAAGCCGGCGCTCGTCCCCGCGCCGCCGGCCGTCCCGGGGAAACCCCGCGCGCTGGCTCGCGCCGCCGGCCCGGGGCTTACCTGATCGCAGCAGGGCGGCGCGGGGGCGGCCGGGGGCGCCGGGCGGCCCGCTCGCCCACCCGCCCGCACCCCGCCACATGGGGCTGCGCGGGCTGCCCTCGCCCTCCTGCCCCGCCAGCCCGGCGCGCGGCTCCCGCGAAGCTCGCCGAGTCCTGCCGGCTCCGCTCAGCCGGAGCGAGGATGGAGGGTCACGTGGCGCCCGCCGCTGCGCCCTCGCTCCCTCCCCTCCGCTCTCGCCATCCCACCGGCTCCCCGACGCCGCGGCCTTGCCCGGCCCGCGGGCTCGCTCCGCGCCGGGAACTCGCTCCCTTTCAGCTCGTTGCCGGGCGATGTTTTCCCACGACTGCCAAAAAAACTGTTTTTTTTCTTTATCTCTGAAGGAAACACCTTCGGAGGCGCCGGAGCAGCCGCTTGCCGTGACCCCTGCGCCGGGAACGGTGGCCGCGTGGAGCTGGCGGGGGGGACGCGGCCCCGCTCCCGGGGACGGCGAGGGTAGTTTCTCCTAAACACGCCTTAAATACGCTCCCGTAGAAATCAGATCGCCCCAGAGGAAGCCGCACGCCCACTCTCTCCAGCAACCGCTGCAACAGCAAAACCCGGCACCAGGGCAACCGCTCTTGTTATCGGGATTATTCCTTGGCATGTTGCAAGAGCCCAGAAGGTGCGGAGCGTCCCCGGCCCTCGGCGGAGACGGCGCCCGCCCTGCCTCCCTCCTTGCCTGCGGGCAATCATCCCGTGCTGCGGGCGTCGCGGCGAAGCCCCCAGAGCCGCGCTGTGGGGCCGTAGCCGGTGCTGCCCCGGGAGAGCTCTTCCGGAGACGGTTCGGCAGCCCCGGCCCAGAAAAGGACTGGAGAAAGGGGCCAGGCTGCCTTGGCCACTGCAGGGCTTTTCCCTCCTTTTCCCCCTCCGTGTTTCACGCTGTGCCCTCCCGCTCCTCCGCGCGGAGCTGTGGGGCTCCCGCGCGCAGCCTGCCCTTGCCGCGGTGAGCAGCTCTGCCTGCCCCTTCGGGGGTCCCGGCGTGGTTCCCCGTCCCGGCTGCGTCCTCCCGCAAAGGGCTCAGCGCCGCCGAGCGAGAGCGGAGCCCCCGGAGGCGCCCAGCCTGCCTCGCAGGGCGCAGCGCGAGCCCCTCGTGGCCGGGCGCGAGCTGCTGGGCACTCACCCGAGCCGCCGCTCGCAGGCTTCCCGCTTCTGCTCTGGCACGTGGGCTGGAGAGAATATCCTTTCTGGAAGAAAAGAAAGGAGAGAGAAGTGGAGGGGCGCCCGAGCGTGGGAGCTTCTCCCCCCGCTGCCCTTGCCAGGCTGCCGCTCGCAGGCTGAGCATCCTTCCCGTCGGGCTGGTATTTCTCCCAAGTTACCCATGGCATGTGATTGTGCAGGTATTGCTCTAAAATAGGAGAATATATTGAAACATAGGAGGAATTGCCAGTCATTTGCTACTAAAGACTTTTAAGTGCTGTTTTTTTTTGTTTTTTTTTTAATCTCCTGGCCTGGAGTTGTTTAATTTTGACTGAGGTGGAGTCTTAAACGCGGGAGCAGAAAGGCCTGCTGGCCTGCATTGCCTTAGGTGCGTGCTGTGTGCGTACGTGTGCCTCTGTGCGTACGTTCACACAATCGTGACCATCTGTGGGTTAAAAAAAGGGCAATGTTTTAAATCAGTGATGGTTTCTGCCTCCAGACAAAGGCTGTGGCTCCTTTAAAGGGGGCCCCTCGCTTTCCCTGTTGGCCCTTCCTTGGAGCTGTGCCCTGCTGCTCCATGAGCCTCTGCGTTTTTTCTAGGCACTAGCAAAATAAACCTGAAATTTAGGTGCTTCAGGACCAGTCTAATTTTCAGTGCAAAAAAAGACTAAAAGAATTAAAGATGGAGAGAGGTGGCAAGGACCCGTGCAACCTCTAAGCTGGTATCGGTGGTGTCGGTCTGTCCGTCTGGGCATGCAGTCGGTGTGGTGTCTCAGCCTGGTGCCAGGCCTGCGTGACTTGTCCGCAGCGCTAGGCACATCTGCCTTCTCTTTGGCATATAAAATGCTCCACGTTTCATTCTGCGGTGAAGTAAGGCAAATTTGAGGAAATCTGTATTTCCCCTGTCTTCTGCAGAGGTGCCTGGGGAGAGGTCGCAGCCCTGCAAGGTGAAAGCGTTAGCTGGGCTCGGACAGCTTTCTGGTAAGGATGACGAATACCCAGCAGGTAGGGAGAAGCTGGGCCCAAAGGGTGACTAACTGCCTTGCAAGGACGCGGGGGCGTATTACCTCTTTAGCGACTGGCAACAACCCTCCAAGTGTTACTTAAAAGCAAGGGATGGGCGAGTTTTCAGGCGCTTGCACCAGGCTCTGCAGCACCCCCCTGGCAGCAGGCAGGAATCTGAGCTCTTGCCAAACGGCCCTAGCATCAGCCAGCGCTCTCCTCTCTTTAAAATAGTGATGACGTTAAGTTTAGTAAAGGCTCCCTGCCTTTATGCTTCTGTTTCCACTCTAAACCTTCATTTCCAGGGTGCGCTTTCTGTTCACACTGCAGCCTGCCTTGCAGTCCACACACCACCTGCAAATCTTTTGTAGCCATGCGGATTCCCACAGTATTGCCCATTGCCCTTAAGCTGGACTGCTCGCTTGCGCACTGCAAAATACCGTGCCACAATTTCCAAGCAAAAAAGAGATGGGTGCACATCTGTCCTGCTCTTCTTGTATTGCTTTTGAACAGGCTAAGGTGGAAGTGGTGAGCTTTGGGCCTGCAAGTTCACTGGAGATGTGTCAAAGGCAGTAAAGCGCATGGTTTTGAACTTACTTGGAGCTCCTGAGTGTGGTTATGGCTGGGAGATGCAGGAGTGGAAAAAGGCTGTGATCCCTCAGGACCTGCGTTAGGCTGAGTAAAACAAATGAGAAAATGGCAAGCTAAATGTCATGGACGTACATCTGTCCGATGCACATCGTAGTGCGTGAGCAGCTCCCGCGCTCAGGGTCTTCTCCTCTAGGACGCAGGTTTTGGGGGTGTGTAGGAACCCCTCGAACCAAAGGCAGTTTGATGGCAAAGCTGTTTTTCTAGGAGTTATATGAACGACGATTCGCTTTGGTATCGAAATTAGTAAGCAATCTCAACCTGTGCTCCTGAGTCTTTGGGATTAACAAAAAGCCTTTGTATTTCTCCACAGCTCCCTGGAGGTTACTGTGTCAAAGCAGCCGGTTGCTAGGTGATATTTATCTCCAGTGGCTCCTTCAGAAGGTGAGTTGCAGGGCTGGCAAACTGCCCCCATATTCCCTATGCAATGTCCTCGTGTCCCAGGACAAGGCGATATGGAGAGAGCTCACCCCATGGGTCCTTCAAGACCCCTTGTTGCATCTCCTGTGCCCATATGGCCCGTCCAACGTTGCTTTGAAAGCTGCAGAGGTCCTGCAGGTGCCTGGGGTGACCCCAAGCTCTTTGGCACTGGGAATATACTGGTGACTGACGGGTGGTGTGGGAGAATGGTGGCAAGGGTGAAACCAGGCAGCCCTTGAGTAGAAATGAGATTGATCCCGGGATCCAGACTATGGCATTGCCTCCAGATGTGAAGTGCGCACAGTTGCAACCCCTAAAACACTGATCCAAATGCGAGGTGGGATGGCAGGAGAGGGGTCTTGTTTGGAGGTGTCACCCTGAGCCCAGGGGAGCTCCCATGCTGGGACCTGGCAGCAGAGCCAGGCGGCACAGCTCCGGCACGGCTCCAGCACGGCTCCTCATCATGGCCCCCCCTGGCACAGCTCTCCAGCCTGCTAGAGCTCATTTCTATGGGACTGTGAGTCTCCCCTGCCGAGGAAGTGACATGATTTTTTCATTCAGTGTACATGTAAAGACAAAATAATGCTGTGCTGAGTATGCACCAAAGGTATAAGTGATGAGCAGCTGTACGGTTAAATAATGAATGTTGGGAAGAGGAAGATGGCAGTTTGCCGGGGCTCTGGGGGAGCCCACAGCCGGGTCCTCGTTACTGGGGCCGTTCGTTAGATTGGCTTATTACCTGCTGCGTTACTTTGTTAGTGATGTTGGCTGCTGGCTATAATTTGTCTAGCCAATTGCTGTGGCACCAAGAGCTTTCTTGTACAGACGCATCTCTTGTGTCTACTTAAATTTAAAAAACCCCCAGGCGTATCAAGCAAATACCCAACAGAAACACTGGCTTTTCAGTGCTCGCGTGACGCAGACTGCCCGACGTGCCCGCAGTGACGGTGGTGACACTGCAGACAGGACGGGCTTGCTGTCCGCGGGGCTACGTCACGCAGGAGCCTCCGTGCAAGCTGTAAACTCCACAGCACACAGCCCTTCCTCTGTCTGGCCCTGCCCGCCTGTATCTTTATTAAATCTCTAGTCTCAGCGCGCAGTGACCTTTGGAAGTGCAGGTGGGGAGGGAGCACTGTCACACATTGCCGTCTCCCAATCCGCAGATAAAATTCAGGCCCTGTTGAAGTCAGCTGAGGCTTTGACTTGAATGTGGCCACAATTTCACCCTCCCGCTGCAGGACCCAGAGGACGGTTAAACATTTCCTCTGCTGAGTTAATGCTGGACGTTGGCTGCCTGCAATGGCAGGGACTGGACTAAGCAGCTCGGGCCCTTTGTCTTGCTCCTTTTTTCCCGGGATGAGAGGCTCAGCGAGCACAAACTTCATGCAATCCCATTGAAACTTGGGAATTTGCGCTGGTTTGACTGTCTGAGGACCTTGGTGGTGGCAAAATCCCAGGCTGGGGACCTGTATCGTTGTCAGAGCTCTGCGCAGCACCGATGCCCCTGTGTCCTCCGAGGCGTAGGAAGGCTGGATACGCTGCCCTGCACAGCTCTTTCACCCTGGCTAATCACCACTCGAGCCATTAATATGTTTGCAGAGCCGGGGCGGCTTCTCACGTCTCTCTGGCTCTTGGGAAGGAGTTAATGATTGCCCAGAAGATAGAGACTTTTGTCTGCTCGCCATGGGACAGAGTGGGTGATGGGAGTCTGCCCCCGAGCCCTGGGTGCGGGGTGATACTGCAGGAGTCGGAGGGCTTCGTTTGTTGAAGTGAGATCTCAGACAGGGAGAGCGTATTGCAGCAAATGGGTGGAAAATGCCTGCCCGCTATTTCCAAAAACCCCGTATTTCCAAGCGAAAATCACTGCTGCATGCAGTGCAACTGAATCTTGTCACAGAGTAAGAATAATAAATAATAAAATCTAGAATCCTCCAAATTTGGCAGCAGCTGCCCCTTAGGTGATGGAGGCCTCTGGTCTCTGTTACTCCCATACTACTTGAGCATCGTTATATCCCAGCAGGATGGTTCCTAGACCCGGCTCTGCAGCGCAGCAAAGACCTCCTGCAGCAACTATCTAGAGGCATTTTCCCTGCTACATGATGCTTTTAACCACCCGCTCTGTAAGCAGGAATCCTCCACCACGGTTCCCCGCTCGAGGAGTGCAATACTCCTACTGAAGCCTCAAGCTAGCGTCCCTGTATACGCCATTAATCAGGGTTACTTGTCCTACACGTGGATGCTCTAATATTAACTTTCAGCAGAATTAATAGCCAGCAATTCTGGATCATGTTTGTGCTTTGATGAAAGCGGTTAGAGAAGTGAGCTGCAGCGGGGTCAGACTCCAAGCCACAGAAAGGGAGATAAGGGTGGCTGCAGACAAGTTTAGATCGATACAAGAGCCACTCAGTAACAGCATCTATATTGCGCTGCAGTCAAAGCCTGAACTAATAAATTAGGCAAGAAATTGCTGCAATCAGATCATGGCACTGGAGAGGTACTAAGGTGGGCAAGACACCACCCCAACTGAGAACTTCAGCAGCCTGATCTGAAGCTCCTGGAGACACGGGTTTTGTGAGGAGAGCACCATTAGCAGGGCTGGAAGTTACCCAGCCTGTTCAGGAGCAGATGAGCTCAGAGAAAGGTACTTTGTTCCTAAGTTGCTCCAGCAAGTGCTGACATTGGTGTTCGGTGAATGAACACATTCATTGATTAAAATAGTCTTATTGCTTAGCCCAGAGTCTTTGAAGGGAGCGGTGATGACCTGAAACAACGCATTGATAGTTGGCAGATCAAAGACAGCGCTTCTGTGTGATGAAGGCACAAAACATGAGATTTAACGATTAGCCAAATTGCTCTGCTGTTGCTATTAGCCCAAAATAGCCTCTTCTTGCTGCTCCCGGTGCTCTGTATGACAACATTTCTTACATGGTCCCAGATACAGAGATGTTATTTAAGCTGTTGCCCAAGTCTCATGTATAGTTGCTGAATTCTGCTCTACCTGTGCTCATTTGCAGCATCTGGGACTGATAAAAACCTCAATGAAATCGTCTGCTGGAAGAAATTTTTGAGGACAAGTAAGACTTTTCTCCATCCATGATGGAAATGCACAGAAATCTGCCAGCTCCCTGATTGCTTTCCTGCAAAGCCTTGGTGTGTGAGGTGTCATGGCTTATTTAATTCAGCAAGCTGGTGCAGACCTTTGCCTAGATGATGCCATTTTCCTTTTAGGGAGAAACAAAGGCAAAATCAGCAGCATGTCCCAACACCGAAGATTGGGGCTAACTCCTTGCTGGTGTTGGCCTGAGGAACTGCTACAGTACAGAAGAGTCTGCAAAATTTCAGGAGGGATAGGAAAGCAAGTATTGAGATAGCTCCCTCCTGAGCCTCCCAGACTGTGCTCTGCCTTCGTGACAGCTGTCACGACATAGCCACTATCAGGATTGTCTCAGCCGTCAGAAACTGCGTTTTCCTGGGGCAGAACGATGCTCTGCATGCTGAGGGTTACTGCTGGCAGCGGCAGCTTGACGGTGCACATTCCTCTGCTCTAAGCTCACTGTGGGACAATGTTATTTTGGCAGCTTTTGTAATTGGGACTGGCAGTCACCCAGAAATTGGTATCGGGGCACAAGCAGGTGCTCCTGAGCCAGCAGCTGTGAAATCTGCTGCCCTTGTGGTCGCATTGTCGCGGGCAGAGGTCTCCTGCACCCGCAGCGAGAGCGGCAAGCAGAGCCGGCGGAAAACCGCCCGGTCCCAGGTTGTCCTCTGCTCGGCGCCCCCAACCAGCCGCCCTTGCCTGGCCCTCGTATACCTGCCCTGCCCGCGGGGGAATCAGGTCTTTCAAGCAATGCTGGGAGCTAGTGTTACTCCTGGGCCCTGGCCATACCATAGCTGATTTCACTATCATATTGCAAAAGGCTGTGAGAAATAGCAAGCTTTGGTGTAATGTTTCATTGCTGATCTTCTGACCTTTACAAATCTGCAGCGTTTCTTGGGCCAACGCGGGGCTGCTGGGGGAAGTTAACTTGCCGACGCTCTCAGGAGGGCGAACGGCAGCCGTGGGCATTTTTTTTGACAGTGGCAATTTGTAAAGTTAAACTTGCCCAGGGAGGCTGGGCTCGAGATCCCGTTACGGGGCTGGTCTCACGTTACCGCTGCTCACGAGCCGCTCTCAGAGAGCGCCAGCCAGGTGGCCACTTTGCGACCTATTCAAGTAGAAAATTGCAAATGCTCGAAATAGCACTTTGTGTTATCTTGCTCATAAAGAAAACACAATTTGACACAGATGAATGCCGCGCTGGCCTTTGTGCGTCTTGGTCATGAATGCCTGCCCGCACCCAAATGCTCGCGGCCGGACTGGCCCTGGGAAGGCAAGCGAAGGCCTCCCTGCAGCCACCAAAACTGGGAAATCAGGATGAATTTCACAGCCTGCCCAGAAAACAGCCCCGCTAGAGCTAAAGCAGGGAAGCAGCCGCGTGGGGCCGGGAGCTCCCTGCCGAGGACCTGATCAGTGCAGCTCCCGGGCTGCGTGTTGCCTCCGAAGGCGAACGCTGGCGGCGAGGGGGATCAAGCATGACGCACCGCTTCTGTCCACACTGCAACAGCCAATCTGCAGCAGATTAAGGAGAGCAAACAGCGTCGGGACTCTGCCCCGAGGCAGTCGGTGCACGCGGCTCGGGGGGCAGCATCTGGGCTGGCCGCAAAGTCTGACATCCCGCTATGAGGAGGGCAAGGGGGGTCTTGGCAGCTTACCAGCGCAAGCCGGAGCAGCACAGCCTGCCTGCCGCTGCCGACACACCTCTCCTGCCCCTAAGGAAACCCTCGCCCGTGGAGCCAAACTCTCACGGTATGTGGAGCCGAACTCTCGCCTGCTCTCTGTTGGCGCTACATGCGTTGCCCACCCGAATGGTGTCAGCAGCAGTTAAGCTATTGCTATGCGTGAACCATTTTTACCTTCCTGGGAAGCTTATTTTTGCTCCGTGCCGTAGGCATCGTACTACTGATAACGTGAAAGCCCGTTCCAGTGTTTCTGGGGAGGCTGCTGACTGCGAGGGAAGAGCATCAGTCACCAGCACCAAGGGGCTCCGGCAGCTTTGGAAGGAATTGCTGCCACGCTGCAGAGACACCATTAAAAAACACTAAAGGGCCTTGAAGAATGGGGTTTTGCAACAAGTGCGGCTTGTGCCACATGAATAATAGGGGCAATATTTATTTCTGGCACAGAGCCATCCTGCCTCAGCGCCGGCAGCCTACAGTGGCGTCATTACTCTGTTTCCCAACTAGCTGCTGTGTACAAAGGGTCATGGATAGCGCTGTGCACAGAAACCTGCTTTTCCAACTCCACCTCGTTGTGCTGTTTCGGGGGCCAGGCTCCCTGGAATGGGGCCTTTGTGCAGTGTCGTGCACCCCGTTTTGCACCCAGCACTCGGCGCTGCTGTTTGAGCTGGTGCCGGCACAGGGCTCGGCTTTCTGGCGAGCCGGCGTCGTGGCCGGTTTTGCCCTGCGGCGGGGGACGTGCCTCCTGCCATCGCCAGTGGATGAGGCGGTCCAGGGCTGCACGCTCTCCTGCACCTCCTGCCTTCTGTCTCTCAATTTCTCTCTCTCTCTCTCTCTTTTTTTTTAATGCAATAACTTTTTGCCTTGCTCAGCTGGTTGAGCAAAGAAGGGCAGCTCTGGTGTGGGAACATGCAACAGTCTCTTCCCTAAGCGCCATGGGAACTCCCTCTCTCCTGTTGCAGTAGAGCACTAAAAAAGCTTAGAGCAATGTCTGCTGAATCAGACTCCCCCGATGACTCCACCTGTGAGGCTTTAAAGGGCTGAAGAGGAGAACGGAAGGAAGCAGCAGGATAAAGTCACATTGGAGGGTTCCTATGGAGGTCTTGGGACCAGCCCTGGCTCTGTCGATGTGACATTGGACACGGACAGGGCACTTGCAGGCGCTTGCTGCCCCATGAGCCTGAGCTGTTATTCTCTGGAACGGGCTATTTTTGCACTGCGATGAGCTGTTCATCAGTGATCTCCCCCATCTCATTAGGCTTGGGAGCTCTTCTGACGTGCAAAGTCATCGGCTCTCACTCCTGTCCCCTTGAACGAATACTTCTATTGCAGACTGCATGGCAAAGCCTTTCTCCCTCTGAACAGCCCGATGCTCCTTGCGATGTTCCAGGACGCTGAAGCATTGCGGCTCCCCATTTACATCTGTTTCTTGGATTTGGTCCCGGTGCCAGTGCCACAAAACAACTGGTGGCATTCAGGGGCTGTCAGTGGGACTCGCTCCGCTCGCTGGCCTTGGCAGCAGCAGCCCCGTCCCTGAAAGCGGAAGCGATGGACCCCGATGAGAGGGGGTACGGCTGCTTTTCCAGCAACAAAGCAAGTGAGATCCCTCAGCGGGCTCTTGTGCTGGCCGGAGGCAGGGAGGCTTTGAAAGAGCTGGCATGAGCACAGACTACCAGGCTTTTGAATAGCTGCTTGAGAAAGCCAGGAAAATCCTAGCCGTGCCTGCCAGCTGGGGACAAGCACCATGGGGCAGCGATGTCCCAGCCCCTCTCCCCGCGGTGCCCGTTGCCATCGCCCTGTAATGCCATCGTATGATGGCCTGTTGCTGTCCCTGTATCTGCTGCGCGGGTACCCGTGCCAGTGGGGTGAATCATTTACATGGGGAAATCCCATGGGATGGATGAAGTGTCTTGGGAAGAGCTTGGAGGGACACAGAGGGGAGAGCAGGAGCTGCTGGAAAATGTGCAAGGAGAGGGCAGCGCAGGTTACTTTTTAGGTTTTTATGGGATTTTTGTGCACAGTGGATGAAAATAGTAGCAGAGGCTCCTCTTGTGCAACTGGGGCTGTTAGACCGTGTCATGTCCTCTCCTGGCTATTGCAGGCCGTTGCATTTCACCCCTCTTCATGTGCCCTGCCTGTCTTTCCATGGCAAATCTCTCCCATCGTCTGCAGGTGCTATTTGGGCCTTGGTTTTGATTTGGATTTGTCTGACTTCAGCTACCAGTGACTGCTTCTTATTATGAATTTCCTAATTGGCTTTAGCTGTTCCACTTGGGGCCAATAACTAATTTGGGGGAGCAGCCACGGCGCAGCCCAGGCCCTTCGGGAACCTCCGCGGCGCTTTTGTCCCCGCGCTCTGCCGCGCTGGGCCTGCACTTAGCCCTTTCCTCTCTTGCTGCAAACCTCTGCTCCGTCTGCCAGCCGCAGACACAGCTCCTCTTGTTTGCCCTTGCTCGCTCTGGTGCTTTCCAAAATAAGGGCCCAGGATTTTGCAGTCGGGGTAAGAGTTTCCAAGCTCTTGAATGGAGAGAACCAGCTTTTTGGTCAATGTGAACTTTCTATTTAGCAATATAGATTATTTTATTACTATTATTTTTTAATTTCTCCTTAAGTGCCTTCTTTGAGTTTAGGGGTTCTGCTCCATTTTGGATAGTGCTTTTTGCCGCTGGCATTAGTCAAGGAGAAAATGACGCTGCTTTAGGTAGCCGAGCTGCCCTGCGCGCGTGGGCCTGGCGCTGGCCGTGCGGTGTGCCGAGGCCAGGCGAGTGCCTGCACGCGGAGCTGGGCTGCCAGGGTTAGTCCCAGGGGACGGACATCCGCCTTGGGGCATTTGCCCATCGGGGGGCTGCGGAGAGGAGCCACTTGCTCAGCATTAAGCGACAGCGGGGGAAATACGACTCCTGCTTCCTGCCTCCTATGGAATGGGGGAAAACCCAGAAAAACACCCTTTTTCTCTTACGGGCTCCTCGTGCTTTGAGAGCAGCAGGCTCAGCAGATGCCTTGTGAAAATCGAGAACATCCCCCTGACAGCCAAAATGCCTGGCTGCTACGGGGGCGCTCGGTACGAGCACGAACCCTGCTATTCCTCCGGCAGAGCTGCCCAAAGGGCCGGGGCGCTTATTCACCGGCTTGAGAGCCTCCTTCTGCGGAAGCGGGCAGAGCAGGGCAATTATTCCCCCACCTTGTGCAGAGGAATGTGTATATACGTGTATGGTTTTAAGAGTTGCTCTTTATTTTGGAGCTGAACTGTTGGTTTTTTGTGTGTTTAAACCTTCATCTCTGGCATTGTGCGAATAACGTGTTTTATTGCTGGTGAGAAAACTCCATAAAAGTGCAATTAAACGTGTTGGCATAGCAATCTGGCAGAAAGCAAAGTTGCTGCCTGAAACAGGGGCTCCGCTCCGGAGCGGCTGGTGCCGGAGCTGCTGGGGCTGTCGGCACACGCGTGCCGGGCCGCTGCCCTCGGCCGTCTGGGGAGCCCGGGACGCTCTCGAAACGCCCTTCGCTGGCCGGGCCGCCGGGATACCCATGCCGGGGGGGTGACCTGTTCTGCGGGGAAATACCTCGGGGTGGATGAAACAAAGGGTGGCGTTCGGGAAGAGTTTGGAGGGGTGGGAAATGTGCAATGCAAAGCAGTGCTGGGGGGCGCAGCTACTTTTTAGGCTTTCGTGGGATTTTTAAGCGCAGCGGATAAAAGAGTAGGCAGCTCCGGTGAGTGCGAGCGGGCTGGGTGGGAGCAGCGACTGCCTGCAGCCCCCGAAATGCCGCTCCCTTCCCTTCCCTTCCCTTTGGCGCTGGCCCGGAGGCGTTTCAAGGGCGCGAGCGGCAGGCTCCGGCCCGGCGGCGGCTGCTGCCGTCTGCCGGCACAAACGAGGCCTCTCCACCAGGCGCTGGCCTGCTGCCCCTTGTTATTTTAAACCAGCGGCAGAGCAAAGCTCGGCGGGGAGCCTAATCCCGGCTCGTCTGACACGGATGTAAACCGACGCTCTTGGGAATTTGGGGACAGGCAACTTTCCCTGGAGAAAGTTGCTCGGTCGCTCGCCCGCCCGCCGCGCAAAGCTCCCTGCCCCGGGCGCGCGGCCGCCTGGCGGATCCTGCCTTGAGGGACGGCGCCCGCGGTGCCCGCCGTGCACAAGTGCCTGGACGCGGCCGCGCTCGGCTGCCCCGCGGGTCCGCGGGATTCCCGCCGGGAGCCGCGATCAGGGAGCCTGAGCCCGCAGGATCGTTTGGAGGCAGTTCACCGTGGCCGGAGGCATGTCCGTGGGGGAGCTGCGTCCCTGCTCCCGGTGGGGCTGGCGCTCCGCGGAGCCCCTGCCGGAGCCCTGGCCTCGACGCAAAGGGCGCTCGGGCAGCGGATGACGTCCCCAGCCTGCGCCCTGCCGCTGGCTTGTCCCCGGGCGAAAGTGGAGATGCCAGAACAGGTTTTTGGGAGCAGCTGTGACCTTTGCCAATAGAAATGTCCTGCCCCAACGGCCGCGCTGGCATCCCACTAACTGTAATCCCCTCGGATCGCTGCTCGGTCTAAATTTATATAGGTGTTCATCTGAGATGGCTGCTGCAGGTGGTGCTGGTGGGTGCTGAGCACCCAGCGCAGCGCTCGGTCCCGTTTGCTGTATCGCACAGCTCTTTACCCCTCCTTAGACCTAGATCCCCCCTTGCTGGAGCCTGAGCAATGCGTTAAACCTGCAGAGACCTGTTGCACCCCATGCGTCGGACACGGATACGAGCCGGGACCGTGGCTCTGAGCCACGCGGTCTCTGCAAGGGACGTGGTGGGAGGAGAGTGTCCCCATCGTCCCGCGGACCTGACCTGGCCCTAGGCAAGGGCTGGAGCCTGCGTTTTGTGCACGCCCTGGAAACATGGGAGAAGGAGCCTTCGCTCCCCCTCCGGCAGGTTCGGGCCACGGTAAAGCACCGACCTGCAAGTTGCCGGCCCAGTGTCCCTGCTTGGTGCCAGCTGCGCTGGGGCGCATGCTTTGGTCCAGCCAGGCACCGTTTGGGAGCTGAGATGGAAGTGAAATCTGTGACCTTTTTGTGCCGCTGAAGAAAATCGCCTCAAAGCTTTTTGGGGCTGCCAGCGAGCTGGCGGGCGCCTCTCAAAGCCAGGCCATTCAGCGCCGCCGCCTTAGGATCGCTGCGTTTCGGGAAGAGGGAGCAAGGGTGAAAGCTGTCCAAAAGCTCCTGGCCTGGGGGCAGGGGAGGATCGAATCGGTAGCTTTGAATGCAGCAAAGCTGAACCGGGAGCTTCGAGCGGGTGGCCTGGAGCCAAGACTGCCGGACCAGCTCACTTCCCCAGTTTCAATAGCAGCCGGACAAGCGCGCCAAGGCCCTGGAGGACGTGGTGCTGGGTACTGCAATAGCACTGGTGGGACAGCCAGCCAGGCTGGGAGAAGGATGAACTGGCCCCTCGTGGATGGGCTCAGTGTTTCCTGCTCTCTTGGCTGCTTGTGACCCTCTTAAATTCTTGTTTTTAGGCTTGTGACCCCCCTCAAAGGGAAGATGAGAGTCCACGCTTGGAAAGCACGTCCCTGGAGGAAGCCGGAGCTCCTCAGGGGAGCAGGGGACATCGTGGCTGATCTCCTCCGAGAAGGAGGACTGTCATGGTGGAGAGCAGAGGTGCTATGGCTGGGGAACATGGCCCCAGGCCACCTGCTCTGCACTGACCATATCTGCTGTAAGGGTCATAACAAGGAAACGAAGCTGAGAAGTTTCTCCTCATGCTCCATCGCCTGTTTTGCAAATTCCCACTCAAGTGGGCACGGAGGAACAGGTCCTCATGCCATGCCGGGATCGCTCCCTGGGCCTGTCTTGTGAGTCTGCTGCTGTGTCGGCTCTGCCAAGTGTGAGTGCGGCCGAGATCACCCGGGTTTTATTCCTACAGTCTTAGCTTGCATTCACTTAGCAGCCTCTGAGGGCAGATTTGCCCTCCTGCCAGGACCACGTGGCGCTAAACACAGAGCATTATTTAGAATCTAAGGTGCAAATAATAATTCCTTTACTCCAGTTATTGTAACTGCTGGAGAATACTTCCCAGGCATGGAGGCAATACAATTGCATTGACTTCCATCAAGGTGGTGGGTTGGCTCATTTTATGTAAACCAGTTAAGACGGAGCCTCAAGATCTGGTGTTAGTTTTGCATCACTGGGTGCTGCTTGTTTATAATCAGGGTCCTGGCCTGGCTCTCCTTATGTGAGGGATTTTTCATTTTAAATTTGGTTTTAACTTTCTGGTGGAGGGTGATAGGACAGAGCAGACGTTTCAGTGTCTTGAGCAGCCTTTCAGAAATTGCAAGGCCACTAACTTTGCTGCTTGAATCCATTTGGACAAGGTGAAAGGTAGCACAAAGAATTATTGGTAGCATTCTTGATAATATGAATACGTGTCTTCAAGCAAGTTTTTGTAGTCAGAATAATCTTACATGAGTAGGTCAAACTTGAACAGCAAGAGCCATCAGTTTTCCCTGACCTAGCGCGGTGCACAAGTGCCGTTCTGCCAAGGAAAGAGCGGGGGGACGAGGTGCAGAAGACACTAGTGTCCGTTCAGGGCAGCGCCACCGTACAGAGGTGATGTTATCCCCAGGCACTGATTTCATCGGGCATAAAAGCAAAATGACGTCTAACTCCCAGGTGTAACTACCTATAGCCTCTCTGCACGGCTCTGACTCCTCAATGCACCGTTTCCTTCTGGGGCTGCATGAGGGGTCGTGCTCCTTGGGGGGTTTGGGGGAGAGGGAGAAGCCCTCGAGCGCCGCAGGGCCTCCCTGGGGAGGGAGCTGGCAGCGATTCCCAGGCCCGGGAATGCTTGGGGGAATTATGGGGCTCTTCCCAGGGCCTGGGACGCGGGCAGGCAGCTCGCGGTGGAGGGAGGTGCCCGAGCGGGGGGACGATTCCCTTAGCTGGGACCTCTGGGGTGTTTCTCGCGGTGGAGATTGGCTGGAGATGCAATTTGTGCAGGAGTGCGTGCTGGAAGGGAAGAGCCCGGAGCTGCAGGGGAACCTGCTCACCCTCCGCCTGAGCCAGTCGGAAGCGGGAATGCGGCGATGGGGGGGGACGGAGACGGTGGCCGGGCTGCGGGCTCAGCACCGACAGTGTTCCGGCAGCCCCGTCCTTGCTCCCTGCATCCGCCGCCGTCGCGCGCGGCCCGGCCGCAGCAGAAAGCCAAACCCTGCCTTTCCCACCCCAACCCTTTGCCACCCCCGGCGGGGCCCCTCCGCCCGGGCGGCGTTCCTTAACCTCACCGACAACATCCGACACCTGTGTCCGCGAGCGCGTCCCTGCCCTGTAATCCCTGGCTGCGCGACGAGCCGGCTTAGCACGCGGAGGGCCAGGCGAGCAGCACGTGAGCCCGGCGCCCTCGCTGCTGCTCCGCAGCGGCGCGTGCAACGGCCCCGTTGTTACCTTCTTCCCGTGAGACGCTCCCATGGCGCGACGTGCGCGGCCGCGCCGGGTTCCCGCGGGCGCCGGCGGCGTTAAGCGCGGGGGGCCGCGCTGGCGTGCAGCTCCCGGCCCCTCGGCCGCTCCGGCGCGGAGACGCAGGCGAAAGCCAGCCGGGCTGCGGAGGGGCCGAGCCGGAAAGCTTTCTTTTCCTCCCGGCTCCCAGCACGTGGAGAACTCATTTTCTTGGTGCACCTAACGGCTGGCTGGCGCCCAGGCGCTGCCCGGGCACAAAGGCAGCTTTCATGCTGCGGATGCCCAGTTTCTAAGCCGGGACCCGTATTTGAGCGGCTGTGGAAGATTACAGTAATTGCACTTGACAGGGCAAGATGTCACAGGACGCGGATTCGCCTGGTGCAGGGCTCCGACCGGCCGCGAGCCGCCGGGCCCCGGCGCTCGTAGGTCCTCGCCGGGGTGCAGCATCCTTCCTGGCCGCTGCTTTGCCGAAATAAATCAGTGCTGCGGGAAAAAAACAGAATTACCCCTTTGCAGTGGGGCTCCGTCGCTGCTGGGGGTTTTGCAAGCTCTCGCTCCCGCAGACACGCCGGGGCGGCTGTTTGCCCGGGTTTCCTGGCCCCCGTCCCGGAGCGGGGAGCCCTGGGGAGTCCCGGGCGCCGGGAAGGGCTTTCGCTGCCGTCTCTGGGGGATGCGGCGCCGCGAGGGTGCGAGAGTCGTCCGGGTAGGCGCCGTCCCCACCGCGGCCATCACGCTCGATTGCTGAAGCGCCAGGGAAGTCGTTATCCCTGTGTCCACAACCGTCCTCTGAGACTTTTTTTAAAGAATAAGCAAGTAAAAGCCGTATTTATGTCCTCAGATAAACTCTGGGACTTTTCAAAAGCTCTGGTTTATTTGCCCGGATGCGGTCACTTTGGCAGGACGGCTCTTCCAAATGCTGGCCGCTGATTAGCGGCCCTAAACAGAGCTAAAACGCGGTTCCTATTCTTTGGCAATTGTCGTGTGCCTTTGTAATCGCTCAGCAGCAGATCCAAAGGCAGCTTTAACCATCTGTAGCGCGCTGAAACATAAATGTCCCTTAGAAAGGCTTCTGGTTTAAAGCCAAAATAATGCATGTTGTGAAGGGCTGGGAAGAGCTTCCTGAAGCCAAGAGGGGGCTGTGGTTTTCTGTACCATAGGTGACGCCGTGCGCTCGCCATCACGCTTTATAGCCTGCATTTAATTTGGCTTATGAAGGAATCCAGATCCTTTGAGGGGGCTTAAAATAGTTGGCATATTTATGCTGGCACTGCCACGGGCCTGTGCGATGTGAGGGCTGTTGTGTCTGTTAAGTTGTGGTATTTCTCGCTGCTGGTAAGGACATATATGATTCGGTGCTTGGGATTAACCGCCGTCGTCGGAGTGGATTTAGTAATCGATCTATGGCGTCGCCTTCCCTCCGTGGCAGTTAGATGCATGTTAAGGAGGATAATATTGGATGCAAATAGCACAGCTGTTGGGGCATGCCTCTGTGGTGGGTTCGTATTTTAGGTTTGTCTTTGGAAGTTCTTACAGGCATTGCGCTGCTCATTTTGGGACTTCTTCCCCTTGTTTAGGGAAAAATTTTGGCTCGCTTAATCTCTTTTAACACGCTATATTGGGAGCCCACAGGGTCAGGAGCACCAAGATCAGGCTGTCAGGCACTGAGCTACCGTTACGGGGTGAAGCGGGAAGCTTTTCCCCTTTTTTGCTCTGTGTGTCTCTGCTCTAGCTTAGTCCGGGCTGGGAAAAGCACCCGTGTGGTGGGGTTTCCCGCGGCCGAGCTCCCCGCGCCGCCTTTTCCCACGGCCGAGCTCCCCGTGCCGCGTTAGCCCCCTGGTCCGTGGGCACCCGGAGCTCCCCAGCAGCCGGCGTCGGTCCCGCACGACGCAGGGCTTTTGGGGCTGCTTTCAGCCTCTTTGGAGGCCAAACCCGCCTGGATAACTCGTGGGCTCCGATAATCGAGGTGAACTGTGCGTTAGAAGCTGTTCTAGGAGCAAAGCCTGTTGTTACAGATGCCGAAAAGGCTATCCAAGATAATCTTTTATTTCCAGGCGTTTTTATCACATTATTAAACCCTAAATTCTTGAACAGATCTATTCCACCCTCGCTCTGTGCAAAAACTGTTTGTCCAGTTTTGAGACCGAGGGGGAAAGAACTGATCCGATCCGAGGAAATTAAAGCCCGTTTGCGATGCAAATTTCGCCTCATCTGCAGTAACAGAATATTGGCCTGGGCTGTCGCCCACGCAGCTCACCTGATCCCCGGCCGCGCTGGCGCGGGGGGGATTTTGGGCACCGGCGGTGCTCGGGGGGGTCAGTGCAACCCGCGGTCTCGTGCGCGGGGGCCTGGCGCTGCGCTGGCGGGAGGCCGGCGGGCCCTCGCGGGGGCTGCTCGAGCAGGGGTTTCTGCCGCGGGACCCACGGCAGCCCAGGCGGGACCGTGCTCCCGCAGCCGGGCCGGTGCCTGGGACCAGCAGCGTCCCGCTTCTCCCGGTAAAAGGCTCCCACCTATTGGTTATGTTGCACAATTTCAGCTTGCCGTACCCGCCGCGCGACGCTCCTGCTGTCGGTGCCGGCCGCTGCCTGGATCCCTTCGGTGGGAACGTGCCGCGGAGGGACGGGATGGGGTTTAACCCGAGCAAGAGGCGAGGGAATGGGGAAAGGCATCGGCCTGCAGACGCGTAACCCGCGTGGCTGCGAGCCGCCCCCGCCGCCCATCCGTCCGTCCCCTCGCGGCCGTGCGAGACGGCAACGGAGGCCCCCGGCCGGCTGCGCGGGGTCCCGCCGTTATTTCGGCGCGGCGCACGGAGGCTGGAGCACTGCCGGGGCTGGCCGGCCGCCCACCGCGGGATGGTCCACGGCGATGCCAGCAGGGGAGAGAGGGGGAAAAGCCCAGATCACGCTTGAAAAGGGAAGTAAGAAGGCAGTGATTTGTAATTGGACAACTTGCATAAGAAAGGACTTAAAAAAAACAAAACAAAACTCTCGCAAAGTCTTGGTGGCAAAAGACAGAAAAATAAAACAGCCCAAAGTGACCCGAGCTGTCCCAGCTTGGGCGAAGCCCGGCCGGACGCTCGCTCTGCCGCCGCAGGTAGTCTCCTACGGTGCTTTCCCCAGCGCCGCGCGGTCCCCGTGGCGAAGCTGCCCGTCGTTCACCGGCAGGCAGCCGAGTGGAGGGAGCCGGGGTCCGGGCACGCGGCTGGTCCGCCCGGCGCAGGCTGGCCCACGCGGGGGCTCGGCGGGGGCTCGTGGCCGCTAGTCCATCTTGCGCGGGGCGCAGCCCTCCAGCTCCAGCAGCTCGGGCCAGCCGTCGTACTTGTTCGTCTTGTCGTCGTTCTGGATGTGCTGCGGGGGAAAGCGAGGGAATGAACCGGGCGCTCGGTGGCGGCGACGGGAGGCGCGGAGCCTCCGCCACGGGGGCGCGGGCAGCCGTACCCCTTCAAAGGGGCTCTTGGCGCTGAACCCCTTGGCTCCCAGGAAGACCCAGTTGTCGCGGAAGCCCAGCTTGCTCGCGTAGCTGCTGCCCAGCTCGGTGAAAAGCGCCCGGACTTTGTCGTTCATCCTAAGAGAGGGGAGAAAAGATGCAAGAAACCCTCAGCGCGGCGTCCGGTCGGCGTTCCTGCCGCCCCGCATTGCGCTTCCGCAGGGCGCTGCCGAGGAGGCGCCGTGCGCGCGGAGCCGGAGGCCGCTCCGGGCAGGCGGGATTGGGGGACGGGGCTGCAGGCGGCGGCGCCTCCGGCTCGTCCCCGCTGGGGCTGCGGGTTTCGGGAGAGCCGGGCGCCGCTCCGGGGGCTGCGCTCACTTTGTGGCGGGGTCGTCGAAGGTGGCCGTCAGCACGACGGTGCCGCCCTTGATCTCCATCAGGAAGGTCTCCAGTTCCTTAATGTCTGGCGGAGGGGAAGCATTAGAGAGAAGAGGGATTCAGCAGGACGGCAGGTGTGGAAAACTCTTAGTTAATAGGAAATATCAGGGATGTGTTTGATCGGCCAGTCGGATGCTGGGGCGGTGGGCTCGGGGGAGGACTCTCCCGAAAACGGCGTCGGCCGCCTCGCGCTCCCCTGCCCCAGCCGGCTCTCCCGCGGGGCCGCTCTCCTCCCGTTGGCGGATCCCGTACGGATGTCGGCTTTGTTGCAGGAGTCGGTCTTGGCCCTGCGGCCGCGCCGGCAGCGTGGGGCGCCTCGGTCCAGCGCCCAGGAGCCGATTCCCATCCCAGCACAGTGCTTCTGCGAGCTCCACCACCGCTCGCCCGTGGAAATCTCGTGACATTGGTGCTTCTCCTTAAAACTCTCACGTTTCTCCTAAAAACTCTAGAGTGGCTAAGAATAGGTTTCAAACCAGGAGGCATAAAGGGTGATTCCTCCAAACGCTCAGACAAGAAAGGGTAAATAAAAAGCACCATTTTTTTTTTTTTTTCCCTTTAAGCACATGCTTTTGAGGAGCGCTGAGCTAACTTCGGGCAGCCGAGGCAGGTAACCGCTTTGCACAGAGCAGCGGTGTTCGCAGCATCCTGCTATACGGCACCAGGCAGGCGGCGTGCGGGGAGCTGCCCCGGCCCGGGGAGCTGCCGAGGAGCGGCGGAGGCGAGGGCTAACGTGCGGCGCCGGTCCAGCGTTGCAGGCCCCTTTGAACTCGGCGGGCAGGGGAAGCGCCGCTCGCCGCCGCCACGTGCCGGGAGCGCAGCGGTGGCCTCGTCCGGCTCTGCTCCCGGCACCCAGCGCCGCTCGGGGCAGTGCGGAAACGCTGCAGGTTTTTTCCCACCCCGGGGTGTGACTGAGGCACGAACTTTGTAACCCATACGCTGAATTTGTAATTTGCCTTCACCTGGCAGGTGAAGGGAAGGAGCTGCATCCTAGCCAGCACCGGCATGCAAAGAGTCTGAGTTGAATGTTGCAAAAATGTCAGGATTAGTGTAACAAACACTTTGATTTCAAAAAAGAAAAGAAAAGAAAAAGAAAAGCTTCTCTTAAGTGGCCTCGCATTTCTCAGGTTTTTATGCATGACCGCAGGGGTCACTAACAAACCAGCCCAACCCCAAGCCCCCGGAGAAGAGCAAGACCGCTCTCGCGGGGTCGCTAGCCCCGCGGCGGAGCCGTCCCAGCGGCGCTGCCCGCCGCGAGCCCCCGCGGCCGCCTCACCTCCGGAGTACATGTCGAACGTGCCCGTCTTCAGGAGCTGCCCCGTCGTTCCTGGAGGTTTAAAATCCAAAACGGAGCCGAGTGAGCGCCTGGGTCTCCCAGATAAGCTGCTTCATGTCCACGCTCCGCGTTACCTCCTGCTCCGGTGCCAGCCGGACCTCGGGCTCTTGGGAAGGGGGCCGGATGCTTCCCGCCGGCCGGGGGCAGCGGGAGGCTCTGCGCGGCGCCGGCTCTGCCTCCCGCCCTGCCAACTCACCGTTCACCAGCGCGATGTTGAGGCCTCGGCCGATGTTGTTCCTCACGCCGCTCATGAGCCTGGAAAGCAAAGGCGGGAGCGCGCGGCGCTGAGCGCGGCGGCCGAGCGCGTCCGCGGAGGGCACGTCCGACCGCCCCGCCGGCCACTTCTTACACCGTGTCGTCGAAGCAGATGGAGGGTCCCACCACGTTGGCGGCGCCGCTGATGATCTTGAAGGCGAAGTGGTCCCTGGGGCAGCTCTTCTGGTTGCCGCACTTGTGCCGGGGCGGCTGGCTCCCTGCGGGCGAGGAGCGGGGCTGCGAGCTGCCGCGGGATGCCCTGGCCCCGGCCCCAGCTCCAGCTCCAGCTCTGGCCCTGGTCCCGGCCCCGGCCCCGCACGCTCCATGGGACCCCTGCAGCAGGTCCCGGGCTCGGCGCCGGCTGGGTGTCTCGGGGCTCGCGGGAGCGGGGGACACGTGGGTGGGGGGGACGGGCGCCGCTCGCCGGGCTGCTGCCGTGGGGTTCGGCAGCCCGGAGGCGGCGGGCGAGGACCAGCTCGCTTGCTCGCTCGGGGTTTTGGGGGCCGAGCGCGGGGCCGTGGCTTGTGCCGGGCAGGGGGCGATGCCCCGCGAACGAGTTTCCCCGTTCTCAGCCGGGGCCGGGCCCCTGCGCCGGACACAGCAGTAAGGAAACCCCCCGGCGTTTGGGAGCGGGGAGCCTCGGGGGCGGCCGTCGCCCTCCCGCCGTCGCGCCAGCAAAGCGCAGCCGAGAGCGGTACTCACTGCTGGGCCGGCTGGTGGCACCTGCGGGGAGCAAGGAGGGGGGTCAGGCACGGCACGGCACGGCACGGGATGGGACGGGACACCCGCCTGGGCCGCCGGCCCCTCACCTAGCCAGCTCCGCAGGCTGAGGGCTCGCCAGCCCTGCTCGAAGGAGGTCTGCAGGATCACCCAGGTGCCCAGCAGCAGGAAGAGCAGCGCTGCCAGCCGGATCACGCCTGCGGGGCGGACGGGAGCCGCGTGAGAGCCAGCAAACCTCAGCCCGGGCATCCCCCGGTGCCAGTGCCGGTGCTGGGACCCCAGCAGCACCGGGGCCTTCGGACACTCGGCCCGTGCCGTGCGGGAAAGGCAGCGCCTTTCCCCGTCCTTTAAARAAAAATCCGTAATCTCTTAATTAACATCTCCGGCGTGCGTGGAGAGCCTCGGATGCGCATTACGCTTTCTGTTGGGAAGCATATTCATAGTCCTCTCTGCCTTAAAGTAAACCTGCTAATTAGTTAGAAAGCTATGTAAATCCAAGGATTTCCTAGGTGCCCAGCGCTGGGAAGCCTGCTCTCCCCCGATTAGCCACTAGCTGCAGCCGAGCAGCTGCCGACACCACCGTGACTGGCATTTGGCTTTAAAGCGATGCTCATCGGAGCAAAACGTTCCAGGCCTGCGCAGAAACACGGTAGAAAAATCTACTTATATTGCGGCTGAATGGCTYTTATGGAACCAGGAACCTCTCGATAGCCATCTCTTCCCAGCCTCGGAGGGTTTCGCTGGAAAAAATACAACTGGCTGAAATCCCCACGAATGTTTTAAAAAGCTGCGGCTTCTGCGGAGGCCCGTCGGCCGGGCGSCGGAGGGCTGGGCTGAGCGGGCTCGGAAGGGATCGTGCAAATGAGAAATAAAGAACCGTGGCAAAGTGCACTGGGAAAAGCAGCGCTCTCCGCCTGCCTCCCGTTACCTGTCAGCCGCATGGTTGCGCGGGATCGCAGAAGCCGAGCGGGCAGGCAGCGGTCACCAGTCACCCTGGGGAAAGGAAGAAATACCAGAGGCATAACTGTAACCAGGAAAACCAGACAAATATTGGAGGAAAAAAAAAATAAGTGCCGTGTATAGACATGTTTGCAGTAACCCAGAAGTAGCCAAAGCTGCAGAAATTGAAAGCAAGCCCACGCGTTTGACCCAGCTCGGATGCAGAGAGGTGCTGGCTCGGCTATGCTAGAGCAGGATGCACCGGTTAAACCTGGTTCGTTTTTAAGACTCTCTGGACTATTCGCTGTTGCTACTTGCTGTGACTGTGCTCTGTGCTTATTTTTTCAGTAATAGATCACTTTTTATTTTTCTTCTCTGTTCTGCTGACAGTGAGTTCAATGAGCAAATCCGCAACCACAGTTTTGTTACATTTCCTGCTGGGATTATGCAAAGTCAGTTGCAAATATTATGGATTGCAAAATGCCACCTGACGGCAAGCCGCGATTTGCCTTGCTAGGTTGGAGAAATCTGCAGGAAAAAAATCCTTCCCCTTAAAACGAGGAAGCGAAGGGAAGCAATGAGTGCCGAGCAGTGGCTTCATGTCTTTGATCAGCTGACACCTGCGTTCCCCAAACTGGCAAAATTACTGGTGTGATCATAGCAGCTTAATTTGGGSCATTTCAGATGAAAATCAGAGCACGGCGCGGGCAGCACCGCGGGGTTCGGACGAGTATCGCAGGGTTTTGGGACACGCAGCTTAAGAGTGGAGAAGTAGGAGCGCCTACGGTGCGGGACGGGCACCCGCCGCCCCCTGGACKGGCTCGGGGGACCAGGACGACTCTTACCTTCGAAATTCGGGGACGCGGCCTGATGAACCTCCGTCCTGGAAACCCAAAGCAAATGACCACCTGCAAGCGGGGTGCCCGGCATGCGTGGAGTTAACAAGACCGTGCTTAACTGCAGCAGCCCTTTAGTGAGGCTTGGCATAAAAAAAAATTCATAAAAGACCCAGGTTGGGAGTTGCTTTTCCTGTTTGAAGGGCAAATAAAGAGCAATCGCTCTGGAGCTGGGCTGGGCCGAAGGGAGGGTTCGGGCTGCTGCGTCACGAGGAAGGAGAGGGGCGCTTCGCCCCTGCGATGGCCGGGGGGCAATGGGGCCGCGCGGGGCTTTTAGGCGCCCTGGGAAATAACCGGTCGGCACCGCGGGAGGGAAGCCGCTGCTTCCCCGCGTCTCCTCTCTCAGGTGGTGAAGTCCGGCGCGCGGCTGGAGATTCGTCTCCCTTGTCCCGTGCCGATGCAGCAGCCCCTGGGCACCGAACTGGGTATTAGACCCCGGGTAGGATACCGAATTATGCAATGGATAACACAACATGCTGCTCGCCCAGGCGGACGGAGACCTTCGCGGCGTTGCCGCTTCGGGGACGCCTTCATCCTCTTGAGCTGCTCCCACGTCTGCAGGCAGCTTCCCGCATTTCGAACTCGTGTAAGAATAAGCCTGTTTCCTTGAGGAACAGTCAAGGATTTGGAAATGGGCAGTTTAAGGGTTCCCGAAGGCAAATCCCGCGTGCGCCTGGGTCTTGCGGGACGGCTCGGGGGCCACCCTGCCTCCTGGCTCTGACGCCGCTTGCCTCTTGCTCCCGTTACCGCAAAGTCTGGCTCTTTCTACTGCGCTCTCCTTTGCCAAACTTGTGTTTTTCTATGCRCGTATTGATTTTGTTGTAGAGGGAGAGAAATGGAAAATTAACCGATAAACACTACAGCTTTAGGGAAGTCATTTATTTATTTGGGCTATTTATCTTCACCTTAAACCTAGGTAAAATTTATCGGGAGAAATCCCTYGATGGAGAAATTCATGAACCCTCATTGCATAACATCAGGGTAGCCCTGTCCTGGGGTTCCTGTATGTTCTCTTTTAATTGTTTGGATTGATTTTTTTTCTTTTTCGGCCAGGACCGTGCTGGAAAAACATTGTACTCGATCGTCTAACAGGGAGCAACTCGCAGGAGAGGGAGGAAGGGAAGGAACTGTGGAYGGCAGTGGGTGATAAATGGAGTTATTTGTCTAATAAACCCCAAACCTATTTGCTTAGAAACCATTCCAGGAACAAAAAGGTTCTAGTACAAATATTACTAAAGAGCTCAGTGGTGTTTTAAGGCAAAGGCTCCACCCAGAGCCTGTTACGGACCGAAACGCTGCTTGTGAGCGCTGGCGGTTTTCTAAAGTTATCGCTGCCAGAATCTGGTCATTAGGAAAAAAAATGAGAGCCGATCCCTGCCTGCCCAAGGAGGTTTTCCAGCCGGCGCACGGTGCCTTGCTCCTCGCAGCGCAGGGGGAAAATGTCCATTTCTCTTCCCAAGAAACTTCTGGCCCTTGCGGTTTTATTTTTGGCCTCCTTTGAGACACCTACGCGCCATCCTCCCTCTCCCCAGCGGGGTCCCGACCGCCGGGCAATAAGCGATGCTAAACGCTAACGACCGCGGCAGCGCGGGGCAGTGAGGAGGGACGGGACGGGACGGGCGATGGGGCTCCGGGGGTGGCTGCGCATGTTGCCGGCGGGATACGGTGCCCAAAGCCGGCGTTGTCCCCTGGGAGCAAACGCGGGTGAGCGGCGGGGCCGCGGGGTCCGGGCGGCCGGGACGAAGCGGGGTGACCCTGTGCCAGGCGGTTCGTGGTCTCCTCCTCCGCTGGCGGAAATGTTTGGCCAGCGGCTTCGTCCGGCGAGCCGCCGGAGCGGGGAAGCGATGCGGGACGGCAGCAAGCGCTGGGGAATCATTAACCAGGGCAAGGCGAAAGGCRGGTCCTGAGCCCGAAACCGGAGTCAAACTGGCTGTGCCAGAGCTGCGCGGCCGCCCCGTGTCTCCCCGCTCCTTCTCCCGTTGTTTGTCCTGTTGTCTGCACATGTCACCGAGCTAAACTAACTTTAAATAACTTTAAATAACCTTCCCAACAAGATGAGAGGACCCCGAAATTCATCCTCGGCAGCCGGCGTGCCGTCACGTGCCCAGTGAGGTCCTGGCAGCCCCGTCGGGCACCGGSTTGCGCTCCGCTCTCCCGCGTCCCCATCGCTCCTCTCCGGCGCAGCCCGAGACCCGGCTGCTGTGCTGGGAAGAGGCCGTTCCCGCAAGCCGGGAGACGTTCGTTATCTTGTTCGAGCAGGTTTCCAGCTGTCTGGCGGTTGCTGCTCTCCAGCAGCAAGCGCTCGGTACCTGCTGCCCTCCTGCCCTCCCATCTGCTCTGCTTTCTTGTATCTCCAGCCGCCGCCGCAAGCTTATTAAAGGAGAACAACGTCCTGCCTACTGCCCGTGCAGGCAGCACGGCTCGGGTCCCTGGGCGAGCTGCTTCAGCGGGGCCAATAAAACCCCCCCAAACAACACCCGGCACAGCGCCTTGGCTCACGTGAGCCACGCGCGTTGCACATTAAACACCTGGCGTTTTCATCCGCATCGGCGACGGACGAAGGGGTCTGGCCTGGGCCACACAGCTCATTCCCGCGCGCATCCGGCRCCGCGCGGGAACGTGGCACGGCTCTAATGCGAGCCCCCGCCGCGAGCACGCGGCCCATAAAGGGAGGCAAAGCGCCACGGTGCATCCCGCGGGAAGGATCCCGGCCACCCCCCCCTTCTCCTCCATCTTCTCCCCGTTACAGGAACGAGCAAGAAATAAATGCTTCGCTGTGAAAAACCTCTGAATTGCCAGCAAATAAAGAAGAAAGCGGTTCGAAAAGGCACGATTTTAGCGACGCCCTAGAAACCCCGTTCCCCTCCAGCGCTGCAGGGTTGGGGCAGGGGCGCGAGGCCACGTACCGCTGCGCGTCGCCGGCGCGCCGTCCCTCTCCGCCGGCTGCGTCCCCGCCGGGGCATCGCCACTCGTCGGCACGCCGAGCTGGCCGGCCCGCGGTGAGTCACGGCACCTCCCCGAGCCTTATCTCGCCCGGCGCGGCGTGGCAGGAACAAGGAAATCTCTGCGCTGACGCCCAGGGCGCGGAAAGCAGCYGGCCCCGCGGCCGCAAGCGTGACGGGGATCGGCGTCGTTTTTCTCCGCTCTCCTCCCTTCGGCGCTCTCTCTTTCCCCGTGTCGGAAAGACGCGCCGGCTGTCCCGGAGCCAGGCAATTGCTGCCGATCGCAGCCATCCTCCAGTACCGGGCACCAGCCAGGGGCCCACTGGCTCGGGAAAACCTCCCCGAGGTCCCCACACACGGAGTAAATCTGGAATAACCCCATTTTCTGAATTATTGCCCCAGTCAGCCTGTGCGTGCAGACTGGCCACGGTCTCACTGCCTTTTTTCTGCAGGAGACTGGAGGTTCCCTTTTCAAATAAGCATTTATTTACCCAGAAACAGTCATGAACTCCGAAGGAGTCCTGAGTTAACTGCAGATATAGATTTAGGCCTTTTTCTTTTTAATCATTTATTATTATTATTATGCTTCTGAAGAAAGAAATCCCTCCTTGGAGACTCCGGTTCTGCAGTTAACACTGGAGGCCGTATACATTTTCCGAAGCTGAACCTCATTTACCTGGCAACCGAGAACAAAAGTGTTTCCATTTCTTTTCCCTTTTCCTTTCCCGCTCCCATCCCTTAGCAGGACCGAACGGCTCCTCTTGGAGGTTTTAAAGCAATTTTTGGCACGGCAGCGTCGATCCCACATTTCAGCCGAGAGCCAGGGTTGATAGCGGGGCGCAGGTGACGGCAACGCCGCCGGCACGACYGCAGCTCGCCGAGGGCAGGAGCGGGGCCGGCGCCTGAATCGCTTCTGCAAAAGGAGCCGGAGATGCTGCATGATGGCAACCGGCCAGAGCCCAGGTTTTATTTTTCAGATGAAAGACAGAGCTGTTACTGACTTTTCCACAGCTGTCTTTGGACAAAAAGCATCCGAAAGAAAGGCATTTTTTCAGTTTGACTTTACCGGGTGTCCTAGATCTGCAAAGCTTTGTTTGATTAACAAGCGAACGGCGCCGCTGTGCCGGGCGGGAACAGCCCCCGCGGGAGCCGAGGACCGGCCGGGAGCGCGCGGGACCGGACCAGGCTGTGCCCTCCGCGTTTGGGACATCCCGGTGAAGAAATCTTGTGTGAACAGTTCTAGGCTTGCTGGAATTGCACACTTCTCTGCTGRTTCCCCCAAAAGTTTCCCTGAAAACATGGAAAAGTGGAGGGGGCTCCCGTGTGCTTGTCCTGGGGGACAACCCGAGCCCTGGTGATGGCGCTGGGCGCCCTCGCGGGCTGCGTCCCGGCCCCGCACCTCGTTGTAGCCCTGGCGTTGCCCGTCCCCTGGGGCGCACGGCAGCAAGGTGCATTTAAAATGATGCACCGTGTTATTCCGTGAATGCGCCAAACCCCAGGAACGGGGCATCGGCCCGGTCTGGACTCGGCGAATCGTTAACGCGCGCAGTGCAATGCGATCACATCAGCCGCATCCGCGGGCTGCCCTCTGGGAGGCGCCTGCACACTGGGGAGAAATTAAGAAAAAAAAAAAAAAAAATAGATACGGTATCAAAAAGCTGCCGGGGAGGGGAATGACTAACCTGTGTTGCAAACTCTCAGGCTGGGAGGAGTGCGGAGGAAAGACTGCCAGGAGCGAGGCTGACAGGCAGGGAGCTGCCTTCCTCCTCCTCCTCCTCCTCCTCCTCCTCCCATTTCGCACCAAGCTCGCTGCGTGGGCTCTGCACGGGCCCTCGGCTGACAGCTGGGAGCGTTTTGGCCGTGATGCTTATTGTGGAAACACCGGTGAATCCAGGACCATCCCTTCAAGGAGTGAGTGTTTCCTACCAAAACRAGCCCCCGGCCAGCCTGGGAAGAGGCTCATGCCTGCAAATCCCTCGTCCAAGGGGCTCCCAAGCGCCTGCAAGGGCAACGCTGCCTTGCACGCTCGGCCGGGTTAAATTTGTGCCAAATTACGCTGCTGCAGGAATGGTTCAGCGAGCGCCACTTTGCAAACGTTGTCCCCAGAAAATGCAGAGCGGCCATATGGTTTTGTATTGCCGCGTGCTGGGCGAAGCCACAGACGTCAGCCGTAAACCTGAGAAATGAAACAGTCTCTTTCCTCTGTATTTACTTAAACAACACCCTGTAGTTCCCTGYACACCGTGTGCAGGTGTACTCAGCTCCTGGCAGTTCACACTTCCCTGGCCTGCTCCGGGCAGGGCAGGAGGATCATTCATGGGGTAAGAAACTCCAGCTGGCTCGGGCATTTGGCTCGCCGCTCCGCTTTACRTGGCTAGTAAACAGCAGTGCTTAAATGACAAAAGAATGAATCATGTCCACGAGCTGATGACACRTTCAGCACGTTTTAATGAGCCCAGGCGAGCAAGCGCTGCCTTAACATTTGCGTGGAGGGATCAGCTTGCTTCTGTATGGCCTGAAAGCAGAAATAAATGAGGACACATTTGGGCAGGAGGTGGTGTGTCACTGTATTAGACAGCGACGGAGAAGACGCTGTTTCACGAGCGGCGCCCGGCGGCACGCGGTCCCAAAGGGGCACCGGTGGGTCCGTGGGATTTTCCGCCGCGGCGCCCGGCAGCGCGGCAGTGCTGGCTAGTGGTGGTGCTGTTGTGCAGCGCATCCGCTGCCGGAGCCGCCGGCGCCGCCGCAACCCTGGCAGCGCAGCCCAGTAACGCTTGCTTTGCCACTGGAAGAGCAAACTAAATAAAGGAAATCATAACCGCTTTTACCATTCAAAGAGAAATGAGCTCTCCGAGTGCTAAGCCCGCGGTTTGCAGCCCTAGCACAGCCAATCTGTTTGCATTGTTTTGCAGGACTCCTCTCCCACCGAACGATGACAAATACCAGGAATTAGAGGAGTGTAATTACTCCGTATTAGCTGAATTCACAGTATAGACACAGATCATAAACAGCCATGATTATTCCTAATTTTACATTTTTAGCATTCTGAATTGCTGCAATTATGCGTGTCCTAGGAAATTAGCTCCTCTTTCACCTCCTCAGACCCTCAGTCACTGCCCTTTCTTTAAGACACTTTTTAGCTGTTGAATGATGACATTTCACGCAAATCCCTCCTCACCGCTACCCACAAAATCCTCCCCCCCCCCCCCCCCCCCCCCCCCCCCCCCCCCCCCCCCCCCCCCCCCCCCCCCCCCCCCCCCCCCCCCCCCCCCCCCGCCTCCAAACCCCTCCGGCTCTGCAGCCCAAGCCCTGCTATTTTTGCTGCCAACTGCCTCAAAACGCAGCTAGATGCCTGCTAGATGCACCCGCTAGGCCACAACTTTGCGGCACCCAGGTCAGCTCTGGAGGCGACCAGGGGCTCTCCGGGCTGGTGTCGTGGGTCTGTCTTTTACGAAATGCGGATACATGCTAGGACACGATTTCCAAATGCTAATTTGCACCTCCAGCAAAATCATGCCGGGGCTTTTTTATCTGCAGCCTGCCAGTTCCTGCGCCCTCCCCGGACACGAGCAGCGAGGGGGATTGATAGATGAGCGCTTCGGTATTTTCTTGTTGCAGAGTACAAACAGTATTAAAAAATGAATGTAGATATAAATTATAGATGTTTGCACAGGAAATTTCTAACCCTATTAGTATCATATCATTAAATTTGTTTCTTAGGTGCAGGCATTGATTTCATTACAAAGCATAGCACAGCTCTGCAACACTGATTCGGTCAATTAATGACGAGAGGGGGGGAAAAATGCAGCTATTCACCGATGGCAGAGCCTTGGGTGCTTTTCATTTCGCTTTGCCTCTAGGAAACACCGAGGGATGGTGGGTGTCTGCCCCTGACCGAGCTGTGCTCGCAGAGGCATGCAGGGGTGTTGGGGAGCACGGAGAGAGGAGGAGGAGGAGGAGGAGGAGAGGAAGGGCTTGCCGGCTCCTGGCCACCGGCGCAGTCTCCTGAGTTATTGCAGACCCTGTGGTCTGACCCACACAGCAATTCTGTGTTTTTATCAGTTCTGACATGATTTGCCCGCCCTGGGCTATGAGCTGCAAAGGGAGAGGCCCCGAGGAGCCTCTGGCCTGAAGCGTGTCCCACCGCCGGTGTTGGGCAGGGTGTTATTTATTCCGGGCAGCGGTTGTGGTCACGGAGCAGCAGTGGCAGCAGTTTTTTTATTGCGCCCATCCCTAGGACCCTGAAGAAGGTTTATGCACCCTTCCAGCCCACCAGCTTTTATTGGATCGGAGGCAGGGGTTAAGCTGATGCCTGCCAGCACCAATATAACGCTGGGGGTGATGGGAACGGCATAACTCGAGGCCAAGAGGCGACCGCGTTTACCGCCGCTCTCGAGACATCGCCAGTGTTTTACTGCAGCGTGCACTTCCCAGCTGGGACTCTTCCCTTTGGCCGGGGGGGCCGATTCTTTGCCCTACGGCCCGGGGCAGGAGGGGTGGTTACTAAATGTGGCAGATGCGAAGCAGGCGATGGGAGATGCTGCTTTGGGCAGGGGTGCAGGGCGCTGGGCTGGCTCTCCTCCGCACGCTTGCGTTTAATGGGAGGAGGAAGTTTCTCTCGTGCAAGGAGCTTATGTGCCGGATCCAGCGGAGCCCCTGTGCAGTGCGTGCTCTGCCTTTTCTCTCCAGGACCATGGCAGAGCCTTGCAGCTTCCGGATGCTGTTGCATTTAAGGACCTCCGTTGCCACAGCCGCAAAAATCGCACGGGTGCTTTTATCTATCCGTCACCTGCATTTTTTTCCAAACGTGCCACACGTTAGGAAGCGGCAGACGTCCTTGGCACTTTTACACTGGGACGAGTTTATTTGTGGCTGGTTCTGCTATTTCTGCGTCGCTGAAAAGCGATATTCGAGCGAGCGCGCAGTGATCCTGCTCGCTGGGCTGCCCAGATTTGCTTCTCGGTTACGGCAGAGAAGGAACACGGGAATGCATCATCCGCATGCTCCAAAATTGCCTGCTGTTTAGTGTAATTAGGTACAGCGGGACGTTACGGGTGGCCTCATGCAAGGACCAGCAGCGGGAAACACAGCGAAAAGCCGCTTCCCAGGAGTGAAGTGAGGGTGAGAGCCCGCAGGCGGGGGATGCTTTTTGGGTGAGGGCTGGAAGCTTTCCGGGCTCTTGGCAGCCCTCGTGGCCCTGCTGGAAACCTCGTCGAGCTGCCGGAGCGAGGCCGGGGCGATGCGGACTTAGTGCCCTGCACGCGGTCTGGTGCAGCCAGGGGCGCCGGCCCCGGGGAAGCGCCGCCGCTTGCGCCGCGCGGGCACCGTTAGGAGACTTGGCGAGGAGGCTGCCCGTCTTTCGGAGCGGGCGCTGAGAGCTTTCCACCGAGGCTCCCTCCCGTCAGGACCCGGCTGCAACGCAACCCCCAGGCAACGCTGGGAACGGATGTGTTCACTCATCCGGCCCATCGCTTTTATTTGCCTACAGCACAGGCTGATTAATTAGATAGCTTCCAACCCCCCTGCCTGCATGCGCTCGCAGCGAAGGGAATCCTGTCTTTTTGCTGCTAATGGGCCTCACCACTCCAGCAAACCTTTATGGGGCAGACAAAATGTCTCTTTAGAAAGTGCAATAGAAATTAAAAGCCTCCACTGGGAACAAAGCCACTGGGCTTTTTGCAGCTATTGTTTTTATTGTATGCTGTAAGATTTGTCAAGTAGACCATTTTTATTGAGAGCGAGCGTATCTTTTCTCCCAAGCTGTAATTCTTAGGCTTAAAGAAGATTTCCGCTCAGTAAGGAAATAAAAGATAGAAATATGATGCTCTCTGACATTTGAAGAAGCTACTGAGAATCTGAATAAAAGGAACAAACTCAGAAAGTATCATTTATACAGCAATCAACTTTGAAAAGTCACCATCTGCCAAGAGTTACCACCTGGTGCAACTGAGTCTTTATTGCTAGACAGAGGCTGGGAAATAACTCCGGGAACCCTTCTGTACCTGCTGGGCTTTTTTCGGTGGCAAACACACGGTGAACTGCAGTGGCGAGGGTACCGCGGGGGCCTATTGCAACTCTCTTCTTACTCCAGCTAACTACAGAATATAAATCTGAACACAGGTGCCATAGGTGCCTCCCACTGGAGGAATGATTTGGGGTTGCCCAAATTACAGCATAGTGTCATCTTTTTGAAAAGTATAAAGGGCAGAAGAAATGACCGGAGTTTGGAATGAGGGAACCTGCTTCGGGTTTAAATATAGAAACCTGGTTTTCCCTGCTTGCTACTAGCCCCCCTGCCAAATGACATCTCCAGGCCCCTCAGATCTGTTTCTAGCTTTTCCTTGCCCATTTGACCGTAATTTTATCAAATTCTTTGCCCTCTGCAACTTGACTAGCACTCACCTTTCAGGGTTTTTTTTGCCTCATTTTGTTCTTTCACTGCTCTTGTCTCCTAGACTGGTGGTTGACTTCTGGATATTAAAAAAAAAAACCCAAAAAAATCACTCATCAAATTTTATATCTTCTCCCCATGCGTTCAGCTGGGGCCCAGCATAATTCAGTCCCCTCTGCTGCTGCTGCCCCATCTCGCTCCCCTCTCGCTCAGCAGTAGTGATGGATTCACTCCTACATTTCCATGCACCAGAGAGTCAACTACGGCAAAGCCATTTCATGCACCGTTTCAAGTCTTTGGTTTGCTGGAGTGACCTGGGAATTGAGCTATATTCACAAGGCGTATCAGCAGGAAACGCATGGAAATGCTAGCGCAAGTTATTTCTGCACTTTCTGCCTTGCATTTTGTAAACCAGCACCAGCTGCTGCGAAGCTGCAATGACTTTTTCCTTTGCATTTCCCATCGTTGTGCAACATTTATATCGAGTCTGTCTGGGTCAGAAGCAAAGCCGAGGCTGAGACACAGGTAAATAAACATGATAGGAAAAGTAAACTCATGCCCAGTAGTCTGAAATGAATAAAGAAAAAACCCACAACCCTGTACTTGCAGCAAACATCAGCACGTTTCGCTTGTGCCCACTCTGGCACCAAGCTCCCTTGCTGTCGGCGCTGCTCAGGGCCTGATCCCGTTTTGAGTATTTTGCACAAATACAGACCACGGCAGGCAATCATTTTTCATCTCCCATTTGCAGATGTAAACCCGCATATCTAAGCGTCTCATCGCAGCTCTCAGGAGGCTGCTGTGTCCTATCTCCTTTATGGGGCGTCCCCTTTCGTGCCRCCCCCTTTTGCAGTGGCTGGTTGAGTGATGGGGGGGGAGTTTTTGCTGCCACGTTGCTTTGTGCCTGGTGGGGTAAAGCCTCCTGTTCAGTAACCCTTAGTTACCCACTCTTGTGTGCTTTTGTGGCATTGTGCTGGGTTTTGGAAACAAAAGAGACTGCCTGCGCTCCTGGTTGCCTTGCTTTCAGGGATCGTTTTTTTATTGCATTTAATCACAGCAGTCTAATTAAATTTTGGAAACTTATTTTGAAGGAAGTTAATAGACTAATTAATTACATTAATTGGGTTTTATTGCATACACACATACCTGTGGTTTGGCAGAAGGGCAGCCCACAAATGCTCCAACAACAAATATTTCCAGCCTGACTCACGGGTCTGAAGCTCCAGAGCCCCCGGGGCTTACAGCTTCAGGCTGCAAGAGGTGAACTTGCATCTTCTGCTGGTTCATTGTCACTCACATAACCTCATTTATTGGGGAATGTAGTAATTTTTTAAAAGCTGGATAGGAATCTGGTCCAAAGTGCACAACCAGCCTGCAGAATGGCAATCGCCAAGTGTGGAAATGGTCTAGTCAAGGTAAATTTTACATTTTTAAGCTTCTTTTAAGTAGAGGATAAACCTCAGGAAGTTTCAGAAAGCAAAAGGGCTTTAGCAGGGTCACATTGCCTTGAAGAACACCAAATAACATCTCTATTTTCCTTTTAAATCAGCTGTCTTGGGAACCCACATTACCATTTCATTGGTGACCTGCTTTGGATTTATCACCAGGAAAAATCGACATGCACTGAATTGTCTCTAATCCTTTCTAAGATGGAGGGGGGTGAATGAACTGGGATTTTGTTTCTTTGTTGAGATGAAATGTAATTACTTTATGGGGTTTGCATAATGTGTTAAACTCTGCCAGTAGTAAAGCGTGATACAAGTTATATAACTGTGCCGGTTGCTGGAGATTTATGGAATAAAAGGTATAATTTCACACTTCACTGCATTTTATTTTGAAGTTGAATGTTGACGTGCTTTTCACTTGTTTAGATGTGTTTATTTAGCCTTTACTCTTGTTGAAGACAAGCATATTGAGGGATTTTTAGGAGCGAGAGACCCGAGCTGTCGCACTAACTTTTTGAGGCAGGTGTCCAAGCAAGAGCACGAAGCCCCGCGTGGCCCCGCCGGCGCCTCAGCCCCAGTGTCTCCTGCAGAGAAAATGCACCACCAGTTCAGGCATTTTAGTCTTGGAGGGTGCAAAGCCTTTCTTCCACCTGCTGTATTTGAACATTTTATGTTTTCCCAACAAGTTTTCTGTACAGAAGATGATGTTTGGCAATGACGCAGTTCAAAGCCATCGTGGCAGCAGAGCTTGGCCCTGGAGGGAAGGCCTGATGCTCCTGAAGTAAATGGTAAAATTTGCAAAGGTGCAAATTCCTCCAAAACTTTTTGGGCTGGCCAGACAGGATGGGCACTTGCATAACACAGGTTAAAGAAATTCCCTTACGACTGAGGCAGTGCAAGATACTGTTGTCCTCATCAATAAATGGCACTACTAGAGTTTCCAAACCCCACCTCTGGGCTTTCTGTATAGCTGGTTGCCCTTGCTTGACATTAGAGAGCTGGTGCCAAGGCTAATAGCACTCCTGAACCAGCACACACGTGCACACACACGCAAACTGTACAGCAGCACCAGGCAGGTTGCAAACTGCATGCGCTTTCATCCACATTTCTTTGAAAACCGTGCGGCTTTAATATCTCTTAACTTCTATGTAGGGCAGCATCGTAACTGGTTCATTTTTAGGAACAATTCCACGTGCCATCTGCTACCGCTGGCTAATTGCCTCAAAGGCTCTATGAAGAAATTTTTTCACGCAGCTCCACAAGAAAAATACAGTTTTTTTTCCCCTTTTCTTTCTGCATCTGACAGCCGCTCTGTATCCAGGAGCTACCTGGAGAACAAATGCAGCTCCTGAGGAGACCTGTCCCCTCTGGCCYGGGGTCAGACTTGCAAGAGTCAAGGTGTGAGGGCTGACAGGGGTCTCCTTGCCACAGCTCTGTCATCAGTCGGGAGGGGAAAAGTGCTAATCCTGACTGAAGACACATATTTCTTCAGCTCACGAGGTCTGAGCTGCTTACACTGCATTCGCTGTGGCGAGCTGCTGGTTTTACCATCTCAGTGTTTTTTGCTCAAGTTACATAACCTTTAAGACACTGTCAGTTAAAAGATTGATGAGGGCATATCTGTGCATTAGGCGACCCTCTGCATAGCTAATGTCCCCGCTAACATCTCCAAAACTGGAGAAAAAACACCGGTGAGAAGTGGCAGCTCTTCTCTGCCCTCCACTTTCCCCCTGGTGAGCCCCTGTGGGCAGCGGCAGGGTGCCGAGATGCGGCAGGGTGCCGAGCCGTGGGAAAACCAGCAGCTGCGAGGAAGAAGAGCAGTGCCCATAAAATACGAGGTCCTGAGGAGCAGGCAGGCTCAAAGCGGTCCGGGCGCATGCAGCACCGATCGATACGGCGTGACATATTCGCTTGGCAGCTGGGAGGAGAGGTCGCGAGGGAGCAAAAGGCAAGCAGGAAAGCGCAGTTTAGAAGATTAAGTGCGGCTCGGAGCAGGACGGGAAGAGGATGGCGGCGGCCAGGACACCGTTAATGATGTGTGCAAGAGGAGCAGCGCCGCCCGCACCGATGCTGTCAGCTGTGGCTGTGGGGCTGCCTGACACCGAGCGCACCAGGGCAGCCACGGTTCACATCGAAGCAGTTTCCCGGGGCTCGGCAGCTTGTTTGTCCTTTGAGTGACTCTTCCAGACCTGGTTTAAGCCATGCTTCCAGGAGGAACGGCTTTCATTTCAAGAACGACTCTGCTCTTGGACAGGGCGGGACAAAAATATCACATTCAAGCAATCTTCTTGGTGGGCTTCCAACAAGCCCCAGCGGTAACGCTTGAAAGCAGGAAGATGTGGTTCCTGGAAGAGGCTTTTTGTAATGCAGCACTGAGATGAGAGTTACAGGCAAGGTCCTCCAACGCTGTCTTGTCCCCGACTTGGCTGTCTGCAGGAGCAGAGTGGACTCCACATCTGCAGGTCTCTTAATCTGTCTGCATTACATGCAAATTTGCATTAGTCCAGCACATATCCACCGAGGGCAAAGGAGCACAACACGGTTCAATTAAACATCCCGCTGTGATCCCTGCCTGGGTAAACAGCACAGCCCTGGAAAGCTTTTGCTGGCGTTTGAATGCTGTCGCTGTGCCTGACCCTTGCTGCTTCTCCTCCGAGACAGGAGCCCTGCTGTTGACAGGGCTGAATACCCCGGCGCGCGGCGTTGTGGGGCCTTCTGCTGGCTGCRCTCCCGCAGCACCATGGGCACAATGGGGCCGTCAGTGCTGCTGACCAGCCGCCAGTGCCTCCCCCGGCACAGCAAACGTGCCGAGCAGCCCCCGCCAGGCATCACGGGGCTCCCGCTACCTTACCCGCCAGTCGCTGACCTGGCAGCATCTGCACTCATATATGTGTATCTATAGAGGTATCTATATACAGATATATATTCCCTTCCTGCAGTGATTGCTGAGTCTGCCTTGGAAGACAAGTCCCTGAGCAAATCCAGCACTGAGTTGATTGAGTTAAGCTGGACTGAGTTAAGCTGCTTTAGAATAACAGAAAAATGGCTTCTGCGAAACAGGCCCCATGGCCATCAGCGAGCGCTGGGCCTCAGCACTCTCTCGTTAGGGTGTTTGGTGCCTTAGTGCAGGTAATAAACAACTATTACTAATATAATTTTCATTTTCCCCCCACTAATTCCCTGAACTCATCAGTCTTTTCTGGTAATAGAATTTCTCCCTTGTGCCATATTTCACCTGATTACTTCATGGGCTTTATTAGCTCCTAGAGGACCTCTTTAAACTTGAGGGGAATTGCAATGCACCAGAAAAATGCAGGGTAGAGCTAAAAACATCCCATAGTGTTTGAACACCAAAAAAAAAAAATCCCTCTGAGAGACAGAAATGGGAGGAAGCAAAAAGACTCTGTAACAGCAAGAGGAAGAGACAGAGAGATGGATTCAGTCAATCCAGCAGTTTACCTGCAAGCTGTCCACGTCTGCAGTTTCTGTGTGAGGTGCTCACAAGTTTTGACCTGCAATTCAGATTTCACAGTCAAATAGTTATCAGAATAACACCAATGAACATATACTGTCATTGCAGACACTAGCTTTATTACACAGAGCGAAGGACCAAGCCTGAGCATCACTGGTGCCAAATCCTGTCTGAGCAGGACCCCAGCAGCCTTGACGGTGATGGATAGAGGGGGGGGATGCTGCTGCGCTTCAACCAGAGCTGGCTGAACTGTTTTTTGTTGAAGGGGTTTGTTGCAAGCGTACCCTTTCCTTGGCTGGCAGCGTTTGCTCTCCTGGCGCCAGCCAGGGTGGCAGTCCTGGCTCGCAGGGGCGAGTTTTCGGAGGATCGCCATGCAGGATGCGTGCAAACACCACTGTGCTCCCGCTGGCCAGCCAGGCACCTTGACACAGTCTTCACCCCGAGCCAAAAACTGCTGTCAGGAGAGGCAGCGTTGTGGGTCCAGGATGCAGACCACCACGCCAGCGCTGTCTCCTTGGCATTGCAGCCTGACAGGACCATTTCTATCCACATGCTCCTGGGAACAACAAAAAAATTCAATATGAGGCTTCTAGTCCTACCCCTGTTGCCTACATCTGGGCTCAGAGGGGTATATGCATACATCCCATTTCCACACTTCTGCCACAGAGAAGCCTCCAGCCCACCCTGCGCATGCCGTGCACCACAACAGCATCTTCACAGAATCACACAGAATGGTTGAGGTTGGAAGGGACCTCTGGAGATCATCTAGTCCAACCCCCCTGCTCAAGCAGGGTCACCTACAGCACGTTGCACAGGATTGCATCCAGGCGCGTTTTGAATATCTCCAGAGAAGGAGACTCCACAACATCTCTGGGCAACCTGTTCCAGTGCTCTGTCACCCTCACAGTAAAGAAGTTTTTCCTCATGTTCAGAT